>NC_071512.1:90457644-90765144 GCF_027887155.1 Malaclemys terrapin pileata
GCTTGTGGACACTAAAGAACTTGTTTTGTGTAGGTGTATGATCTTTGTTGTTCTGGCTAAATTTCAACTTAATTCACATTATGCCTCATCTAAACTCTTCCTGCTGTATCAGATGGATATAATTCATTTGTGGTGTTATTGTTTGCCCTTAAAGCAAATCTGCATCTCGCCCCAGGGTGACTGTTTCAGCAGCATATTAAGTCCTTTACCTTTACCTGCATTTCAGTGATGTGTTAAAGTCCTTATCCACTGGGGCATCCTTTATTTACCCTACATTGTGCTTTGAAATCCTCCTTCTGAAAGGTGCTAAAATAGAACATAATATTATTAAAACAATGGATAATGCTTAGCACTGAAAGCACTTAGTGTTTGTAATGCATTATATATATAAAAAAAACCTACTAGGCTAGTGCAAACTTCACCCTTAAAACTGCACTGGGCAAGGCCCTGGAGAACACTCTCAAGGGGACACTCCTGGACTGGACTGGACTAGCCCTTCTACCTCCAACTTCTATGTTTGTGTTCTTCAAAAACCAAAACAAGCAACCCTTGAATGGGCAGCTCTGGCTTTTCCCGCAGCTGAAGAGGCTGCCACTGCTGTATGAGACTGACACCAATATCTGCTGCTGCTGCTGAATGGATCAGGGAGGGAAAAGGGGGGGTGGAGAGGAGGAGGTAGGTATCATGTGATTCGCTTTCCTGCTCCTTTAAAGCAGCCACATGCAGCCGAGTGCCGGCCACAATCACAGCTCTCAGCAGAGGGGGAGCCAGATCCGGGCGTGCCTGGGCAATCTGAGCTGAGTCTGTCTCCTTTCCATCCCTGCAGCACTTTCAGAGCCTTAAGTTTTGCAGTGAGAGAGAAGGGGGGCGGAAATCTCTGCAAAAATGGCTGGGGCAATTATAGAAAACATGAGCACTAAAAAGCTGTGCATTGTTGGAGGGATCTTACTGATTTTCCAAGTCATCGCCTTTCTAGTGGGAGGTCTGATTGGTAAGTGTTAAAGGTGCAAACTTTCTCCTTCGCTCTGTCGTGTTGTTTAGCTACTTGTTACTGTATCACTGTCTTGCTTCTATGATCTAATTAGTCCTGCTATTGTAGTTAAGAAAACATAGCTCCGCGGGTCTCTTTGTGCACATTTCACTCTAGTGGCTACAAGAAAAGAAGGGGCAGGGAAAAGTTTTTTTGGCCTAGTTTCAGTGTCTGCTCAAAGAACGAGGAAGGGGGAGAAAATCTTAAGCATGGCGACTGATCGTGCATGGAAGTGTTGGGTTACAAAGTTTTGTTTTTGTTTTGTTTTTTTTTCTCCTTGCCTTCAACCCTTTTCTCTCTTTGAACCGGCTGCAGGAGGAAATCTAATCTCCTTCAATAAAAAAAAAATCAATGAACGCTGCTCTAGTAGAGGAAAGGAACGTTTTTATTGTCTCTAATTTGCGGTGTTTTGTATTTTAGATCACTGTTTACTTTATTCTCCAACAATCTCCTGTTTTAGGTTGTATTTCAGCCTGAGGGGCTTTGGGGGGGGGGCGTTCCTAACATAATGGGAGGGGGTGATGTGAGCTTTCAGCAAAGCTGGAGTGGGTGGGAGAGACTTTTGGGTGGCCATGGCAGCAAGTTCTGCTCCTAACTTTGTGCTTGAAAGGTTTTTCTCACCCATCCCCTTCTCCTAGCCCAGAAAGGGGGGGGGTGGAGGGGGAGAAACCTCCTCTGATCCTGCTTCAGGAAGCTTGAGACTGGTGGGTTTTTGTGTGTGTGTTTTGCTTGTGAAAAGTTCTCTGGCTATTGTGTATGGGCTTGGAAACACTCCCTTCCCCAAATGTGTATTGTGACCACAGCCTCCACTTTACCTCCTTTTTGATACCCTGCGGGTAAGAGATGCTGTGATGGGCTCCGCAGACGTCCCATTAACTAGATCCTTTTTCTTGCTCCTTTTGTTAATGAAGGGCCTGTGGCTGCAGCTTCCCAGAGTCTAGCCACTTCCCAAAATTCGCTTTCTGGTGGAAGCCAACTGGTCCATACTTTTTCAGCAGCTCCAAGCTTTCCTGCACCTGTGCAGACTCTCCTGGGTAAAATGTTAGAGCCACAGATTTTTATTTTATTTTTTATTTGTTTATTTATTTAACCTTGAAGGGGGCAAGTTTGTTTCACTACAAAATCTTTATGGAAGTGCTGACATAACTTGTAATCCTCTTTGCCCCCATATTCTCATTCAGTGCCTATTGTCTAACTTATCCTGTCTGTGATGGCTGTGATTTTGTTGGGGGGTGACGTGGGGAGGGAGGGGGAGAGTTGCTGAGGGAGATCCCAGAGTTTGGACAATCCTGGAGGTATGAATTGCACATAGGAATAGTCCCAGAAAGCAGTTTCATGGGTGGTTTTACTACCTAGGGTGTCAGTTCCTTGCACAGCCACTACAGCATCCAGACAAATATTATCTCGGTGTCTTGATAAATGGAGGTGGTGGCGGCGGCGGCAGCATCTCCTAGGAGAAACTTTGCCCCAAACCAGGTGAACTATAGAATCCCCTAAAATCCTTCCTCTTTTGTCCCTTTCTATGAGGTGGAAATTATCCCACAAACTAGACAAGTATTTATTCACCACATCTCTATGTACAGTTACTCAGGGCTCTGATGTGAGTGATGGCACTGGCGAAGATTATCTAACAGACACCATTTGCTCATGAGTGGTTGCTGTAAGGATTTTAATTATGGCTGGTCACAAATCCAACCTCCTTACTTTAGGAATAAAGCAGGGCTGTTACCATACCTGACCTTTACCAATCCGTCTCATTTCCTTTTATAGCCTATGAACCAATGATCTATCTACACCCCTAAGAGCTGATCCATTGTGTATGCAAGAATACCTTGAATTTCTAGAACACTTTTTTATATTTGAGAATCCTTAAGTGTCCTACAAACATAACCTGCAGCACCCCATGAGGATTTTTACAGCTTTTGTAGAAATGAGGCATAGACCCTTACTGATTTGGGCAAGGTCAATCACACGGGATGTCTGTGGCAGACCTGGAAAGATCTGGTATTATTTCAGTCCTGTGTGCTTGAATCACAAAAGGGTAACATTACAGAGAAAGGGCTAACGATCCAGACTCCCATACCTCTTAAAAGCTCTGCTTTGGTTTAAGCATAAGTTATTGGGCTAGATGCCTCAATCACTCGGGCCTTGGCTACACTGGCGCCCTCTATAACGCTGATAGAGAGAGATGCACAGTTGTTTGCTCCCCCAGGTATTAATACATACGCTGAGTAAATTACTAAATAAAAAGTGATTGTATTAAATACAGACAGTAGGATTTAAGTGGTTCCAAGTAGTAACAGACAGAACAAAGTAAGTCACCAAGCAAAATAAAATAAAATGCGCAATTCTATGCCTAACCAAACTAAATACAGATAATCTCACCCTCAGAGATGCTTCAGTAAGTGGGTTTTTTTTTTTTTTTTTTCTCTCAGACTGGGCACAATTCTTTCCCCTGGTACAGCTCTTGTTCCAGCTTAGGTGATAGCTAGGGGATTCTTCATGATGGCTCCTCTCCCTCCTTGTTCTCTTCCACCCCTTTATATATCTTTTGCATAAGGTGGGAAACCTTTGTCCCTCTGGGTTTCTCCCCCCACTGGAAAAGCACCAGGTTAAAGATGGATTCCAGGTCAGGTGACATGATCACATGTCACTGCAAGACTTCATTGCCCACTTGCCAGCACACACACATACAGGAAGACTAACAGGTAAACACAGCCATCTGCAGACAATGGTCCTGGTTAATGGGAGTCCTCTAGATTCCAAACCATCATTAATGGCCCACACTTTACATAATTACAATAGGCCCTCAGAGTTATGTTTTATATTTCTAGTTTTAGATACAAGAGTGGTACATTTCTACAAATAGGATGATCACATTCAGTAGATTATGAGCTTTTTAATGATACCTCACAAGAGACCTTTTGCACGAAGCATATCGCAGTTGCATTATATTCACTTATTATCATGTTTTTATAAAACCATATAGACTGCACAATGTCACAAGCCTTCTTTCCAATTTGCTCAATTTTCATTTGAAAATAGGGTGACTGGACAGCAGTATTCCTCATTTTAGTCGTAGAACAGGTATGAAAAACACAAGAAGGCTCATTTAGAGCCAAAATGACTTGGATCCTACAAAAAACAACAAGGAATCTGGTGGCACCTTAAAGACTAGCAGATTTATTTGGGCATAAGCTTTCATGGGTAAAAACCTCACTTCTTTGGATTACCCATGAAAGCTTATGCCCAAATAAATCTGTTAGTCTTTAAGGTGCCACCAGACTCCTTGTTGTTTTTGTAGATACAGACTAACACGGCTACCCCCTGATACTTGGATCCTACAAGTTCAGTTTTCACTTTTTTTTGTATCTACTATGCCACTTGCAGGCTGTGGACACAGCTACTTCTTTGAAAAAGAAATCCTGCTGAAACGAGATGGTGAAGGTAGTGGTGGTCAAAGGTGGCACGCAAAAATCCTAAAGGGCATGGCACAATGGCCTTCTCATCATAACTGAGGATACAATTTCTCAGGGACTGCTCTAAAAACAAAGCTACACAGTTAAAATTATGTCTGTGCCACATAATATCTTTAGTTAAACCAGTGACTCTCCCGGGGAAGGCCGAGGTTTTTGTTAGTGAGCTTTTAATCCTTTTATCAAGGAAGCTGCAAATATAAGTGAAGTTGGACCACCCACAACAATTCCTTCCCTTTGTGGGGTTTACAACCTTTGGATACATGTAAAGAGTTAAAGGGTTTGCTTTCCTCCCCATCCAGTTTAGTCATTGTCTGGGTTGCTTGATAGTGAACTCAGTTTCTAATACTCCATCAACAATTGCATGTACAGTATTTGCTTATACTTACCCAAATTTTTATTAAGTATACGTGTATGTAAATTGGGTGTGGTCCTCCAGATCTGGCATGTTGATAGTGTACTCATAGTGCAAAGTTTACATGGGACCACCTGCACTAAAATCTTACTTCAATATTCAGTAAGAAATCTTCTGAACTCTTCCTCCCCCAACAATGTCCCAGTGTCTTTCAAACTATGGTCCCTGGACCATCCGTGATCCACACAAACTTTCCACTTGGAGAACTTCCATTGTATGAACTAAGTGGAGTTTAGGGAAAAGTGGGTCCATGGCAGGATTTTTGTCTTACAAAATGGCCGGAGACTTAAAATATGAACAACTCCCATAGATTAGTCAAACTTTTCATGGCTCTGACAGGAATGGTAACTTCACACATCAGAACTGTGGTCTTTTACATGAAATTACTACAATACAAGCAGGGATGGGAGCTGAAGATGCATCTGAAATGGTGACTTTGGTCTGTTTTGGTTAAGTCTAGACTAAAACTAAATCAAGGATTTTTTTTTTTTTTATTAATGCCATCCGGGTCTAGGTACGTATACAACTGGACCACAGCTACAAAGCTACAACACCTCTCCTATCAGGAAATTAGGTCATGTTTCAGAACAATGCTAAGTGATGTTCTATGTTAGCAGGTTACTTTGCTGTCTGATTTGGGAACTGCAACAAAACTGCATGTTCTGAGCCTGTGGATCTGCCAGTGCTGGCTGCCAATCTAGTTTTGGACACTAAATTGTATCAATACTTAAAATGTAATAAGGCTGCAAACATGCTGTTTAGGAAGCAGGGCTTTTATCAGTATTCACATGGAATTGTATGTCTGACTGAAGTAAGGGCTAAGTTCCTGCTGAAGTCAATGGAATCTTTGCCTGACGTAGGGAGGAATAAGCAGCCCAGAAAGGGGGATTTTTTTTTTCCATCATACTTCTGGTATGAAATGCTGACTCCAGACAACTGGAATTATGTGAAAATTCTGTACCAACTGCTCTCCGGACAGGCAGCGTCTCCCATTGACTTCTGCTAAGCTTTGTAGTAACAGTTCATTGATGTATGTGTAACTCACTCTCCTAAATATTGTACACATGTAATTGAGATTGTGGGACATGAAGGAGATTAAGAGAAGACTCTTTCCTGTAAATAAGGAGACAGCTGTTTACACAGCAGAAGTGAAGACTGGGTGTGCAGTATGCCAGACCTCATGGCCTAGCCAGTGTTAACAAACACAGACACTTTGTGAAGCCAGTCAACCACTGTGGTCAGCAGCAATGATTGAGTATGAGAAACTAGGGATGGGACTTGATTTCATTGGTACCAGGAAGCCCTCATAATCTTTTAGACCGGAAGAGGCCATCATGATCAGCTAGTCCATCCTCCTGCACGTCACAGGCCACAGAATCTCACTCATCCACTCCTGTAATAGACCCCTAACCTCTGGCTGAGTTACTGAAATCCTCAAACCATGGCTTCAAGTTACAGAGAATCCACCATTTACGCAGTTTAAACCTGCAAGTGACCCATGCTGCAGAGGAAGGTGGGAAACACCCCTCCCCCCCCCCCCCCCCCAGGTCTAAGCTCTGCCTGCTGACACTGAATTTACTGTGCTGTTGGCACAGAGGCCTGGTCTACGGGGGGGGGGGAGGGGGAAGGAATTGACTTACAATACATCGACTTCAGCGATGCTATTCTTGTAGCTGAAGTTGCGTATCTTAGGTCAACTTACCTAGTGTCCTCACGGTGCAGGGTCGACTGCTGCCACTCTGCCGTCAACTCCGCTTCTGCCTCTCGCCATGGTGGAGTACAGGAGTCGACAGCAGAGTGATCGGGGATTGATCTATCGTGTCTACAGTAGATGCGATAAATTGATCCCTGATGGATCGATCACTACCCGCCAGTCCTGCGGGTAGTGTAGACGTACCCAGAGGGTGTTCAGGATTTGGGAGGGGTGGGGCCAGGGTGATCTGTCCCCATAACTGCCACCAAGCCATGGAAGTCTTGAGTTGCACTAACTAGCAGCTGGGGCCAAACTGCCTCTAGGCAGCTCCAGGGTCAATATAAGCCCCAACTTCCTCTCCCATCTTTGCTCTGATTTCTGCACAAGCATAAATCTGACCAATGCTCACTGCCTTGGGAGATGCATATGAACTCCAGCACTGGTCTCATTGGGAATGTTCTTTCCTTACAGACCTTTGCTTTGGCCCCCATCCCACCCCTCTTTCAGGTATGGTGTTATCCAGCAAAGTGTGGATATGCCCCCTCCCCCCAGCAGCTTAAACAACCACTGGGTTTTGAAGTAGTTATTAAAATTGGCCTTTTAAGACTTGTCTCTTCCACTGAAGAGCCAATTCAGGATTGAGGAGTTTTGTGGGGGAAAATAAACCACAAGGGAGAGAGAAAGTTGCTAATATCAAGCAATCTTCAGCATAGTCAATATGGAGAATTGTTGACAGTTATCTTTCTTTCTCTCTCACTCACACACACACACCCTCTCTCTGGGGTGGAGGGAAAATTTATTTATGCAGTAAGTGTCTTTTTAAAAACAATGGGGAAACTTATTTTTTTGTTTCTTGGAGTCTGAGTGAATATTTTACAATAAACTGTATTTGTTTGTGATCTTGAATAGAAAGTATATCTACCTTTATGTACAGATAACACATTAGTTGTGTCCTTAGAGAATTCCATTTGCACTGCTGGTGCTGTGGCAGCATATTATGAAGAGGGGCTTAGACCAGATCTGTGCATTGCAACATGATTTTGATAATCTGTGTAGATATGTAGTCTTAGACTCAGTACTCCTGCTTAACTGAGACTGGATTGCTCTATTTTAAATATTTGGAGTAGGGATATCTTCCCATTGTCCTGACTCCCCTGGGCTTGGCATCTGCTGTAATTCTACATCTCCCATGCGTCAGTATGATTTGACTTGTGCTTCAGGATTTTTTTTCCAGTTATGTAGAAGATCCTGTGAAGACCAATGTATCGCTGCAATGAAGAGCACAGGATGTGCAAGAGTTATTAGGAAGTTGTCACAAGTTCTAGGCTTCACCGTAGTCGTTCATTTGCTAATTCATGTGAAGACTACAAACTCTTGTCACTAGCATTTTTGCTAACTTGAGTTAAGAACACGTCTTTCTTGTAGTAAAAAGGAGGCCAAAGAGTGGGAGTACTGCTGAGTTTTGAAAGTATACCTTATAGCCTCTGATTTTTCAGGTGACTATTTTTACACAAGAGAAATTGAGGTTTTCATTCTAGTGTATAAAGTTGCTGGGAGGAGAGAGACTCATTTAAAAACACCAAGCATCACTGCTTGCTTGCACTTGGTCAAGGCTGAGCAAATGCTGAAAAGTCCATGTGCTCCAATCAAAACAATTACTTGCAGATCTTAACCAGTTAGATAATGAACCATTTATATAAATGGTTGAGCAGTTATCAACCATTCCAGTTCATTATCTGAGTCTGCTTGCTTCTGTTACTTACCTGTGAATTTTCTACGGTTCCTTTTTTTTTTTTTGGGCTCTGATTTTATTACATTTTTAGGACTGAATGTTGCTCCTGAGAGAACACCGTGCAGACCTTCAAAGTAAAATGGTTGTGAATTCCAGCACACAACCTTTTTTTTTTTTTTAAATTGTTTGACACTCCAAAACTATGGACAAGTTGTGCTGAATAGGTCCATGCTGTACTGTGGACACGAATACTGATACTCTCTTGTGTATTGAAAGATTCCTTCAGCCTGAAATCTTGGCAGGGATTCTGGGAGCTGATGAAAAAACAGAAATGAAAGGTCATGTCTATTTAGTTTAGGTCTACTCAATTCTTCTTTTAAGAGCTGTTACTGTAGCCGAATGGGCAAACGTGCCAGAGTTGACAATTCCCAGATACAAACTTCTGTCCTTCGAGGAGCAGGCAGTAAACTCTACAAGGTAATATTTTTAGATCCTCTTGTAACTGCATCTCTTTCAAGATAACAATTAACCTGAAAGGTCTGGGTGACAGTCTGTGCTTCATAGTTGATGTAAAGTGAAAACAACTGCATGGTTTTCCATCTTAGATGTGTCTGGTTTCAAGTATAACAAACTTTATTTCTAAATTTTATCTGAAGATTTAGCAAGTGGTGGTGGTCTGCCTCTTTAAGTCTCTCTCTCTCTCTCTCTCTCAGACTAAACAGGAAGTCTTTCCCTGGCAAATAACTGCAAGAAGACACATGTTAAATTACAAGTCTCTCCTGTTAACCCAGGAATGCCTCTGAAGAGGGAAAGGCGTGCACACATGCATTCCAGTGTTTCCTTAGCACTAGTTCAGGCGTGTGTGAAATACTCATATAGGCAACCATGCATATGTCTGGGAGAATCTAAGCTGTTGATTTCAAAATGCAGAATTAATGTCAGTATCCATGTATTGGAGGAGAGAAGCGCCAAGGAAATATCTGTTGTCAAAACACCTCTGCTTGTAGCATGAGAGATGGGTCACCACTGCAGTTACAGATCTCCATTTTCAGGGATTTATTAGCTTGACTCAGTGTAGCAGGAAACACTTGTTTGATTTGACCTGAAAACTGACACATGCAAGCTTGGATGAAGATTCAGCTTGCTTTGTAAGAATTAGAAAATTTAATTCTAGCATTTTTAAGTTAATAAAATATCTTGGGTGCATGTTTCTGCACTTACAGAACTCAAATTGCTGGTTCTTTGCTGTAAAATGACGACTATCTGTGTACTTAAATGCAGTGTCTGAACACAGTCTGCTTAAATTTCATTGTGAATCCACATTCCATTCATTAAATGCTTCTTGCACAGGTGATTCTTTTGGAGCACCTGGAAAAGCCAGGTGCTCCCTGTCTTCACATCTGTAGAAAGTATCTCCTATTTTGGTTTTGTTAATTTAGTTTGAGAGGAGCACAGTAAGAATTCAGCACCTTGCAAAACCATGCAAGTGGAGCAGTGAGGTACATGCCTGCTCCCTCTTCTATGTACTACCATGTGTAAGTACACCCATGCTGCCCTTGGGCTGCCACTCTACCATATTGGTCACTCTGGGATTTGGGACTGGCGGCAGGGTGACTTTGGTGGTAGTACCAAGATCTGTGGAAACTATATCCTTTCCCAAAGATCTTTGCCTTTCTGTACTTCCTATGAAAGGCCATCTGAAACCCCTTCTGTCAGAAACCATACGAAAGGCTCACTGACTGGGAACCCCACCAGTCTATATCCTTTGTTTGGTTTGTAAACATGTTGGGAGTAGTTATTACTATTGATCTGTGAGCAGTAACTTAGGATACCAAAAAACCTCTCAACATGTACTCCTCTGAAAAGCGCATGCTGTGCGGAATGGCTGATTTCCTAGACAACTTCTCCCTCTTACCATCTATGGCAGCAGTTGTGTACAGCTGAGTTCTTACATAACTGCATCTAGTCCCTACATGGCAATGTTACAGGGCAAAGATAGTATGGAGCTGTTTTCCCTCTGCCCATGCCACTCTTTCCCCTCCCCTCCCCCTGTTTGCATGGACTCCCTTCTACACCACTTAACAGGAGTGTATGCCCCAATTTATTTTCTCCTCTCCTCCTCCCCCCCAGTCACTTTTTACAAATCTTGAACAATTTATTCCCGTTACTTTTTCTTGGGACAGTGCATATCTGGTCTTGTTTATATGACTGATTGGTATGGTTCAGTTCCAATGTATAAAGCCAACAATAAGTGCATTCTCTAAATCCAATGGATTGTGTCTTAATGATGAACCTATCATAAGTGGTGGTAGTTCTGAGCGAGAATCTCCTAAGCAGATCGCCTGTTGTGGGGTGATGGACTCAGTTAGATGGTCCATGCTTGGAGACTGGATCTTATTATATTGTAGAAATCTTGGGGAATAATGATGTTCAACTAGTAGAGCCATTAAGGCACTGATCAATCTTGTATCTTGTCAAGAGTCTCCTGGGTATGGGCAAGATATGAAATATCTAGCAGAAAGCCCCAACTCAGGTTTACAATGGAAAACCAGTTACAGTTGTAATTATGGAGTTACAGTTGCTGCACGGAGTTGCTATCAAAACATGGCCATGACACTCATGTCTCCAGCACAGGAGTGTGCCTTTTCCTTCATTGCCTTGACTTATGGGGCAATATAGATGCATGGGTCTTGGATAGTTAAAGCATGAAAACAGACAGAACTTACTGGTAACTAACTAACAATTCTGATCTTTGAGCTAGAGTGGAATGAATCTATTCACTTAACGGTGTGGCGCTAATAGAAGTAAAACGTGGCAAAAATTTACTCTTGTAATTACAATTAAAAGCAGTGTTGTCCAATGGATGTGGCACTGGCATAGGAGTCAGGGCATCTGGGCTCTGTTACTTGATGTGCCACTGATTTTGCTATGTGGTCTTGGGCAAGACAGCTCAACTGGGCCTCTTTCCCTTCCCACACCACCCTTTATTTTCTTTTAGATTGTAGTCTCTTCAGAACAGGGATGTTATTTCCATATTTTTATGCTGTCCCTGGCACAAAAGGGCCCCAAGATCTGTTAGGGGAGAGGAGTCTCTAGGCCGTACTATAACTGCAAAAATAAATAACACCTTTTATATACACACAAGGAATGGGGATGTCTTATACAATAACTTCTGTCCAAGGAAGTGCTACTGTTGGTGATTGGAAGGGGATTTTTCACTTAGTCTTGGGAAATTGTAACTACTGAAAAATCACCCCAGGTGTCTTGTCAATATAATATACATGTTTATGCCAGTAGCAATACCTTGGCTGTCTGAAGTTATGATTTTTACCTCACATTGATATTGCTGTGAATAACTTAAAAACCCACCAACAAACTTTTCAGAATAGCAAAAGCTAGCTCAGTCCTGATAAATTAGCTTGTTTATTCCAATCCTGCTGCTGGTTAGTGTAATGAAGCAGAAGTCCATTGTACATGCTCACTGGGTAGTGGTGGCTCTGCACAGAAGGGGGTAATTGAGTAGAAAAGCAGAATGCTCTTGGTGCATGGGAGAAGTTAATACCATGTGAGGTCACTAGGCTTCAAGCTTTAATCAATGTAGACACAATGCAATTGAGATTTTCTAAAGGGCTTGTTTATAGTGTGAGATCAAGGGTTAGTAGTTAATTTGAAATGCTGTAGGTGCTTCAAAAAAGAAGGTACAGAATATACTTCTCACAAATATCCTTAACAGTAGGATGGGATAGATGTGACCATTTTAAATTTTGGGCTGAACTCGTGTATAAGAAATGGTTTTTAAAAAGGGCCGCTTAGATTACCTCTTCTCTAAACTACAGTTAATCTATGTACTGCTATAGATGTACCTAGTACTGCAAAAATGCAATTCACAATTCATCTTTTTGTCCAAAAGAACTTGATATACTTAAACTAAACAGAGCCCTGAATATAGCAAAGCACAACACTGGACAAACAGGGTGGGAGTGTGGTCTCTTGGAACACTTCATGGGACAGGTGGGTCTTCAGGGAGTGTGTGGCTTTCAGCTTTTTGTTAGAGAAGAAATGTGGAGTGCTTGGTGAATGTCAGTGGGGAAGATTGTTTTATTTATTTATCTGAAGTTTAATTCTCTGCTCTTGCTACAGCAGAGAAGTTAGTGTGACAGCCACCATTTTAGGGATTGTCTACACTGGCAATTTGCAGTGCTGCAACTTTCTCGCTCGGGGTGTGGAAAAAACATCCCCCTGAGCGCAGCAAGTTTCATCCCTGTAAAGCGCCAGTGTAAACAGTGCACCAGCGCTGGTAGCTATGCCTCTTGTGGAGGCGGGGGGGGGGGGGGGGGTCTGTGTGTGGGGTTTTTTTTTTTCCTGTTTAAGAGCACTGGGAGAACTGCGCCGCAACCACACAAGCCACCCCCAGGTGCTCTTCTTCCCCCCCCCCCATCCCGGGGGGGGGGGGGGGAAGGGGGCTGGCAGCGCAGCGGAGCTGAGTGGCATCTGCCTGCTCGCTCCAATGGCTGCCGGCCCCTCCCTGCAGGACAGGTCTGGGCTGTACCTCCCTGAGCACCCCTGTGGCCAATGGGACTCTGCGGGGCCGGTGCCTGGGGGCAGCAGCGTGCAGAGTCCCCCTGGCCCACCCCACTTTGGAGCCCCAGGTAAGCGCTGCACCCCGACCCCCTCCCAGAGTCTGCGCCCCCACCCCAAACTCCCTCACAGAGCATGCGACCCGACCCCATGCCCCCAGCCCCCAAACTCCCTCCCAGAGCCTTAGGCAGGTGGGGGGAGGGGTTGAATTTTGGGGGGTGCCTGTCGGCAGCATGAGTGACATTGGCCTGCTGGGAGGATTTGAGAACTGGCACTGGCCCTAAGGTAAATTGAGTTGGAGACCCCTAATTTAATGGGTCTTCACTAAACCTGCTAAATTGACCACCAGTGCATCTATCGCCACAGCGTCAATCCTCCGGTAGTTGTAGACAAGCCCTAATACTGACCTGCTTCGTGGAGGCTTTGTAGTAGAAATGATTTCAAGGAGGAGACTTCAAGTTCAAAGGGAGGCATAACAAATTTTGTTTTTAATGTGGAACAAGGATAATGAAAGGGGCATGAAATTTTACACGCAAATAATTTTCAGAAATGTGGTTTGTGCCTTATTTTACTTTATGATGTATAAAGCCCTGAAAGGCATGTTTTTGGGTGTCCTAATTTTCTGCTTGGTTCTTTTAACACTCACTGGGTTTCTAAAAGGTAAATGTAGCCTCTCCTAGTCTTGATGGAGAACTGGTTGGTTGAGGCTCTTGGAGGAGGTATATTGTTCTCTCAGCTTTTAACTGGAGAGTTGGAGGTGATGAAGCTTCAGCAAAAAGCTTCCTTTCTCCATGATTAATCAGTTATTTTTGTTAACCCCTATTTCACTTCAATCAAAGTTTGAAAGTGATGGCTTTGTGTCCAGGCTAGAGCTGATCAGAAGCTTTCCAGTAGAACATTTTTCCATTGGGGAAAATGCAGATTCATCTAAATTGAAGTGTTCCATGGGAATGTGGCCATTTTGATGAATATCTAGTGGAAAACTGCAAGCTGTCATGGAGCTGGGACTCTCGGGGCTGCCAGGCTCTTCAGCTCCTGAGTTCAGCTGGCTCCCTGGACTTCCAGAATCCCAGCAGTCTGGAAACCAGGCTCCAGCTCCTATCTCCACATCAGCTAACCAGGTAGAATTTTTAGTTTTGAAGTTTTCTTAAATAGAAAAATAACTTTTTTTTCTGGAATTTCCCTTCTGTGGGAAGTTGAGTGCTGAAGAAAAATCTCCAATCAAGAACACAAAGGGGCGTACGTGTCCTGTGCATGTTCTACTGCAGGATATTACTCAAAGAAGAAATTAAAGAGATTCCAGTCATGAGGGGCCACTCTTAGTCTACCTTCTGCACCATAGTTCTTGCCTTCACCTTTAAGGTATAACCCTGCCCAGTCTACATCTCTGCTCTCATCCTTTCCTCCTGTTGGCTGCACTCTTCTCCTAAGGAGAATCTGCAAATGAAAAGGGGAATGGGCCAGAAACCAGGCTTGGGCTCTTTTTTGTTGCTTTATACATTATATGGAAGGCCTGAGGGCAGTAGAGGAATTTTTTTTTTAACTCCAAGTTCATTTTACATCATAAATAAGGGGGGGGGGGGGAGGAAATAGAAATTGGTTGTTGGTTTTGGATTTGTTTTAAGATGCACATTCAATATTCAGGTCCTGTCCAAGCTAGACAGACTTGAAGACTAATGAAATGACATCTCCAGGATGCGAAAATTAAGTAGTTGAGAAGAGAGGATTTTTCAAGCTGTTTTTAAACACTCAACTTGCATCAGTTTAACTACATTGATTTTAAAAAAATTTGGCCCACCGCTCTCCCCTGCGGGGGCAGGAGGCAAAGCTTGGTCCTGCGGCAGCCAAGCTTCCCCCCTCCCCCACTTCTTCCCACAGCATGGTGCATTCCAGCCCCTCCTCCTCCCAGAGGAGCAGAGCCGAGCGCAGCGTGCTCGCTGCTCCGTAGAGCAGGCAGAGAGAGGTAGGGACCGGCCTTGGGGAAGAGGGGTGGAACAGGGCATATCCCTCCCAGCCCCCTGTCTTGAGCCGCTCAGGGCAGGGGGCTGGGAGCACCTCAGCCTTCTGCCCTGAAACCCCCACACTCAGCCTTGTGCCCTGCACCTCCACACACACACACACCCCAGCCCTCTGCCCTGACCTCGAGTCCCCCCCCAACACCCAGCCCTCTGCCCTGAACACCCCCCTTCTCCTCCCCCCACACACCTAGTGGGCTGAGCAGGCTGGCGGCATAAGATCAGCATTTTAATTTAATTTTTTTAAATGAAGCTTCTTAAACATTTTGAAAACCTTGTTTACTTTACATACAACAATAGTTTAGTTATATAATATAGACTTAGACACCTTCTAAAAAAACATTAAAATGTATTACTGGCACACGAAACCTTAAATTAAAGTGAATAAATGAAGACTCGGCACACCACTTCTGAAAGGTTGCCTACCCGTGGTCTAGACCATCCCTGATAGACATTTATCTAACCTACTCTTAAATATCTCCAGAGATGGAGATTCCACAACCTCCCTAGGCAATTTGTTCCAGTGTTTAACCACCCTGACCGTTAGGAACTTTTTCCTAATGTCCAACCTAAACCTCCCTTGCTGCAGTTTAAGCCCATTGCTTCTTGTTTTATCCTTCGAAGCTAAGGTGAACAAGTTTTCTCCCTCCTCCTTATGACACCCTTTTAGATACCTGAAAACTGTTATCGTGTCCCCTCTGTCTTCTCTTTTCCAAACTAAACAAACCCAATTCTTTCAGCCTTCCTTCATAGGTCATGTTCTCAAGACCTTTAATCATTCTTATTGCTCTTCTCTGGACCCTCTCCAATTTCTCCCATCTTTCTTGAAATGCGGTGCCCAAAACGGGACACAGTACTCCAATTGAGGCCTAACCAGCGCAGAGTAGAGCGGAAGAATGACTTCTCGGGTCTTGCTCACAACACACCTGTTAATGCATCCCAGAATCATGTGAGACAGCAACAGCATCACACTGACTCATATTTAGCTTGTGGTCCACAAGCTGTTGCTGTTCAGTCTACACTGAATCCATCACTTCTGCACTCTCTTCTTTAATTGGGGAACTACTTGGGAATCTCCTGTGATGTAACATCCATAGGGACACTACTTGAAGAGCTTACTTACCTTGTACGGTAACTCAAGTTCTCTTAGGTGTGTGTGTCTCTATGGGTTCTCCACTACCTGCCCTCCTTCTCTGCCTCAGAATCTTTGTGCTGGACCTTGGAAACTGGAGAGGTGGTGAATCCACCTCTCTTCCCTCCTCTCCCCTCCCCCCGATATGCCCTCATACCAAAGCACAAGGATATCTAGGGCCCATGCACAGGCCTGCAGACACTGCTGATGGAAAAATCTCTAGCCAAGAGTGCATGGGTGTAAACACACTTTGTGGTGGAGCACCCCTAGGGGGAGACACTTACCTTGCACAGTAACTGGAGTTTTGAGATGTAGCCACTCCTGTCATCTCAGTCCTATTTGCTCCAAAAGTTTTGTGCCAGAGGAAGGCAAGAGTACTCCTGTGTGACTGTGTTTAAGGCATTATCAAATATTCAGAATTAACTATCAAACATGTAACAAACTTCCATGTCTTATTTTATGGGAGAGTGGTCTGTATGTAGTTTAAAAAAACTGAGCTGATAGTTTAGTATACTAACTTGGAGGTCATCAGGACATTCCTTTATTAAGGACCTGGCATCAAACGCTCTGCAACACCCTACATAGGCTTTTGTAGCCTGGTGGGGTTGTTTCACATCAAATACTGGCACAACTGAACTTAAAATCTTGCAGTGGGGGCTTGTCTACATGGGGAAGTTAGTGTGAAATAACTAAGGTCGGAAGCTAGTGCAATATAGTTGATTGTATTTTAACTCCCCATGTGGACACTTATTCTGCATTTAAGAGTGCCTCTTTGTGTTGTAGGTTAATCCTTCCTAAACCACAAAAAGGCACTTGTAGGGCATGTCTGCTGTGTAATCAGCTGTGGTGATTGCATGTGCAGCATGTACAGTATAAACCTACTTGAGCTAGCTGTGGTCACACTAGATCAAAGCTACCTCAATTAACGATAGCAGTGGAGCCGCAGCTGTATGGGTTAGTCTCACCCCCTTGGGACCTTGGGTACATACTCAAGCGGGTGCTTCACTACTGCAATTGTTCCTTGAACTAGCTTTGATCTGGTTAGATCAAAGCTAGCTCATATATCTTCATGTGCTGCAATTGCAATGTAGACATACCTTCTGCAGAGCAAGATTGCTCACATGTGGAGCTAGTGCACGATAGCTATTCTGAGCTGGCTATTATGGGCTTTTTCCCCATGTAGACAAGCCCTAACAAAATAAGTAAGTATTTTTGGCAGATAGAAATATGGCACTAGGTTTTGGGGGTAAGGATTGAATCTGGGTGCTCTGGAGGAGAGAAGATTAGAGTCCCAAAAATATGAATGAACCATTAGGATCAAAAAAGTGGGGGAGGGATATACAGAGTGTCAAACTGGCAATAATAGCTAGCAATTTAAATAAAATAATGGCGATCTCAGTAGCAAGACTTCAAGGTTGTAGGTGTCTTTTTTGTTTTTGTTTTTGTTTTTAAATGGTCCTGAGAACAGTGCCACCCTGCCTGCTTCAGTCTTCTGGCTTCCTAGAACGAATTGATCTATGATAAATAAGCGAGAACTTAAGTTTCAAGTATTAAGTCTTGGTTCTTGAAGTTACATGAAGTACTTAAATTGAAATACCCTAATCCTAATAAATGATGGCTTGTTTCATGGATATGACTTGAGTGGAAGACCCCATGTATCATTAGCTACAGAATTACTTTTTAATATTAAAAGTGGAAAAACTGTCTAGGACATTGAGGGTGGGTGGTACCACAGTGTTTAGCTAGGAGTAATGCAATAACAGCAAAGGAAATTTAGCTGAAAATTCAGGAAAACCTTCACAAGGAGAGCTACTAGATTTAGCAAGAAGGAGCAGTGTTGCTTGAGAGATCTGTCTAGTTAGGATAAAACAAAGGGTATAGTGCTTCCCTGGAAGGCTGCTGCATAGTCTGGCTAACTCCGTGTAAATTGGAATCTTCTTCTTGCCAAATGCTTGTGGCTTTTTTGTGAGTAAGGCGTTTTTGCAGTTGCAGAGGTGGAACAGTCTGACCCCCTAGATAGTCAGACGACCAGTTTGTCAGCAAATACCTTCCAGACAAACTTGTTACAATATGGATATGAACAGGCTTTGAACAGTGATGTTGTTGTAGCCATGTTGGTTCCAGAATATCAGAGATACAAGGTGAGTGAGGTAGTAGCTCTTATTGGACCAAATTCTGTGGGCGAGAGGGACAAGCTTTTGAGCTACACAGAGCTCTTCTTCAGGTCACCTGTAGCTCGAAAGCTTGTCTGTCTTTCATGAACAGAAGTAGGTCTGATTTAAAATACAGTATTTTAATACTATATTACCGCCTCCCTTTTGTTTCTTTGAACATAGTGTGAGACATGGCAAATACACTGTATTCAGGACTTCTTGGAAGAGCAATGAGCTACAACAGACAGGCTACTGAGATGCCTCTTGTGTTCATCTTCTATGCCTGCCCACCTGTGAGTGTTCTCTGGTTATCCTGGACTGTGAGTTAGTTACCTTATTACCTCCTGCCTCTAGTGAGAGGGAGTCATCTTGTGGGTGTCAGCTCCTTCAACCACTGTCTCCACTGGGCTATGCCAGCCCTTCCTTCGCCTTGCAGGCTAACAATAGGTGAAGCCTAATCCCTTTGATTGTTCCCCTGTGATATCCAGCTCCTGATACTAGCTAATCTCAGAAATCCCAGATCCTTTGGCCCAAAGATGCAACATACTCCAGTTTACAAGTTTTTCCTGGAAATAACACTTCTGTAAACCACATGGCACTTCTGAGTAAAACAAAGTATGTTTATTTGAGAGAATAAAGATTTCTCTAGAAACGAGAGAGTGGTGGAAAAGCAAGTGGTTCCCATACAATACAAAACCATAAAACATGCTGAACATACGCTTATCAATAGTTTCCTTTCCTATCTATTAGACTGAGCTGCGGGGGGGGGGGGGACACGACACAGGATTTAAAAAAAACCCTTACTCTATTGCCAAGATGGCTGGCTTCTCAGTAACCAGGATCCAAAATGTTCATGAGGGCACTTGTGCTCCCCAAGCGGTTTCCTCAGTGAATGGAGCCAGAGTCCCCTTTCCAGTACTCTAATACTGGAAAGTCTCTTTTTTGTTTCTGTTCACAGCCAGGGTGCAGCTCTGTCTACAGTAATGGCTCTTCTTCTCCTTTTCTCCCCCCCCCCCCCAACAGGTTTTGATTGATTTGGTGATGTCTTTGATGGCTTTTCATTAATAGTTCTGGGAGGGAGCAAGCGTGGTCAGTTGAGCCTTCCTTTACCTCACTGGCTGATTAGGGAGAAGTGACCAAAAAGCTTTTGATACTGTCTCCCACAGTATTCTTGCCGCCAAGTTAAAGAAGTATGGGCTGGATGAATGGACTGTAAGGTGGATAGAAAACTGGCTAGATCGTCGGGCTCAACGGGTAGTGATTAATGGCTCCATGTCTAGTTGGCAGCCGGTTTCAAGAGGAGTGCCCCAAGGGTCGGTCCTGGGGCCGGTTTTGTTTAATATCTTTATTAATGATCTGGAGGATGGTGTGGACTGCACTCTCAGCAAGTTTGCAGATGACACTAAACTAGGAGGCGTGGTAGATACACTAGAGGGTAGGGATCGGATACAGAGGGACCTAGACAAATTAGAGGATTGGGCAGAAAAAAACCTGATGAGGTTCAACAAGGACAAGTGCAGAGTCCTGCACTTAGGACGGAAGAATCCCATGCACTGCTACAGACTAGGGACCGAATGGCTAGGTAGCAGTTCTGCAGAAAAGGACCTAGGGGTCACAGTGGACGAGAAGCTGGATATGAGTCAACAGTGTGCTCTTGTTGCCAAGAAGGCTAACGGCATTTTGGGCTGTATAAGTAGGGGCATTGCCAGCAGATCGAGGAACGTGATCGTTCCCCTTTATTCGACATTGGTGAGGCCTCATCTGGAATACTGTGTCCAGTTTTGGGCCCCACACTACAAGAAGGATGTGGAAAAATTGGAAAGAGTCCAGCGGAGGGCAACAAAAATGATTAGGGGTCTGGAGCACATGACTTATGAGGAGAGGCTGAGAGAACTGGGATTGTTTAGTCTCCAGAAGAGAAGAATGAGGGGGGATTTGATAGCAGCCTTCAACTACCTGAAGGGGGGTTCCAAAGAGGATGGAGCTCGGCTGTTCTCAGTGGTGGCAGATGACAGAACAAGGAGCAATGGTCTCAAGTTGCAGTGGGGGAGGTCCAGGTTGGATATCAGGAAAAACTATTTCACTAGGAGGGTGGTGAAACACTGGAATGCGTTACCTAGGGAGGTGGTGGAGTCTCCTTCCTTGGAGGTTTTTAAGGCCCGGCTTGACAAAGCCCTGGCTGGGATGATTTAGCTGGGAATTGGTCCTGCTTTGAGCAGGGGGTTGGACTAGATGACCTCTTGAGGTCCCTTCCAACTCTGATATTCTATGACCACTCCCTCCTGCCTGGATGGGCCATCTGTGAGGCTGTGAGGGAGCAGGGCAGGTTTGACCTGGGAATGTTGCAGGGGGATTGCATTGGGGATGGGGGACTTCCCTTGAAGGAAGCTACCTGAGCCAGGAGGGGGGTTGGGAGAAATAACACCTTCTGCCCCGGAGACTGAACAAAGGAGAGGAGGAGCTGGGGAGAGGGGGAAGAGAGGAGCTGGGGGAGGAGTTTTGGTTTGGTTTCATTTTGGGCTGGGTGGTGCAATGCAGGGAACCCGAAGCTGGGGGCTAAACTCCCTATACCCCCCAGAAGGACTTGATTGAGGGGTTCTGGTTGTACCTACATGCTCTGCTTGGGACTGTGTTCCTGTATAAACCTTCTGTTTTACTGGCTGGCTGAGAGTCACGGTGAATCTCAGGAAGAGAGGGGTGCAGGGCCCTGACTCCCCCACACTCCGTGACAGCGGCCCATTAATTCTTGGTGATTTAAGCTCTACTCCAGTCCATAAAGCAAACTTCCAATATAAATACATTGTTCCTTTAAATGTGACCTGTACATACCAAGACTCAAATCATTACAAGAGGTAAGTTACAAGCTTTTTGTATTTCAACACGGAGGTGTCAGCTTCTCCCACAGGAGACACCTCATGATATCCCTTTATGGATAAAAACCCAGCAGGATGTGTGTTTAATAGTGTAATGAGTCTGTCAGGTCTGAGGTGAAAGCTATTGACAAAGAGCAGGAGGACCCTTTGCTAAGCAGTCTCTGTCCCCCCATCACAAATGGGGGGAGGAGGAGGAATCTGGATAAACCTTGGTGATAAGGAGACTTGGAGGTGACCCTTGGTTATGCTTCATGCACCAGCAATATTGCATTCACCCTCACACCTTGGAGAGTCAGCCTCCCCGCCCAAGAAGTGAATGCTATTAGTTGCTGTCTCGACTTGGCTAGAGGAAGGATTTTTTTTTTTTTTTTTTTTCTCTTCATCCAAAAATTCTACTGACACAGTTCAGGTCAACCAGTGTTAGCAACGGTGGGAACTCTAGTGTGGCTGGCTTTCTGGCTCCAGCAGCTGTTTTCAGCACCATGTTGATTTAGATGGCTTGGAGCAAGTGTATTCAGCACAATGTCTATGCCAGATGGCCTTTCCCAGTTGTTGTGCTCCCAATATGGCTAACTCTGGAGGTGAACTAGTGGTGGTGATAGAGCAGTGGTCCCCAAGCTGTGGGGCCCTGCCCTTTAGGGGGGGGTCAAAGTGTGGTGGCTTTTGTTTGGGGGGGCGGGGTGGGCACAGTGGAGCCCAGGTCAGCCCACATGGGGGTTAGGGAGGGAGTGCTGTCCAGCCCTGCTCTGCCTTCAGGCTCCACTCTGGCCCTGGCTGCAGCCCCAGCCACAACTCTGGCCCCGACTGTGGCCCCTGAGGGGAGGGGAGGGTGACCAAAAAAAGGTTTGGGGCCCTCTATGTTAGAGGTATTTTCTGTTAAACCTTGCCTACAACAGTGGCTCTCAACCTTTCCAGACTACTGTACCACTTTCAGTAGTGGTTTTTGTCTTGTCTACCCCCAAGTTACTCCAAGTTTAAAAACTACTTGCTTACAAAATCAGACATAAAAATACGAAAGTGTCAAAGCACACTATTACTGAGAAATTGCTTGCGGTTTCATTTTTACCATATAACTATAAAATCAATTGGAATATATATATTGTACTTTCATTTCAGTGTCTAGTATATAGAGCAGTAAAAACCAACTCGTTGTGTGAAACTTTAGTTTGTACTGACTTCACTAGTGGTTTTTATGTAGCCTGTTGTAAAACTAGTCAAGTATCTAGATGAGTTCACTTACCCCCTGGAAGACCTCTGTGTATCCCCAGGGGTATGCGGTACCCCTGGTTGAGAACTACTGGCCTACACTAAAGAATTTCTGAAAATATCCCCGTTCTATAACACACTTCCTGATTAGAAGTCCTTGTACTTGGCTACCTCTAGTAAATTATCTAAACAGTAATTAGTGCATTTGTTTTTCATTACAACAGCAATTGTAGAACTCAGGCAACAATACCACACTGTATTATGCTCAGAAATGTCATTTTTAATTACCTTTCTACTGAAATATACCAAGGCACACATACAGCTGAACCAAATGCAAGCATGTAAACTGCATGGTTAAAAACTGTATGCTTGGCACCAATATTTAACTGAAATCTCTTGATGGTAGAGGAGTTTTGCATAGCACTTTGTAATACTGTTAGTTGACTTGGCTTTCACAAAGCATTTTCTCCACTTGGTTCAACGCTTTCTCCAATTTAATGGGATCTGAGCCAAACAAGTAATGTAAGCCAAGTGGCAATGCTTGTTTGGTGTGCAGTTCCTGACAAGAAATATATAGATTGTCTTTTCTTTCTCAAAGCTATAACTTTGGCTGGGGAGATATGAGGTTGCAGGCCAAGTATCTAAAATCATAATCAGCCAGCAATGAAAACATATATTTAAAGCCATAATGAGTTGCATCAAAGCAGGAAACATTAAAGTAGAAATCATGATCCCTCTTAATTCAGAAATGCCTGCTTTAAATCAAACACACAGACCTTACAGTGTGTATAAAAGCTCCAGGAGAGCCTGTCTGAAACATCTGGCTTTTTTTCTTTATTAAAAACAAAAAACTAGAATTCAAACTCTTCATGCAAAGCTGCTGTTTTTTGTTAGTCATCAGTGCTAGATTACTATCTTGTCGTGGGGCTAAAGGAAGTTAACACTCTCTATTGCTAAGGTGTGTGTTTCATAGGGTGGTGGGGGATGGAAAAAACCAAAGACACAAATCTGTTACATAATCATGGACACAAAGTTGCCTTTTAAAAAACTGTTTCTTGGTTTTAACCATAGAATTATCAGGGATTTGTTTTTGCTGGGGCTGTGATAACCTATACTTCGCTTCTCATGGACCCGTGGAAGTAGTGAATAGATGGAATGCAGTGCAGGGACTATTGGAGGTGGGGGCAGTATATGTCTGAGGAGATTGATATAAAGGGGCATCCAGGCATGATATTATCAGGTCTGTGTGGCTTTTATAGTGGAGGGCAAAGACAACGAAAGGGATCTTTGTAATAAAAAGTTGTGTGATCTGTCTAGGCAACTGCCTTTTAATAACCTTCCGTGACGAAACACCTATTCAGAGCTGTAACTAGACATATTTTAGTGGCCAGTGACAGCAAGCATATTTGTGCCCCCTGCTGCGTTTTCCCCGCCCCCCCCAGCATTGTGCCCTGGGGCAAGCGGGGCAGCCACCCACCCTGGTTACAGTCCTGCATGTATTGGCTATGGTGATCTGTTTCTCAGTTCACCCAAGAACCTGCAAATAACTTTTTGAAATAAAATTGTGACAGTAGTAGCCCCCCACCCCAGCAAACTTACCTTTTTTGAGCTTCAACTGTCCAGCCTGCTCTTGGAATAACACACACTTCTTGCCCTAATGAGCACCTTGTGGCTTCTCTGCACTTAAAGCAGCACAGCGTAAGTACTGCCCCCCTGTCATCTCTCCAAGAGGCAGTAGTTAGGTTGATGGAAGAATATTTCTGTTGACCTAGCCCTCTCTGCAGGTGGACTTAGGTTGGCTTAACTACCCTGATCAGTGTGGACTTTTCACACCTTTGAGCAATTTATAGTTGTGATCTGATTCTTTTCTAGTGTAGACCAGGCCTTGTTCTTGTCCGTTATAATAACTTTGTTATAAATCTAAACTCTAATTTTACAAATCAGCTCAGTCAAATAGACCAGAGGGGCAGTACTAACTTTTTAAAAAATTGTGCAAATAGACCTGTGTGTAATATGTGTATATGTGATGTCTCTGATTCTTGAGCCATTTTATCAGTGTTTGGGGTTGCTGGCACATGTGTTCCAGCTCATTACAAAAATCAGACTGACCAGGATTTTGTCCTGTGAATTCCTAAACCTTGCTGTGTAATTGGAACTACTGCAATTTGCATGTGGGTTTTATTTATTATGTCCTGAGTAAATCAACATATCAAAAAGCATTACCAGCAAATTCTTTACCGGTTGTTGAGAGCTAATGGTGACTGCATGAAAACAGAATTCTGTAGGAACTTAGAGTCTGCATTGAGTCTAGCCCCCTTCTTTCATATTTAAAATGACCACACTTACCAAGTCATTTTCTTCCTGTAGAAGTTTTGGTGTGGCTCACTGGCATTCTGCATGCTATTCTCCCCCCCCCCCCCTCTCTAGGTGATAGAGTGAAAATATGTAAATGGTTGGAGGGTGTTTTGAATCTTACTCTTCCAAGTAATTTTAGATGAGGTTTCCATTTATATTTTCACATCACCAGGGCACTTGTTGACATAATCAGTAATGATTGAGTAAAGCCAGTCAACCTTTTGGGGTTTTTTTGGAGGGGTAGGGGGGTTGGTATACAAAAAAGTTAGTTTGGGGAATTTTTTTTAAAAAATTGTCAAATTTTTCACTTTTCAAAACAATCAAAAGGAACATTTATTTTTCAGAAAATACTTCTCTGATCAGCTCTAGCTCTGAGTTCAGAAAACTGGATAACTGAAGTAAATGCAATAGAGTATCTTTTATTTTAATGCCACATCACTCGTAATGCTTCAGAAAGCTGGATATCAGTTGCTAAACTAGCACTGTGGTAGGAATGATCTAGTGGACATTATTGTGAGATCAAACTATAGTGAATTGGTTGCTATGAAGAATTGTGGAGTGTGTTCTGGTTTTGTAGTGACTCCCTTTAGTTTATTTGGTATAATGCACCTCTAGATATAGCCTTATACTGTAAATACTTGTGTCAAGGTTCCTTCCCCACTCTGAACTTTAGGGTACAGATGTGGGAACCTGCATGAAAACTTCTAAGCTTAACAACCAGCTTAGATCTGGTTTTGCTGCTACCACTCCCAAGTGCTAACTCCCTTTCCTGGGTAGCCTTGAGAGACTCCTCCACCAATTCCCTGGTGAACACCAATCCAAAACCCCTTGGATCTTAAAACAAGGAGGAATTAATCATTCCCCTCCTTCCCTTTTCCCCCCCACCAATCCCTGGTGAGTCCAGATCCAATCCCCTTGGATCTTAAAACAAGGAGGAATTAATCAGGATCTTTAATTAAAAGCCTTCTTTTTAAGAAAGAGAGGTTAAAATCAGGATGGAAAATAACTTGACAGGGTAATCAAATTCAAAGAGCCCAGAGGGAACACCCTCTAGCCTTAGGTTCAAAGTTACAGCAAACAGAGGTAAACCCTCTAGCAAAAGGAACATTTACAAGTTGAGAAAACAAAGATAAACCTAACACGCCTTGCCTGGCAGTTACTCACAAGTTGGAAATATGAGACTTGTTCAGAAGATTTGGAGAGGATGGAGTGATGTCTGGTCCCTCTTAGGGCTTGTCTATACTTACCGCGCTGGTTCGGCGGCAGGCAATCGAACTTCTGGGTTCAATTTATCGCGTCTTGTCTGAACGTGATAAATCTAACCCAGAAGTGCTCACTGTCGACTCCAGTAATCCTGCTCGGCGCAAGGCGTACGCAGAGTCAACGGGGGAGCCTGCCTGCCACGTCTGGACCGCAGTAAGTTCGAACTAAGGTACGTCGACTTCAGCTACGTTATTCACGTAGCTGAAGTTGCGTACCTTAGTTTGAATGGGGGGGGGGGGTTAGTGTAGACTAGGCCTTTTTCCCAAGAGCGAACAACACCCAAACAAAGAACACAAACAAAAGCTTTCTTCTTCTTCTTCTCTCTCCCCCGCCCCCCCCACAAGATTTGAAAAGCTCTTGTCCCCTTATTGGTCCTTTGGGTCAGGTGTCAGCCAGGTTACCTGAGCTTCTTAACCCTTTACAGGTAAAAGAATTTTGGTGTGTCTGGCCAGGAGGGATTATAGTATTGGGTAACAGCCCTCCTGTGTACTTCCTTTTATAGTTATGACAACTTGTCATAATATTTAAGAAATATTATGACTTCCAGCACTTACCAAGTGTAGCGATATTTGAGAAAATGCCAAAGAGCTCTACTGGATGAACCAGAATGCAAGCTGATGTCACTTTTTTTTTTTTTTTTTTTTTTTTTTTTAATGGGTGAGGTGTGGTGGTGGTGCAGGGGGAAAGGAATATAACCTTTAAGGAATGTCTTGATTGCCTCACTCTTCTGAGAGGCTAGTCATTGCAGCTCAGTTGCTAATTGTCATGACCATTAAAAGTGAACTAGTGGGAGACAAGATAAATACGCACACACTTCTTATTTCTCCTTTATTAAACTGAGATGTTTTGAATCTTGGAACCCATGACCCTAATTTAGGTAATCACTATTTAAGACAGTCCTTACATCTTACTGAAATCAAACTTAAAGTTAAGTGTGTTTTAGATGCTTTCCTGGATTGGGGCCAATGCAAACTCTGTCCCTTCTGGTCATAATAACCTGATGTACTCTAAACTTCCTGAGTAACAGCCGTGTTAGTCTGTATCCGCAAAAAGAAGAACAGGAGTACTTGTGGCACCTTAGAGACTAACAAATTTATTAGAGCATAAGCTTTCGTGGACTACAGCCCACTTCTTCGGATGCATATAGAATGGAACATATAATGAGGAGATATATATACACACATACAGAGAGCATAAACAGGTGGGAGTTGTCTTACCAACTCTGAGAGGCCAATTAATTAAGAGGAGAAAAAAAAAAAAAAAAAAAAAAAAAAACAAAAAAAAACAAACTTTTGAAGTGATAATCAAGCTAGCCGAGTACAGACAGTGTGATAAGAAGTGTGAGAGTACTTACAAGGGGAGATAGTCAACGTTTGTAATGGCTCAGCCATTCCCAGTCCTTATTCAAACCGGAGTTGATTGTGTCTAGTTTGCATATCAATTCTAGCTCTGCAGTCTCTCTTTGGAGTCTGTTTTTGAAGTTTTTCTGTTGTAATATAGCCACCCGCAGGTCTGTCACTGAATGACCAGACAGGTTAAAGTGTTCTCCCACTGGTTTTTGAGTATTTTGATTCCTGATGTCAGATTTGTGTCCATTAATTCTTTTGCGTAGAGACTGTCCGGTTTGGCCAATGTACATGGCAGAGGGGCATTGCTGGCACATGATGGCATATATCACATTGGTAGATGTGCAGGTGAACGAGCCCCTGATGGTATGGCTGATGTGATTAGGTCCTATGATGATGTCACTTGAATAGATATGTGGACAGAGTTGGCATCGGGGTTTGTTACAAGGATAGGTTCCTGGGTTAGTGGTTTTGTTCAGTGATGTGTGGTTGCTGGTGAGTATTTGCTTTAGGTTGGGGGGTTGTCTGTAAGCGAGGACAGGTCTGTCTCCCAAGATCTGTGAGAGTAAAGGATCATCTTTCAGGATAGGTTGTAGATCTCTGATGATGCGCTGGAGAGGTTTTAGTTGGGGGCTGAAGGTGACAGCTAGTGGTGTTCTGTTATTTTCTTTGTTGGGCCTGTCTTGTAGGAGGTGACTTCTGGGTACTCGCCTGGCTCTGTCAATCTGTTTTTTCACTTCAGCAGGTGGGTATTGTAGTTTTAAGAATGCTTGATAGAGATCTTGTAGGTGCTTGTCTCTATCCGAGGGATTGGAGCAAATGCGGTTATATCTTAGAGCTTGGCTGTAGACAATGGATCGTGTGGTGTGTCCTGGATGGAAGCTGGAGGCATGTAGGTAAGTGTAGCGGTCAGTAGGTTTCCGGTATAGGGTGGTATTGATGTGACCATCGCTTATTAGCACAGTAGTGTCCAGGAAATGGACCGCTTGTGTGGATTGATCTAGGCTGAGGTTGATGGTGGGATGGAAATTATTAAAATCATGGTGAAATTCCTCAAGGGCTTCTTTTCCATGGGTCCAGATGATGAAGATGTCATCAATGTAGCGCAAGTAGAGTAGGGGCGTTAGGGGACGAGAGCTAAGGAAGCGTTGTTCTAAGTCAGCCATAAAAATGTTGGCATATTGTGGGGCCATGCGGGTACCCATAGCAGTGCCGCTGACTTGAAGGTATATATTGTCCCCAAATGTGAAATAGTTGTGGGTGAGGACAAAATCACAAAGTTCAGCCACCAGGTTAGCTGTGACATTATCAGGGATACTGTTCCTGATAGCTTGTAGTCCATCTTTGTGTGGAATATTGGTGTAGAGGGCTTCTACGTCCATAGTGGCCAGGATGGTGTTTTCTGGAAGATCACCGATGGATTGTAGTTTCCTCAGGAAGTCAGTGGTGTCTCGAAGATAGCTGGGAGTGCTGGTAGCGTAGGGTCTTAGGACAGAGTCTACATAACCAGACAAGCCTGATGTTAGGGTGCCAATGCCTGAGATGATGGGGCGTCCAGGATATCCAGGTTTATGGATCTTGGGTAGCAAATAGAATACCCCTGGTCGGGGTTCTAGGCATGTGTCTGTACGGATTTGTTCCTGTGCTTTGTCAGGGAGTTTTTTTAGCAGATGGTGTAGTTTCTTTAGGTAATCCTCTACATAGATTGCTTCCGTCGACGTGCAAAGGCTGAAATTGTGGAAAAGCAACATCACTTGCCACATAACCTCAGCCATGCTGAACACAACGCCATCTACAGCCTCAGAAACAACCCTGACATCATAATCAAATAGGCTGACAAAGGAGGTGCTGTCGTCATCATGAATAAATTGGAATATGACCAGGAGGCTGCTAGACAGCTCTCTAACACCACATTCTACAGGCCATTATCCTCTGATCCCACTGAGGATAGCACTCCCAGCTATCTTCGAGACACCACTGACTTCCTGAGGAAACTACAATCCATCGGTGATCTTCCAGAAAACACAATCCTGGCCACTATGGACGTAGAAGCCCTCTACACCAATATTCCACACAAAGATGGACTACAAGCTATCAGGAACAGTATCCCTGATAATGTCACAGCTAACCTGGTGGCTGAACTTTGTGATTTTGTCCTCACCCACAACTATTTCACATTTGGGGACAATATATACCTTCAAGTCAGCGGCACTGCTATGGGTACCCGCATGGCCCCACAATATGCCAACATTTTTATGGCTGACTTAGAACAACGCTTCCTTAGCTCTCGTCCCCTAACGCCCCTACTCTACTTGCGCTACATTGATGACATCTTCATCATCTGGACCCATGGAAAAGAAGCCCTTGAGGAATTTCACCATGATTTTAATAATTTCCATCCCACCATCAACCTCAGCCTAGATCAATCCACACAAGCGGTCCATTTCCTGGACACTACTGTGCTAATAAGCGATGGTCACATCAATACCACCCTATACCGGAAACCTACTGACCGCTACACTTACCTACATGCCTCCAGCTTCCATCCAGGACACACCACACGATCCATTGTCTACAGCCAAGCTCTAAGATATAACCGCATTTGCTCCAATCCCTCGGATAGAGACAAGCACCTACAAGATCTCTATCAAGCATTCTTAAAACTACAATACCCACCTGCTGAAGTGAAAAAACAGATTGACAGAGCCAGGCGAGTACCCAGAAGTCACCTCCTACAAGACAGGCCCAACAAAGAAAATAACAGAACACCACTAGCTGTCACCTTCAGCCCCCAACTAAAACCTCTCCAGCGCATCATCAGAGATCTACAACCTATCCTGAAAGATGATCCTTTACTCTCACAGATCTTGGGAGACAGACCTGTCCTCGCTTACAGACAACCCCCCAACCTAAAGCAAATACTCACCAGCAACCACACATCACTGAACAAAACCACTAACCCAGGAACCTATCCTTGTAACAAACCCCGATGCCAACTCTGTCCACATATCTATTCAAGTGACATCATCATAGGACCTAATCACATCAGCCATACCATCAGGGGCTCGTTCACCTGCACATCTACCAATGTGATATATGCCATCATGTGCCAGCAATGCCCCTCTGCCATGTACATTGGCCAAACCGGACAGTCTCTACGCAAAAGAATTAATGGACACAAATCTGACATCAGGAATCAAAATACTCAAAAACCAGTGGGAGAACACTTTAACCTGTCTGGTCATTCAGTGACAGACCTGCGGGTGGCTATATTACAACAGAAAAACTTCAAAAACAGACTCCAAAGAGAGACTGCAGAGCTAGAATTGATATGCAAACTAGACACAATCAACTCCGGTTTGAATAAGGACTGGGAATGGCTGAGCCATTACAAACGTTGACTATCTCCCCTTGTAAGTACTCTCACACTTCTTATCACACTGTCTGTACTCGGCTAGCTTGATTATCACTTCAAAAGTTTGTTTTTTTTTGTTTTTTTTTTTTTTTTTCCCTCTTAATTAATTGGCCTCTCAGAGTTGGTAAGACAACTCCCACCTGTTTATGCTCTCTGTATGTGTGTATATATATCTCCTCATTATATGTTCCATTCTATATGCATCCGAAGAAGTGGGCTGTAGTCCACGAAAGCTTATGCTCTAATAAATTTGTTAGTCTCTAAGGTGCCACAAGTACTCCTGTTCTTCTAAACTTCCTGTATCTAGAGACAATGTGACATGTATTATAAGATTCTTTTTGGGGGTATTTTTGATTTTGTTTTATACTAATGGCAGTTGGGTGTAAAGAGGGAAAAGATTGTTTTCATTTAACAAAATAATGCAAAATTTTTGTGATGCCACAATTTCCATAACCAATTGATACCAGAGTCCTGGCTTTTTAGACTTTGGTTTAGGCAGAAGCAGCAAGAATGGTGTTTTTTCCATTTAATGTTAGCTGGTCCTCTCTTCTCCTTTTTAAATGCCACAGATGGATAGTTTCCCTGACATGTTTGCTGCTTTGTATGTAGAGAATGTTTGTTTGGTGCTTCTAAAGACAATCTGGAAGTGATTGCATGCTTCATGAAATGCCCAAATGCTGTGAAAAGCACACAACTTTTTTCCTCATTGGTTTTTCTTCTGCCACTTCCCACTCTGGAAAATAATTCCTACTGTGTATCACACAAGACTGCAGGAATATGAACACCCAGCTAGGAATGGGAGAACTTTGTCATATTTAGAACCCTCTCAAAATCATGATTGTTAGGTTTAGCATCCGAATGATACCAGTTCCACTTAGCTCCAGGGTTTGAGAGTTCTCTGATGCTTATGTGTAGCTTTAAAATATTTATTTCCCAGGTGACACCAGAAACATGACAGAACTACTTTGACACAAGAATTATCGTTGTTTGTTTGCATTGCAGTGATGTTAGAAATACAGGATTTGCTTTGAGAAGGGGTGGGGGGGGGGAAGCTTTTAAAAACCCCAAACACATCACATCCTTTGATTCCTACATCCAGTACTGAAGGACTTGCTTGGGGTTTCATCTGTTTCATTTATCTTAAGACAAAGGGGGTTACTCTTTCCCCTCCCCCCACATTGGTGTAAATCGGGAATAACTCTATTAAAGACAAAAACAATGAGGAGTACTTGTGGCACCTTAGACTAACACATTTATTTGGGCATAAGCTTTCGTGGGCTAAAACCCACTTCATCAGTTGCATGGCGTGGAAAATACAGTAGACATGCATATAGACACTGTACATGAAAAGATGGGAGTTGTCATCCCATGTGTGTGGGGGGCAGGGGGTGGTGGTGGTGAAATCAGTGCTAACGAGAATTCAATTAAAGTGGAAGTGGGCTATTATCAACAGGAGGAAAAAACGATTGGTAGTGGTAATGAGGCCAATGTAATCAAGGTGGCCCATTTCAAACAGTTGACATGAAGGTGTGAGTAACAGTAGCGAGAAGTTAGTATGGGGAAACTTCACTACAGAAACAAATTTCCCCCTACTGTTTATGGAAAAACAGTGTAATGTACACAAGGCCATTGGGTATAAATACAATGCAATCCAACATAATTGGGTTTCTATATTCTGTCTACACTACAGCCCTCCCTGCATAATAAGGTTAGGTCCCATCTACACTTGAGCTCTTTATCCAAGTTATAATTGTGTGTCCTCTGAACTGGTTACAGCTGTGTAGTGTAATGGGTCTGTGATTAACTCACTGACACATAGGGAAATCAGATCAGTTCTGGGGGTTAGGGGATGGGGGGATGCGGCAGCACTGAATTTCAGTGCTAGAAACTATTAAATTCATGGCTGTTTTCCAGATGGTACAGTAGCTTCAGACACTCATTGTACTGTCCAACTTGCTGCTTTTTATTTTTTTTTAAAGTCGTAATCCAGCAGCAAGAGAAATACAATTTTACCCTAGCAACATGCTTGGATTCAATTAATCAGAGCAGGTAATTATCCCATCTGCATAATGAGGTTCATGACCATCTTATTTATCAGTTACTGATATGAGTATGTGCTTTACACAGGGACTTGCTCACTGGGACACATTGAAAGGGAATGTGGGCAAAGTAAATTGCCAGGACCAAAAATATTCAGTTCATCTCTATTATTGTTGAAGGTACCTGGAGCTGAATCCATTTATTCCCTTTCCACCAGCTAATCTTATTTTGATCCCACTGTGCAGTCACACTCCTATGTCTGTCTGCTTACCTAATAAATTGAACACTTTTTTTTTTTTTTTACTTTGCTGCAAGATTAAGCAGAAACTGGGCCATGAAGGATAAATATTTCTTGGCATATAAGCCTCTTGGGTAACTTATTAATATGGTAACTGAACATGGGGACTGTAAATTTTGAGAAACTTCTCCTAATAGTCTTTAAAGAAACAGTATTTTTATTGGCGGATCTTCATTTGATAGGGCTCTGTCTCTCATGCCAACTGAACTCGAAGAGGCAATTTCTATGCATTCTTTTCTCCATTCAACTAATCTGCTGCCACACCTCTTCACAAAGGTGAGAGAGAGGCTATATTCTTCTGACCCCTACGTTCTTGGGCATAAACAAACTAGGGGAAATGCAACCTACATGGAGCTGTTATAAGGTGGGTGAGTTACTGGTTGGAAAATCATTCCCAGAGAGTAGTTATCAGTGGCTCACAATCAAGCTGAAGAGGCATATAGGAGGGTCCCACAGGGATCCGTTCTGGATTCAGTTCTGTTCAATATCTTCATCAATGATTTAGAAATGGTATAGAGTACATTTATAATGATTGAGAATGATACAACGCTGGGAGGAGTTGCATCATTCGCAATCAAGTGCTTTGGAAGATGGGATTAAAATTCAAAATGATTTGACAAACTGGAGAAATGATCTGAGGTGTAAATAGAATAAAATTCATTAAGGACAAATGCAAAGTACTCCACTTAGGAAAGAACAATCAGTTGTACACCTACAAAATGGGGAAATGACTGCCTCGGAAGGAGTACTGCAGAAAGTGAACTGGGGGTCATAGTGGATCACAAACTAAAGAGGAGTCAACAGTATAAAACTATTGTGCGCAAAAAAAGGGGGGCGGAAAAGCAAACATTATTTTGGGATGTATTCGCAGGAGTGTTGTAAGCTAAGACATGAGAAGTAATTCTTCTGCTCTAATCCATGCTGAGTAGGCCTCAGCTGGAGTGTGGTGCCCAGAAATGGACACAATACATGTCAGGAAAGATGTGGACAAATTGGAGAAAGTTCAGAGAAAAGCAACAAAAATTATTAATGGTCTAGAAAACCTCTTAAGCACTGGAATAAATTGCCTAGGGAGGTTGTAGAACCTCCATCATGGAGGTTTTTAAGAGCAGGTTAGACAAACATCTGTCAGAGATGGTCTAGATCAGAGGTGGGCAAACTACAGCCCGTAAGCCACATCCAGTCCGCGGGACTGTCCTGCCTGGCCCTTTTGCTCCCGTCCGGGGAGGCTAGCCCCCGACCCCTCCCCTGCTGTCCCCCTTCCTCCGCTTGCCATGCTGGCAGCGCTCTGGGCGGCGTGGCGGCAAAAGCTGCCAGCCTACCCTGGTGCTCTAGAATGCGCAGCGGCGTGGCTGGCTCTGGCCAGGCGACCCGGCTGCCAGTCCTGGCGCTCTGAGCAGCATGGGTGGGGAGCAGGCAGGGAGTTTCAGGGGACAGGGAGCTGGGGGCAGTCGGATAGGTGTGGGAGTTCCAGGGGGCCTGTCAGGGGCAGGGACGTGGATAGGGGTTGGAGCAGTCGGGAGACAGGGAACAGGGAGGGTTGGATAGGGGGGTGAGGTCTGAGGGGGGGCAGTTAGGGGCAGGGGGGTCCCAGGAGAGGGTGTTCTGAGGGGGGGGCAGTCAGGGTGGGAAGGGGGTGGGGGCCAGGCTATTTGGGGAGGTATAGCCTTCCCTACCAAGCCATCCATACAGTTTCAGAACCCCGATGTGGCCCTCAGGCCAAAAGTTTGCCCACCTCTTGTCTAGATAATGCTGGGTCCTGCCTTGAGTGCAGGGGACTGGCCTAGATGACCTCTTGGGGTTCCTTCCAGTGCTGTGATTCGATGCAAGATCTTGAATGCTGCAGACCCAATGCGGTGTTGCTGCCTTGGGTTGGGCAGGGAGTTTCTCCACACTGTAAGAACATATCTGGATATCTAATTTTGAAGACCTGTAGATCTCTCTTCCCACTCCTGCAGCGTATAGGAGACTATCCAGCAGACACAAATTGATGGGTGGCCACTACAGTCTGAAGATTGCATAAGGGTATAGTGTAGCTCTGGAGACTGAGAGCATTCAACTGCAGACAATCATTTCACGCCTTTTTTTCCTGGGTTACCTGTGCAGACGCCATAGCATGGCAAGCATGGAGCCCACTCAGCTCACCACTGCTGTTGCGAGCATTGTAAACACCTCATGCATTATACTGCAGTATGTTCAGAACCCGGCTGAGAGACGGCAGCATGAGGATGATTGTGAGGAGGACATGGACACAGACATTCCTGAAAGCACGGGCTGTGGCACTTGCTCAGTCTATAGTTGAACTGCTCCTTACCAGTGTCCAGGCTGCCTGCCAATTTTGAACAGCCAGACACAAGGGCGATTAGAAGAGCACAGGTAGGCATGCTGCGCATTGGCTTTGAAAACCAGTTTCATGACTGGCCAGGCTACAATGTGACAGTTGTGTGTGTTTCTCCTTGATGCAAACCCGCCCCCTTTGTTGATTTTAATTCCCTGTAAGCAAACCACCCTCCCCCCTTCGATCACAGCTGGCAAAGGAAATAAAGTCACTATCGTTTTGATACCGTGCATTCTTTCTTTTTTTAAAAAAAAGAAAAAGGGGGAGATAACTGACAAGGTAGCCCGGGGTTGGATAGGGTGGGGTGGGGGAGCAGGGAAGGACAAGGCCACATTTTTGATTTGTAGTGTGGCTACAATAAGCACTGTTTGAATGACAGCCTTCTGTTGCTTGGGCCATCCTCTGGAGTGGCTGGGTGCCTGGAGCCTCTTCCCCCCCCCATGTTCTTGGGCATCTGGGTGAGGAGGATATGGGACTTGGGGAGGAGGGCAGGTGGTTGTACAGTGGATGCAGCAGCAGTCTGTGCTCTTGTTGGATTTCCTGCAGCTCCACCAGATGCGTGAGCACGTCCGTTTGCTCCCCCATTAGCCTCAGCATTGCATCCTGCCTCTTCTCATCGTGCTCACTTAATGCTTTCCTGGACTCTGCCACTGAATGCCTCCATGCATTCAGCTGTGCCCTATCATTGCGGGAGGACTGCATTAGCTCAGAAAACATGTCATCGCGAGTGCGTTTTTTTTTTATTTTTTTTCCCGCCTTCTAATCTGCGATAACCTCAGGGACAGAGTTGATAGGGGGAGCATAGAAACATTTGCACCTGCAAGGGGATAAAAAGGGAGAGTAAAATTTAAGATGATACATTTCTGAGAATAAAAGGGAGACTTTCTTTCACAGTGAATCAAGCAATTCCCAGCAGACCGCACATGTGCTTTAGGTACAAGGTCACATTTTGCCTTTTTGTATTGAGTGCCTGCCGGTATGGTGACACATCACACATAGCTGGGCAACAGAATTCTGTTTCCAGGCAGCCATGGTAAGCCAAAGGGTACACAGGTTTGGCTTCTAACGCCTTCATAACGTGGGAATGTTTTCAAACTGCAGCACCCTCCTTTCCCAAAGCAAGCAATGCTGGTTGGGTTTGCCATTTAAAAAGAGGGGCTGCAGTTTTCTGGTGGATGTGCAGCACATACCTTCTCCCTCCCTTTTTCCCCCCCCTCCCCAACCCCTGCCACGTGGCTATTTGGGATGATCCCTTCACCCCTCCCCCTGCCACCTGGCTATTCTCAGGGATGATCCCTTTTAGGCAAGCACAAACAGCCCAGCATGAACGGGGTCCTTTTACTGTTCCCTTACAAAAATTCCCCTATTTCAACCAGGTGACAATGAATGATATCACTCTGCTGAGGCGAACACAGAAAGATGTAGACTGAATGTTGCTTGAATGGGACCAAAACCCAGGACCATTCATTGCCATGCTTCGTGCTGCAATGATTCCAGACTACTTGCTGCTGGCTTGGCATGGTAAAGTGTCCTACTGTGGAGGATGAAATAAGGCAGCCCTTCCCAGAAACCTTCTGCAAAGGCTTTCAGAGTACTTCATGGAGATGTCCCTGGAGGATTCCCACTCCATCCCCAGACACGTTAACAGTTTCCAGTAGCTGTACTGGCCATGAATGCATCCGAAGTCTTTAATGTTTGATTTGCCTTGAAGACTATTGCTTTTAAACCTTGTACTGTAGTTACAAATGTGCACTCACCAGAGGTGACTTCTCTGCCTTCAGGTCAGGGATCCTGCCTTGGGAGGGTATTGGCTCCAGGGTGATGAAAAGGTCCTGGCTGCCAGGGAGAACAGATTCACCGCTTGCCAACTGTGCGTTCTCCTGCTCCTCTTCCTCATCCACAAAATCCTCCTCCATGTTGCACGAGACTTTCCCCCGCCCTTGCAGGTGTCCACGGACAGTGTTGGGGTAGTGGTAGGGTCCCCCTCACCCCCAAATGCCATGCAACTGATCATAGAAGTGGCATGTATGGGGCTTTGACCCAGAGTGATCGTTTGCTTCCTTTATCTTTTGGTAGGCTTGCCTGAGCTCCTTGACTTTCACGCGGCACTGCTGTGTGTCCCTGTTGTAGCCTCTGTCCATCATGCCCTGTTTGATTTTTTTTTTTGGCCCATATATTAGCATTTCTTCTTTTTGATTGGAGTTCTGCCTGCACGGATTTTTCTCCCCATACAGCAAACGAGCTCCAGCATGGAGCGATTCTGGGGGGACTGCATGGTCACCTGTGCTGCTGAGCGCGCCGCGCTGACCAAACAGGAAATGAAATTCAAACGTTCCCGGGGATTTTCCTGTGTACCTGGCTAGTGCATCAGAGTTGAAAGCGCTGTCCAGAGCGGTCACATTGGAGCACTCTGGGTTAGCTCCCGGAGGTCAAGAACATCAATTTACGACAGCAATACCCCAAATTCAACCCTGCAAGGTCAATTTTAGCGTACTCCCTTCGCCAGGGAGGAGTACAGAAGTCTATTTTAAGAGCTCTTTAGGCCGATGGAACGGGGTTGCTTGTGTAGGCGCATCCATTATAAAATCAACCTAACGTGGCTAAATTTGACCTAACTCTATAGTGTAGACCAGGGCCGAGTTGCTAACTGTTGTGAAAAGACATTGTGAAATCTTGTTGAAGGGCCATAGTGAGATCTCTGGCCCCAGCTGCACAGGAAGCAAGTATGGCACAACTGTAGAAACTTGAATTAGTGACTGCAAAGACTGGGAGCCTCACAGACCAAAGATTTTTAAGGTGGCATTTCTAGCAAGCTACAAAAAGCACAATAAACCCTCTTGCTCTTGGTTTGTAAAAACCCATCTATCAAAATTTCCTGTGAGTGATGGTGTCTATTAGAGACCTGCTGCCATGAATGGAAGTCACTAGTTAATCCAGAAGTAGTAATGTTATCATAAGTGCTGTTCTGAAAACTAATTCAGATTAAAATGTGTTAACATGGCTTAACCAACTGGATGAATGATATCACTCTGCTGGTGGATGGAGCCAAATGGGGTCTAGTCTCAAGCTCCCTCCATTCAGCTGGCTAAATCATGCTGATGCAATTTTAAAAACCACTTGCATTCAAATTTCTCTCTGCAGAAATAAGGCTAAAGGCAAGGAAAGGGTTTGCACGTAAGAGCTAGGAGCGATATGTATTCTAGCTAGATAAAGTAAGCTGAGATGTGTGTGTGGCTTTTTGGTTTTTTTTTTTTTTTTTTTTTTTTTATGATGCTTCATCCTGACCTCCCTTATGTTAGAAATCTCCTTGGACAAGTACCTAGATATACAAGATATTAGACAACAATATGTCTAATATGAGCCTCCAGCTAGTTCTTTGTCTCAAATAATTACAAGCACAAGCAAAGAGGCTAGGTTTTGAAAATCTGTAATTGCCTCTTTCTGCTAAAGAAGCCGGAAATGCATAGGTGGCACGTTCACATCTGCAAGTTCTTCCACTATGCCATGTACCAACTGATACAGTAAAATCACAGCACACAGCTTATAGAATGCCTTTTGAGTCCACATTTTCTTTAGTCACTCTGAAGGGCCATAAATTGGACAACACTGCCTGATCCAGTGGATAGACATGCTACGTTCTGCACCTCGCTTCCGGTTGGTCTTCATTAAAAGTGGCCCTCATGGTCACAGTGGCTACTCCACCATGTGATGCAAAGTGCCACTGGCATGCCTAGTCAGTAGAACAAGGATAAAACTTTCTCACCTAGAAACTTCTTTACTTAACTACTGTGTTGCTTCTTGCATACGTTTAAAGGATTCCTAAAGTATTTTTAAAAGGCTAATGGCAATGACTGCCCTGATGTAACTTGTCTCCTGTACTTTTCTGTGGGGTTGAGGATAATCTGGTTTCATAAGCAGTTAGTCATGTAACATGTTAGATTCTAAAAATATGGCTTGTTTCAATTTCAGCTCCAAGTCCCACTACGGCTATGCACTACATGTCCATAAAATGTGTAGATGTACGGAAAAACCACCACAAAACCAAGTGGCTAATGCCTTGGGGACCCAACCAGTGTGAGAGGATCCGAGATCTTGACGAGGCGATGAGCAGACAAATAGAAGCCAATGACATTGTGTTTGCTGTTCACATCCCCCTCCCTGCCAAAGAGATGAGTCCCTGGTTCCAGTTCATACTTGTTATCCTGCAGCTGGACATTGCGTTCAAGAAAAATAATGAGATAAGTATGTCACTTTTATGTATCCCCAAAAATGCTTGATCAGTACAAGAAAAGGTTGACCATAGAGTGTGTGCGTGCATGTGTATGGGTGGGGGCTTAAATCTCTTAGACCATTAAAATAATTTTATTTAACTATCTGGGATACGTACTAAAAGTGAGACCGTATAAACACTGTTCCCTTTTGAAACCATCATCTTAAGGAGAATTTTAACGTCCTGAAGGTCTGTCAATTTATGGATTATTTACAGTGTATAAAATGTATTTAATCATGGAAAAATCAAAATATCCCCCAACAATACAAAAGGGAGTAACCCTGGTAAGAGCAATGTCTTCTCCAAATCCCCCTTTGCCAGATCCTACTACATAACAAGCTGTTTGGGCTTTAATACTGCTCCCACTGAAGTCCACTGGCAACAATCCACTGACTTAGTGGAACTGGGATTTGAACCATAAGACAAAGCTCACTAGTTGAGGTCCACTATCTCCCTCTGCATGGGAGAAAGTTTCTGGAACTTTTTTTTTTTTTTTTTTTTAAACTATGCTGGGGTAGTGATGCTAACAAGATGGTGCCATTTTAATCTGACGTGCAGCATTTTACAGGATGAGCTATTAAGCAGCATGCTAGTGCTGGAATGGTCAGTGGAAAGAATAGTCAGTTATTAAAATTGTGTGAGCTAGAGAGGCCCCTTCTCCTTGAAAAATAAATTGTGGGGAAGGGACAGCTCTAGCATGTTAAAGGAAGGAAAGCTAGCATAAGGAACTCTCCTCCTACTCCTCCCAACAAAGAATGCTGAAGCATAATTCTGATCTGCAATCAGAAATGGCCTTTTTCTTTACTCCCTCACCCTCCAAATCTCAGTTTTGCGAGCACAAATATGGAGTGGACTCTTTCATATGATTGAACGTCACCTTGAGATCATTTCTGTTTTAATCTTACTCTTGTTGAGTGAACGTGAATCTATCCTCTCCTTTCTGTTACTGGATGTAGTAGCCTTACACTTTTGGATGATAACCAGGAATGGCCCCACCTACAAGGGCTCCTTCTTAAAGACTTTACAATGGTAAAATGCATGGTTGATTTCCATTATGACACCATTTGGAAGTCACTCCTCTAAGATCCATGTCCCAAATTATTATGTAGTGTTGTTACAAATTAATCAGCAGTACTCCTAACCAAGCTAAAATCAACTGTATTAAATCTACACTTCTTTTCTAGTGAGCACATATCCCTTGCATTTATAAATTAGCTTTTCAAGGCTACTGAAATCTGCATAGGCACCCTCAGAAAACCAGAGAAAGATAAGGGGGATGTTCATCTGTACTCAACAGTGACCCTGTAACTTTATGATGCTTGCTTAAACTGGTTTTCAATTTTCACTGCAAAAACCAGGACTTCTTTTCACTAGTGGTCTGCAAGCTGTTTGAGCTGAACAAAAGTCTATTTGCAATAATTCTTTATACTCAAATTTTCTAGCAGAGTTAGATTATTTTGAGGAATCTGATATTAGGGTTCTGGGAGGGGGTTTGTATACAATATTTGCCTGGTGGGGGCAGGGCTCCAGTGACAAGGTTGCAGTGACTCATGTTGTTTTTGATGTAGGCTTTTCCTCTGACCAGTTCAAGTTCTAAATTTTGCCACTTGAGCCACAGGGCAAGGATAATGGGAGACTGTCATAGTTCTATCACAGTTTAATTAGTATTACTCTGCTTGCTCAGTAGGCATCACTGACTAGAATACCACGAGTCAGGCATGCATGTCAGTCAAACAACTTCAGAACTTGGTCATTGACTAAACAGGGGCTTTCCTGTGGTAGAATGAAATGCTAGTCATGACACTGTGGGCCCCAAGTGGACTCTGTAAGATGGTTTATTTTTCTCAAAGCAACACAAACTGGGTAGCCCAAAAATATGCCTTCAGGAAGGCTGGTATTATGCCCTTCGGAAGGAAGGAAGGCCTTATTCATGCACGTCTTTAGAAATATGTTTTAGGTCTTTGATAAGGATCCAGATACTTAGAAAAAGCAGTTTGCTCTTATATCTGTCAACTCACATGGAAAGCTGCCTGAGCTTGGCTTTTTCTCTAAAAAAGGCTAATTTCTGGGTCTAAACAGACTATTCCTTTTTAATGTAATGTTTACTCAAATACTGAAAACAACAAATGCTCTTGCTCAGTTTGACTGTTCCCCAAAAGATGGGGAGTATGGAGAAATCTGCCAAAGAAGTCTGAACTGGTTAAAATGGTCTGTATTTGGCTACTGAAATATGCCGTGCATATTTCATTTAATTTGTCAAGCAGGTAACGACTGCAAATAGAATTCCAGTCTTATCTTAGTGCAATAAGTCTCATTCACATAAGCTGTATGAAACAAATGCTCTGTGTGAATAACATTGGCCAGTCTCCATCAATAACACAGCTGTTGAAAGAGCTTAGTTACCAGGACGATGGATGGCACTCTCTGAGGGAATGTTTGTATGCAGTAATCTGACATTTAGCTGGCTGGCAGCAACCTTGAAAGTGAGGTAGAATTAGGGGGGAGCATTGGTGGTGATCTAGTTTCTGACCACAAGAAATCGCTTGTTTAAGAGTCAGCACAAAAGGCTTCTTTTGAAACTTGAAGTGTTACTCTATTACCATGCAATTAGATCTTATTCCTGTCATTGAGTTGGAGAACACTGGAAACTTTTTTTGGAATGGGTAAAATGCCACTCAGCTCATCAGTGCTCATTCCACCATATAACACCTGGTTTCAAACCAACTGTTTCTTGGCTGACCTACAGTACACATGCCTCAACGTAGCCCAGCCATTGCCTGCACTTATGCTCTTCTAAACTTTCATGCATTCTGGCCTTTTGATCCTTCGGCAGTAACTTTGCCTTCAGCAGGTAATATTCCAAGTTGGATACACTTCCAACAATGAGTTAAATCCTCTTTTACTTGCTTAATAGGTTTGCATTAGATTCTATCTGTTGTTCTCGTAATTTAAGTCCTTCAACTTAAGTTTCCAATCCTCAGTCCTCTCTAGTCTTAAGTAATAGAAATAACTGCCTGCACATCTTGCCGCCGCCACCACCACCACATTGGTTATAGCTGAATACCTCTCCTTCATGAAGCAATGTGCTGTATCACTGGACACTGTATGTATGTATTTATTTATTTATTATTTTGTCTGCTGTACCTTCTTGGACATAAGACTTTCTTGTTTATCAATCTTCACCTCTTGTACATCACCTGGAAGACTGGACCATTGTACACTAGCACTCCTCCTCAGACTGCTTTATATTTAACCTCTTATGCAGAGAACTGATTTACTTCTATTCACACTTAGTGAACTTGGACTTGGCTTTTATTCCCAACTCCTGCTGTAAACTTGGCCAAGTCACTTGACATCTCTGCCTCCATTTCAACGTGTATAAAATGAGGAAAATATTTGAAATCTGTATATGAAATGTGCTTTATAAGCAGGAGATGGTGGCAGCAGCATTTTATTACACGGAAAATCAATGGCATGACTTTATCTATAACATTCCCTAACTGTCTTGTGAAGGACTTAAACCACTTTCAGCCTAATTTAAAAAAAAAAAAATTGGGGGGAGGATGAGGAGACCCATTTTAAATGAATCTTAAAAATCCTAATAGATGCGAATAACTTAAGTTTCCAGTATTGTCAGCATGGAGGAAAAGATTACCATCATCACTTTCTTTTTTCTGAAGGGGATCACACCATAGTCCGTCTAGCCCTGTATGCTCCTACTGAGATTTGTATGAGCTGGCCCTTTTCTCTTCCTAAGTTGGCTGGCTTGTACTTCCATCCTTTGTTAGCTTTCTGCTAATGCAAAAACTGACAGTTTTTCCTAGTTGCTAGTGTCTTTCCAGGTTGTTCTATTAGTATGCAGCTGGCACAGACCTGTCAGTCTGTGAAATGACTTCCCTATTTTTAGACTGTCTTTTGTGAGTGAAGATATCTGTACTAACAGTTTAAAGGGAATTGGGTGAAAGCTCATAGTCACTGAATTTCTAGCCTCAAAATCCCAGACATCTTGAGATGTGACATGGGGAATGCAAGGAGAGCTAAATCGTCTCTTTCTTTAGGGCTCTTGTAGTTGTGACCTGAGTTACCTTATGGATGTCCATGAAACTGTCATGGAGAAGTCTGACTGGCTGGAAGCCTTAGGAGAACATGTGTACCAGGAGACAATCCTCTTTGGCACACTGCCTACTGTATAAACAAGTTTATTTTCTCATTTAGAGAGTGTTTCAAAATAATCCAGTGGGGCAGGTGAGATTATTATTCACCACCTCTTGGTATTGACAACTGAGGTGCTATATGAGGATGTGAAATCTGAAATCTCCATTATCCATACAGCATCCTGTTACGATGACAATGGAATTGCATAGCCACCTCTTCTGTGCACAAGTGTCCTGTGCATCTGTGGAAGGTTCATCTAGTCTGAGCGTGCAGTGGGGGGAAGTGGAAGAGGAAACCCTCGCAACTACACATGATTAATCTGAATCTTAACTATATACGGTAGCCTGTTATAGGTGCCTGGCCAGTCTCCTGTTTTGACACTAAAGGAGGTGGCGGATACCATGTTTGTGTGTGACCCCTCCCACCTCAGTTTTTTGTGGCCATACATGGTTCTGAAAACTGGAGAGTTCTATGCAACATGGAGAAACTGAATAAATAATTCCCTGAACATTGATATTTTGACAAGCTGAATATATTTATGGGTATTCAGCAGCACCTTGCCTGTCTCTCTTCCTCACCTTCTCTCTCTCCCCCTGAATAAGCAATCTCTCCTGGTCTCTCTCTACCTCCAGTATGAAGAAGATACTACCCCGTCTTCCACTCCTCTCTACCTTTCCCTTCTGATACATGACTCTTTTTTTTTTTTTTTTTTTTTTAAATTCCCTTTTATAAGAAGGATGTGTGGCTGCCTCTTCAAAGCCTTGAAGGTCTTGCCTATTATCCTGGTTCTGAATATGTTTTGGGGGATGGGCTCCTTATTCTCATCCCCAAAAGTACCTGGCGCGATCTTGAATGGGCTCCGTTCCCATCCTGCAGCTGTCTGAGCCCAAAGAGCACTTCATGTGGATCTGGAGTGGGGGCACCCAAAAGCCAGGAGTAGAGAAGACAAAAGACCACTGGAAGATGAGCCCTTCATGGAATATCAGAGGGCCAATTGGGTGAGACCTTTTGTTTAGAGGTCTTAATATTTCTTGTGACTTCATCTGCAAGGTCCCTATCCTCTATATTTAAATCCCTCCTTGAAGACTCAATTTTTTTGCCATGCTAAATTCCTCCTAGGCAACTAACTTATACCAACTAACCAAAGAAACACAATTTTGACTACCTTTGTATGTTGTATCTTTTTCCAGTGCCCCTTTCTCAGTTCACCTCTCTAACTTAAAGTATAAGTTCCTCAGGACAGATATTGTGCCTGCTTTCTGTTTAGAAAGCACATACTGTGTATTGGGCACTACAAGAAGTGAGTAATATGTTGATGGGGAGTCTCTTTGTTCGTTCCTCCAATGATCTGTCTTGTTGACTCTTGAGACGTGTGTCTGACATCCAGTTTTAAAACCACTCCCTTGTCTTGTGGCCAAACATAGTGTGGTGTCTGCGTTTGCTCCAATTTCCACACCATGCTACAGTATGTTAACTATATACATGGTTCCTGGTTTTGTGTGTTGTTTTTTTTATCTGCAAGAACATCAGGAATGTTACCCAGCTGAACAAAAAGTATGAAAGAACAGTTAACTGTCTAAGGGTGTTAGTATAGCCAATACAGGTAGAGTTACAAACCTTTCACGGTTAAAGTATTTAGCAGAAGTTTAATTTTTTTTTTTCTCCCCCAAAAATAGCTGGTTTCAGTGAAAGGAGTCATTAGTGCACCCAGGTGCGGAATCAAAGTCTTTTTCTTTATACTGTATTGGTGTGTAAGAACATTTCTGTTCTTGTCAATTTTGAAGGGACACTTCAGTCAAGTTGCATCTCTGATGGGCGGCGTAATCCCAGACTATTGCTTAATAAAACTCTGAAAACTTGAAAATTATAAATATATCCAAATATATTCTGGATTTTACTTCTTTGGCATTTTTCTTGGCTTGGACAAAAATATACTAGTTTTTTTTGCTTTCTGGTTTTCATGACCAGTGATAGTGCAGCAGTGTTTTAGTGTTTAAAAACCACTGCAGTTCCAGTGGGAACAGTTTGCAAAAATGAAGTCCTGAATAGTCCCGTTTTTATAATTTTGTAAAATGGGGTGTGTGGGTGGGCTTTTGGGGCCCAGTTTGACTGGACTATTTAGCCATTATTTGCTGAAACGCTAAAACAGTGGCCCTGAGCTCGTGTATTCATATTTCAAGGAAGCTTAACTAATGCAAAGATGGCTCTGGGGTATCAGAACTCCTGATCAATCTGGAAGACACAGATCACACATGTGACAAAAACAGCTCAGAAAAAAACATGTTGGCGTCCACATTAAAGCTTGAGAGAGCCACCTCCAAACACACTATAAATAGCAAGTCTAAACCACAAACCCATCCACACCCCTTCCCAGCATTCTGTATGAGTGTACCATTACATAATCCCAACAAAAACATAACTCTGAAAAAGATGACAAATGCGTAGGCCAAGCAGAGCTTCAAGAATCTGTTCTTATTCTGTTGTAGATTTGAAATATCATCCTTTGTAAACTGTAAAGGCCAGTTTCTCAAAGGAGCACAGCATCCATGGTTGGGGCCAGAGACTCAAAAGAATATGTTGGGTGCAGAGTTCCTTGTCAATCTGCTCCCATGTGAACTATGTAAGTGAGGTGGGATTTGGTGGATTTTTGTTTTGAGATCCCTTTTGCACAACATCTCTGTTCATGGTTTGTATATAAATGGCCTTTCTAAACCTCTTCAATGGGGTAGACTAGATGGAATGCATATGGCAACTTATCACGTGGTGAGATTTCTGATCTGGTTTGTTGGCAACCATGCCACCTTCCACTTCTAGGGAATTTCAAAGCAGATGCTGTTTGTGGTAACCTGTACTTTGAACTACTACTGCTTCAGGTCTGTCCACTTTCTGCATCTGCTTCGAAGTGTGCAGTGAAGAAAGATTATCTTCTGAGAAAGACATTAGAAATGATGAAAATGGACATGAAAAGAATAACAGTGGGTGAAAAGCAGAAGAGAATGTCCATTTAAGGTGGCTTTTTTTTTTTTTAACATGTTCTATCTTACAATACTTAATATAAGCTCCTGTACACACAGGAAGTAGGGTAGGGCCAGTTACTGAGTGAGTTCTGATTTCATCGATCTCTATAGTACAAATTCAATTGCAGTCATAGTGAAGTGGGTCATGAGGCAGCAGAGCCTTGACATAGGATGCTGGATCGTGTGTGTGTGTGTGTGTGTGTGTGCGCCTTAGGACCAGTGTTACCTAAGACTACAAGTTAGCAAGAATAGAAAAGAATACCCAACACTCATGACCAATAAAGATTGGTCACCCTGGACTTCTAGGACTCCTACTGGAGAATAGATAAACATCCTATAGACGGTAAATATCCATAAGAGTTGGAATGGAGGGATTTCCATCACCATATGTAAATCAGAGTTTATCCTTTGTGTTCTGAAATATTTATTCTTGCACCTTTTTTTGTTGCATACTGTTCCTTTCATAATAAGCTTGGTTGTTACTCTTGCAGAAGACAATGCAGAAGTTACGCTTGATGTGTCCTTGGCCTATCGTGATGACATGTTCAGTGAATGGAAAGAAATGGCACATGCGATAGAGACCCGAAAGCTAAAATGTTCTTTTGCCTCTCCAAAAGTAGGTATTGCTGGTTTCTAGGAGTTCTTTGCAACTGGACACAATTCTAACCGCTTTTAGCATTACTAGGTTTCTGTTGGGTGTACAGTAAGTGGATGGGAGTTGCAGAGGGGAATGGTGCCAATAAAATTGGATTTCAAAGACTCCAAGGCAAGAGTGACTGTGTGTGTTCTCTAAGGAATGAAATTGGGATCCCAAGTAGTCATTAATCCTGGGGTCTACATTGATTTGTAATGCTTTTTTAAAAAAAAAATGCTATTTTAAGAAATAATGGTGATTGTTTTGTTTAAATCACTATGTTCTGGAAGGAAAAAGTGTCATGAACAAAATTTTGTTGCAGGGGGGAGAATTCCTACTACAATAAGGAGTTGTGGACACGACTAACAATTGTGACTTGGTGGGTTGTGTGTGTGGGTACCTGAGGTTGAGTAATAGTAGGGGAGGTGGGAAGGAGAAGGAAAGGTAACTTTCCATTTTGTAATTCTAGTATTTGGGGGAAGATAACTGTGTGACTCCAGCCCTTTGTGCTCCTGCTGAGGAGTCTGAAATGGCATTTCCTGCAGCAAATCACATCCATGGTGGTGGTTGAATTCGTGTACGAGAGTCCTGTTAGGGACCAGGGCCCCACTGTGCTTGGTGCTGTACAAACACAAAACAAAAAGATAATCCCTGCCTTAGTTCATAGCCCTGTAAGACCAGAAATAATTGGTAGATGTAACAGACGGATGGGGGAGCACCAGGAAATAATGAGATAGTATTAGCATGATCGTCAGTGGTGTTGTACCAGCTGACTGTCCATTGTCAAGTTGGGTGGTGGTTTTGGAGGTTGTGGATATGAGTAGGCTTAATGGCAAAAGAGAGCTTTAACTAAGAATTTGAAAGAGATCAATGAGGTAGCTTTGCAGGTGTTTGTAGGGAACTATTTCCGGGAGTAAGAAACCGTGTTGGGAGAAAGCATGAAGGTATTTGTTCAAAAACTGAACACGTGGGCATCAAAAGCTGGCAATTGGCAGAATTGACTAGGGAAGTGAAAACCAGTACTCTTGCGTTTGATGCATGGAAAAGGAGGAGCCAGCGAGGGATGCAAATACTGGATGATTTGGACAAAATGTCAGGAAAATGACCTTTTGCAGCAGTGGTGTTTTTTTTTTTTTTTTTTTTTTTTTTTTTTGAATGGATATAAGTGGGGCAAGATTGGCCTTGACAAATGCAGTGGAGAGGGTGTTTGAAGATCTGGACAAGAATCTTAGATGTGCGGATGGAGAGGCTGTATCTTCAAGATATTACACAGGAAGAACGGACAAAACTTAGCCTGGATGTCAGGATGTGTGTTTATCTAGAGTGCTTACCTCTGTGTTGGTCATGTTGAGCTTAAGCTGACAGCTGGAAGTCAATGAGGAAATGTCTGAAAGATAGGCTAAGATTTTACTCTCTAAAATAGAGAGAGCAGCAGCAAAGAAATTATGGTGGAACTTGCATTTGTGAATGAGGTGAGATTGCCAAGAGGCAGTATATAGAGGGAGAAGACCTGGGCAAAGCCCTGTGGGACCTGCCCTCCCTTCTCCTGAAGTTGGAAAAGGATCTTTCAAATGACATGCGGAAGGCTGATTGGAGAGAGGGAGAACCTGGGAAGGACGGAGTCACAAGACAGGACAAAAACTTCAGCATAGCCAACCATGCTGCTCCTCTTGAAAGTGGCCAATGGGTCAAGGAGACTGAGAATGGAGAATCTGTTTTTAATTCAGGTAGGAAGACGTCATTAGAGGACTGAGAGCTGTTTCAGTGAAGTGCAAGTGGTGGAAGCGTTCTTGGAGAAGGTCTAGAATGGAATTGGAAGAGACACTCCCTGCAGGGCTCGTAGACAGCACATCTGATCGATGAGCTTGGGAATGAAGGGGGTGGATGAAGTAGTAGCTGGAGAGGCAAGTGGGGTCAAGGATATCTTTGAAGATGGGAGAGACTAAAGTATGCTTGTATTGGGAGAGGAAAGAGCCAGAGGAGAGCGAGAGGTTAAGGAGAAGGATAAAGAATGACTGTGGGGCAGAGATTGAGGATGTTGAGGGATTGTATTGAGTTTATATTTAATGGCCACTTTGCATATATAAGCAGGATTAATGCATACAATAACTGTATTTAAGTAAAAGTGGTAAATATCAGGGTCGTTAAAAAAATTTTTAAAAAAATCAGTTTGATTTTTTTTCAATACAAAATGTTTTAAGGCTAAACTATTTAAATATGCTGAATCCCTGATGGAGCCTCCATCTAAAACGGAGTTCAAGTCTTCTTTTCTATATGAAGGATATTTTCCCCAATTCTAACTTTCGAGGTAGTTTTTTATAAATGTGGCACAAACAGATCATGTACTGTATTAAGGGCGTGATCCTGTGGAGGACTCTGGGGCTGCGTTATTGTGCACAAGGCAAAGTCATCGCAGGCATTGGGACCTGGCCTCTGATTCCAGGAGACACCATTGTATATCCTCTCATCAGGATCATTCAATGAGCCCATCTAGTTTCTCATGAAGCTGTAACAAGATGAACAAAAATTCAAGTGTGTAGCTTTGTCACAGTCAATGCTGCAAACATTGCAAAGATAAGATAGCAAAGGGAACATGAAACTTGACATATGAGTACAGTGCTCATTTGAGGCATCTTTTAGCCAAGTACAAATCTAGGAATAAAGGAAAATCATGTTGAAATTACAAGGTACTTCCATAACAACCACTTTGTCTCAACTTCACTGAAGAGAGCAGGAGGATGCAAACTAATTCTCCCCCAAGATGCATGATTTCGTTGGTTGGCTGTCTGGAGCTGTTTGTTAAGAACTGGCCCATTCCGATGACCAGTTTATGAAGAAAAGCATGGCAAAATAGATGGAACTATCACAGCCAAAGTAGGCAACGTCGAACGCAAGGGAAAATGTAAGCGGTAGGATTCATTATATGCAGTTTCTGCAGTTTGCCCAAGGCTATGGAAATAAAAAGTGCTGCTGTATTGCTGGTGCTGTTTTCAGGCAGTAAAGAAGCGGATGGATTAAGCACTTACTCCCCTTAATTTTCTTGCAAATATTCTGAACCAGAGTATCAGGATAGATGCCTAACTGCTGAAGATCATATTACTATGACATAGGCATCTAAATATTCACCCATCAATCATGCCAACCATAATAAATTGAAGGGCTAGTGATGAGCCATTCAAGCAGTGAATGTTTGCTGCTGATCTTTTAAAGAAAGTCACACCACTTAACTGATTTAAATCACTAGCCAAGCACTTGGAACCATAGTTCGTTGAAGTTCTAAACCAGCTTTTGACAGCAATAGCCTCTTCTGCAGGCACAGAGTATTTTCTTCATGTGAACTAATTCATGTGAGGTTGAAAAATCAATTGGGAGTTAAAATAGGAAAACTTGTCTCTCTTCCAGGCTGTGAATAAAAACAAAAGGTAGGGGATCTGATCTCCTAGTTAAGTCTGAAAAACTTTGAAAATAGTCTCTTGAAAATGAGACCGAGGGTAGGTATGTCTACACTAGAAACACTGTACCGTGGCAGTGGAGACACTACAGTGACAGAAGGGAGGGTTCTGTTGCTGAAGTAAATCCACCTCTGAGGCCTGGTCTACACAGGAGGGAGGGGGATCGATCTAAGTTAAGCAACTTCAGCTATGTAAATAACGTAGCAGAAGGTGATGTACTTAGATCAACTTAACGTGGTGTCTTCACCACGGTGAGTCGACTGCTGCTGCTCCCCCGTCAATTCTGTCTGTGCCTCTCGCCGAGCTGGAGTACAGAAGTCGACGGGAGAGCGCTCTGGATTGATTTATCACGTCTAGACTAGACGTGATAAATCTATTTCCCCACTGAATCTATTCCCTGCCTGCCGATCCAGCCGGTAGTGAAGACATACCCTGAAAGGTAGGAGCTAGGTCATCTGAAGTGCTGTCTGCACTGTGTGGCTTAATCATCTTAACTCTGTCTCTCAGGTGTGACTTTTACACACCCCTAAGCAATGCATCTAGGTTGACCTAACTTTCAAGTATAGAGCAGCCCCTCAGGTGAGTAGGAAGTTAAGCTCAAGACACTTTCACTTAAGCATATTTGAAAATTTTCCCAGGCTCACCTGAAATAGTTTTGATTCACTTACTGCAGCTGATCCCTCTGTTCCTTTAATAAATCATTGAGTTGTAAATGTGAAACATCTTATAAGAGAAGATTATGTATCCAAAACATTTTAAGGTGGTTTTGTTTAATAAAAGCAGATTTTTGTGCAGTTGTTTTAATGAAACTCCAATAGCCATCCTAATGCAGCTCAACACACATGAGTACAACTTCAATTGTCCAAGTAAATAAGGAATATATCCTTCACCACCATTTTCTAACGTACTAAAACTCTGAAAATATCAGTCTATATAAGTGCTTACACTATAACTATATATACCTTTGTTTATCCTCCTAGGTAGCAAAAAAGTACCAGTCTAGTGTAAAGGCTCTATCTAATTGTAAATAAACATGTTTTAATGGCTATATTAATCAATGAAAATGTACCTTTCTTTAGAAAATTAACTGAAGTACAAATGGAGAGGTTGATTAAAATCAGTTATTTTAAGCAGGATTTAAGTGACCAAGTGAAAAGCATTGATTTAAAAAAAAAAAACTATCTACCCTGATAAATATTAAGCAGCAATTGATCTGTTAATAGGGTTTTGCTGGCAGTTTGACAAACAATGCTGATTAATTAATTACAGACCTATTATCCCTGCCTAGCATCTGATATTTGAATATTAGATGCTGCATAACTACTTCCTGCTTACATTTTTTTGTCTAAATGCTTAATGCATTAAATATCAATTAGACTTTACATCTAGGGGTCTAAATCAAATTTCTCTAACTTACTCTATTCACTACCGGTACTTATTTATAAGTCATTCTGTGTGAAAATTGAACATTAAAAATGCATGACTTACATTCTAAAACTGCTACACAATAAAATAACTTTAAAAATGAACATGCCTAAGTACACTTGATTGGATTGTAGTGATCTGTGCTGTGAAACAATTGGAATAATTTAACAGTGCCGATATTACTGACTAAACTAGCCAGTTAATTGCAGCATTAATGTGCACCACTAAGCTCTACTGGATGGAACTGGAACTGTTCAACCATGTGTCAGGCCATGTTCTGCTAACTGAGAGTCTCCTTTAATTCTATTTGGAAAAGCCAGACCAAGCATATTTGTAACCTACCCTTGCTACCACAGGAAGTTCTGAGTAGCTATAGCATAGTGACACCCATGAACTTTTTGGCCACGCATTAAAACTGGCAAAAGCTATAGTATTGAGGCAAATTGTCCCTGTTCAGGAAGAAAAGGGCTCAGATATGTTCTCATCACTATGTATCAACCAGTTTTCTCTGAAAATATAAATTGAACTGCTTCTCCATGTGGATTTGCTTTCTTTTTATATTTATTAGTACTTTCCCCTTTTAGGGAACCAGGAAGTAAGGTTGGGATGTGATGAAACAAGAAGTCTGTGCTGTACATCTCCAAATTAGAGTCCCTGGAAGGACTAGTTACTACTCTACAACTATTTGATTTATCATCTTTGAAGTCCAAATAAGTGATCAAAGCTGACCCCTTTGCATTTTCCCTCTCTCCGCTATTCCGCTAGACCATAGAGCATGAAGGCCGACACTATGACTGTGATGCACTCCATTTCATGGAAATTGGAACGGTGGCTCACAAATTCTACCTCCTCAATATTCGACTCCCTGTGAATGAAAGGAAACTAATTAATGTGGGAATTGGGGAAATAAAGGATGTTCGCCTGGTGGTAAGTGTGCATGTCTCATTTCTATCTTTACTCTGGGCTCCCGTCTCTAGAGTAGGTGTTTAATGGAGACTCACTGCTGTGTCAAAGGTGGGAAGATATTTGTAAAATCCAGCCTTTTATTGGATTTATGATTTTGCTGTGGTAAAGTAACCCATGACTGATAGAGAAATGGGAAGGAGTTTTGCTGTTCTGTACAAAACCACAATTGCCAATTGCTCTATTCCCTAGTAAGAATATAATGACGACATTATTGTTTAAGGTCAGTAAACTTGTATGATTCTCATCGTCAATGCAGCCCCTTTACCCACTGGATCTCTTCTATTACTATTCTCTAGCTATTATCCCTCCCCTTTCCCACCATGCTGACTACACTAGTGGGATAATTCACTGCTATTCTGGTCTACTGGTAATTGCTTCCTTGACTGACTCCAGAAGCAGGCAATTTTATTATGCCTGACTAACATTTTTCTATTGCATACAGTCTGGCTTTGGATCAGAGTTAAATTAAACTGGAAAAAATGCCTCCTATCACATGGTCACTTTAAGCATAGAAGTTAAAATAAGGGATGAGAGGAAATAAGAGATCTGGAATGATAGCACTTGAAGAGGAAACCCCTTTAATCGTGTCACCTTTTGATTTTAATTTAAATGTGTTAAGTGTCCTTGTCTCTGCCTCATTTCAGTCTTAAATAATTTTGTCCATCAAGGTGCTGAGAGCCTAAATAGTTCTCCTGTTTACCACCATTTAATGCAGTAGAGCTAGTCCCTCTCCTCTCACTGTTTTTGGCTTTTGAGCGGCGCTATTTCTGGAGCAATGATCAATTTGCCTATTAGCTCTGAGTATTTATCGGGGTTACCATCATGTATTATCCTCATTCTGCATTTAATATTAAGTCGACTAATTTTAATGTTAGAATAAATTAATTTTGTTTAAATGCGTGGCAACTTTTATTGATTAAATTGTATGCAAAAATATACTTATCAAACACCAGTTATAAAAGAATCTGTTTTTATCAATTTCTGGTTATTTGGAAATTGAAGTGGTGGAATATTTGCATTAGTTATCAGGAGTCCTAAAAATTCGACTTGGACTGAATGGTCAGGACACCCATTAAACAGCGGTGTACAGCTCTTTCCATTTTGTCCAACAGTTCAGCTGTGCATTTCACAAGCAATGCTCTTTAATATTAAAGTGGTTGTAGTTTAGACTATTGCAATTTCTGTCAGGCCCTGTGACTATAACAGGATAATGCAAATCTGATCTTGTCTGTAGATGAGGAAAGTGAAATATTGTACAGCTCCCATGTTTAAACTTGTCTCCTCAGAGTATCCATCAAAATGGAGGTTTTACAAAGGTGTGGTTTGCAATGAAAACCTTCCTCACGCCCAGCATCTTCATCATCATGGTTTGGTATTGGAGACGGATCACGATGATGACACGCGCTCCTGTCCTGCTGGAAAAGTGAGTAGAGGAGTAACTCACTGTGATCCAGACAACTTGTAAGATTAAGGCCAAAATGTATGCCTCATGCAAAGCCTGGGTAAACTGGCCACGTGCTAGATTGCCAACCCTGTGGATCCATTTTCCTTCCTTCCCCACTCTTAGCCAAGCCAATGTGGCAACAGAGCTGCTCATGAACCTCTGTTGCAGTCTTTGTTCTGCAATAGTCTGCATAGCTGATACATTCCTCCTATGTGTGCGTGACTAGACCCTTGTGCCATTCTCTCACAGCAATCATGGAGCCATAGAATTTGCCTCCTAAAACTTTTTGGTGGTCCACGGGAAGCCCCTGCAGGGCTGTGTAGCAGACAGTGTCTGTACCCTCTGTGTCAGTTCCCCAAATTCTGATCCCCATCTCCCAATATAGCAGAAATACGCTAGGCTGCTGCATCAGGGTCCCCTCTGACTGTGGGTGCATGTGTAGGATTAGCACCATAGGAATTTGACTGCCCAACCAGTCCTTTGAAAACAGCAACTGGGTTTCCATTTTGACTCCTGAACATGGGCTTTGTTTGGAATAGATACATTTCTTGCCAGTTACTGAGTCCCCCTTCATTAATGGTGTCTCTGTGGAGGCAGGATAACAGGACTGCTATGTGGGTGGGTGAACAGGAAGGTATCGTGGCAAAAAGGAGGAAACCTCTACTTCTTCATGAAGTTTGAGCTCCTTTGGCCTAGTCCTCTTGGTCCTTTCTTTGAAATAGAAAGAGATTCTGTTCTGTCTGCTTCTCCAGGGTAATCTTTGCTCTTGGGATCTCCATGACGTTCATAAATATCCCAGTGGAGTGGTTTTCCATTGGATTTGACTGGACTTGGATGTTGCTCTTTGGAGATATTCGACAAGGAATCTTCTATGCCATGCTTCTGTCATTTTGGATAATCTTTTGTGGCGAGCATATGATGGTGGGTGTGACTATAGAGTAAAGATTATCTCGTTCCCTTTAGAAATCCAATAAATTGTTGGTAGAACGTTACCAGCCAGTCTTTCCCACTGGTTTAGATGTATATATCTTAGCTAGGAAACGAGCATCTCCTGGTTTTACAAACCCTCTCCCCAAGAGCAATTGCAGCATCAGTGGTTGCCTTAGACAAGCTCCCCTGGTGGATACTGGATATTTGCAAAGCAACAACTGGGAGTGTTGTGCACATTTTTCATCAGATCTCTTCCTTGGAAATAGCATAATGCTCCAATGCCGGACTGGCAGAACAGTGTTAATCTATGGGCTTGGCTACATGGTGCTTTAGCCCACACCAGTGGGCTGTAAATTCTAGATCACACCAGCATGTGTCACACTAACTGGCCTGTGTGTGGACGCTGCTGGCGGGCACTTAAAGTTCCCTACTGCCTGTTAATGTACCGCATAGACAAGCTCTAAGTTTAGCAGAACTCTTCACCTGCTTTCCTCCGGATGGACACACTGCTTGCTAATCTCCCACAAATAGAAATGTACAGATACCCTCAAAGCTTAGAGGTTACTTATCAGTAACTCTTCTTTGGGAGTCACCTCTGTGCGTTCCCACTACTTGCCCACCTTTCCCTCTACACAGAAGTCTGACATCAGTACTGTGTGGTTTTGGAGAATGAACAGAGGCAGTTGAGGGGGATGGGGAGGGACTACATTCCCATATGTAGAGTAGGGCAGGGGTGGGTGAACTTTTTGGCCTGAGGGCCACACTGGGGTGGGGAAATAGTATGCAGGGCCATGAATGTAGGGCTGGGGCAGGGGGTTGGAGTGCGGTGTGTGGAAGGGGGTGCAGGGTGCAGAAGACTTAGGGCAAGGGGTTGGGATGTGGGGTGTACATGGGGACTTGGCAAGGGATTGGGGTGTGGCAGGGGGCTCAGGGCAGGGGGTTGGGGTGCTGGGTCTTCAAGGGGACTCAGGGCAGGGGGTTGGGGTGTGGCAGGGGGCTCAGGGCAGGGGGTGGAGCAGTTCTGGAATGACAGTGGTGCGCAGGGCAATAGCTTGCCCATCTCTGGGGAGGGCAATGATGTCTCCCTCTCGAGCTCTTTCATGTATCCCCAATGAACCTGGCTTCCCAATGAAGTTATGCAGCTCAAAATCTGGGATGCCATATCCCACCATGGAAATGCACAGAGGTAACTCAAAACAGCACCTAGTAGGTAACCTCTTTCTTGACTTAAGAATGTTCTTTGCTATCACTCTCACTGATTGAATTATGCACCCACTTTTTTTTTTTTCCCCCTTTCATAAATTAACTTTCTTTTCCCATGGCTTGATTCATTAGGATCAAAATGAACGAAATCATCTTTCTGGGTACTGGAAACAGGTTGGGCCTATAGCTGTTGGTGCCTTCTGCCTTTTCATCTTTGACATGTGCGAGAGGTAACGGAGACTTTTTTTTTTTCCCCTCTTACGCTTTGTAGTGCTAATACAATTGTGCTCTGTCCTCTTCTTACAGGGGCAATTATTTGGATACAATTGATCTTTAAACTGGGTCCATGTTGGTTTGCCTTTTTCTAATAGCTTTATTGAGTCAAGGATTGAAAAGTTGGTACAAAGGCTTAGCACTTTTCAGGCCATTTGGGTCTCCCCCTGCCAGCACTGGTATTCACCAGCCACTTTTCTGTGCTCTTTGGGGAAGGGAATGGCAAGTCCCTTTTCCTCAGACTAGGTAATCAAGTCATTAGCCCCCTTATAACTCAATTTCCTCCAAGCCCAGTGGTCAATCTCTTAGACATCCCAGTAGTAATTTCCCCAATATAAGTCTTCCCTTCCAGATCAGATTACATTACTTAAAAGTAGACTTTTTACTGGAAAATGACTGACTGAAAGTGAGAGAAAGAGATAAAAGGTAGCTCTTTGCCTGCCTAGCCATATAAGTTCACAACGCATGGAAATATTACCTGTCACAGGACAAAAAAAATGTTTTTGACTTGTAGCTCAAAGGGTATATTGAGCAATCTCAGAAAGCTGCACTGGAACAGTGAGTGAGTTTCAGGATGAAAATGCAGGGTGTGTGTGTGTGTGTGTGTGTGTGTAAAATAAGGATTTTTATCCAGCTCTGTACCCATTGTGGGCTAAAATACAATTCCTTACAGTATCACTTCATTGGTATGTGTATCAAGACATAAAAGTTAGTCCAGTCTCTTGTATATGAAAGTTTCATCCCTGTTTCCGGTCTTAACATTTACATGGTAGATTTTTATTACATGTATCCTATACATTTCCAACGAACACTTTTTTTTTTTTTTTTTAAGCAATGTGGAGTCATTATAATTCTGCATAATTGAAAAGGAGGTTTAATACTGTGCAAGTGATGAGAATTCCTTCTCAGCTAGTGTGCTTGACACCATAAACAATACATATTTTAAAAATGCTATCACTTGCATAGCTGATGCAAGTCACTTTGGACAAGCAAGGTACAGTCTGCCCCAATGCTGACAGCAACTGTCCAACCATTTGCTTCACCATTTTTCTTGCAAAGAGACAAGAAGGCTTTTCCTTTGGCTTTTATAGTACTGTGAAGTTGTGTTGGAACAGTTTTTTGTAAGATTACATGTCCACTGGAATGTAAACTGAAGTCTCCCCACCCACCTCCAAACACACTCCCAAATTACAAAATAACATGACTCATTTTTCCAAACTGTTAAGTTAGATGTATAGGAATGTGTATTTTATGGTATTTTTGACTCTTCGCACAGTAATTCTGATTGCCCTGAATCTTTTTATTTTTATTTATTTGTTTGTTTAGAGGGGTACAACTGAAAAATCCGTTCTACAGTATCTGGACCACAGATGTTGGCACGGAGCTGGCTGTATCCTTCTATCTGTGTTTGTGCAGTAGCATTTATTTTGTTTTTGGAGTGAGAAATATGTTTTTAGTAACTACTTATTGAACCTGATGAAAAGCCTGTTCACTTTAGTAAAATGGGACTGGGAAATTGGTTTCTGACTCAAATATAGTGGAGGATCCAGAGTATCCTTTGAATGAACAACTTTATGGCTCTATAGGGGACACTTCTAAAAATATTAGTGCAGCATGTAGATTTTGCTGCAAGAATTAATTTTGAGATTAGTATTGAGATAAGGGAAGTGATTAGAAAAATGAGCATCTGCCTCAAGCTGCAGAAAGTCTAGGAAATGGCACATCTTGAGTTAGGGTTTGGGTATTAGTGATTCTAGAAAAAGATCTTATCCTCTCTGAACCATGTCTAAATTGCACCCTTTACGCTATTCCCTCTCCTGGCCTGAACTAGAGCAGTTTTTTCTCTGGGGCAGTTCACTTCATCACTGACACTTGGAAGCGTGGTCCTACAGCATTGATACAAATTGCTTTTTAAATTTGCCTGGTCACGCTGGAAGTGCTTTCAGCTGCATTTAATTTTTATTACCAGGCTCAGATAAGGTAATGTGATTAGTTTCACTTCCCCAGCATCCCAGTCCTCTTGCAGGAGTCGCCAAGATCACATGTTGGTTGGTTATTACTTCTCGTCTTCTCTGCTAAGCCCCATCTCTTTGTACCAGCAGAGCAGAAGGGACAATTCCAGCTTAGCCTTTTCTAGCCTGCAGGAGTTTTAATATTTTATCCTCGTTAACACCATGTTAAGTGCTTGGGGAACAACTGGAGCATTGGCTCTGGGACTGAGCTGGGGGAAGGGACCATGAAGCATACACCCTCACTCAGACGGAAGCTTCTATTTAATACACACTGGAAGCCTGAATTAGGATTATTGCGATAATTAGTTTGCTTTTGTAAAGTTCTAATTACCTGAATAATATTTTCTTCAATCTCCTGCTTTGTCAAGTAGTTGTTCCCTTTAACTTTACTGCTCAGATGGCATTTATTATAGTGGCAGGAATCTGCCTTTGCCTCTACTTCCTGTTTTTGTGTTTCATGGTGTTTCAAGTGTTCAGAAACATTAGTGGGAAACAATCCAGCCTCCCAGCAATGAGCAAGGCTCGCAGGCTTCATTATGAGGTTAGAAAACCCTTGTTGGATTAAAGTTGTCATGTGCATGCGCTCATTGCTTTAGTATTCCAAAAAGGCGACTGATGATCTACCAGAAAAACTGTATCCACCCTCATTAGCTTTTTCCATAATTTAGAAAACCGCTTTCTCATGCTGCCAAAACCACCCTAATGTCAGCTCACAAAAACGCAATAAACTTTTCTTCATTCTGATGTTTAGCCCCTACTAATGCTTTCAATCTTCAAAGTGCTTTACAAACACTAACCCGCACAACGTACTCGTAGGCATTTACTCCCAATCAGCTCTGTTTTAATCTTCAGAGTGGTGTGGCCCGGTGGTAAAACCTTTTGAGATTTACTGATGTAAAGCATTATTATTACAGATGAGGAAAATGATGCAGGGTACTCATGTGACTTGCCCAAACCACTTGACAGTTTGCATCGGAACAGGATTAAAAATCAGGAGTTTCTGGCTTGCCATCCTCTCCTTAGACCACGTTTGTCTCTGGTCAGAGCTGTACTCATTCCTCTTTAATTGCTGTTGCAGAGCCCTGATAGAGTTGCAGTCAAACCAAGAATGCCTGTTTTCTTGGTGATAAAGATTTGTGTGTCCATAAAACTTTGGTAGAAAATGTTCTGATGAGTCAAACTCCATGTCTAATCAGGTCGTTTGTGCCTCATTAAAAGACACCTTACTTGTTCCAATAAAAGAATCTGTATTTTTGCAGACGTTTCCCTGAAGTCTTAGCTCTTCTTTCATCTCTTTTCTTGAGTTAAAAGTACGGCACAGGGATTATGGATTTGTGTTACAGGAGAGCTTAGGGCTCCACTGCTCTCGGCACTGTGCAAACACTTAACAAAAAGACAGTCCTTTCCCTGAGGACTTCAGTCTTGCCACCCTCAGCCCACCTGCTGCACAAACTAACTTGTAAAATGGCCACACTCCCCCAAGATGCCTGAGTCAGTATGATTCCAAACTAACACAACTAAAATCAATCTTTGTTAAATTTAAAACAGATTTAAAAAAAGCAAACAGTCTGTGATAAAGTCACATGGTTTGAAGGTCTTATGTCATTTGTTTGTTGTCCTTAATCTATAGTCTAACATTCATTTAGTCACCTTAAATTCTCGGCCACAGGAAATTAGATTGGGAAAGTTTGCATCCTCCTCACAAACTCATTACACTTACAGAAACAGAAAACATTTGTAAAGTAGATCATTCCTGGTATAACCTAGCAAACCCTCATCACAGATATGTTCTAGAAAGAAAGCATATCTGATTTAGCAAGGAAGCCACAGACTATCAAATGTGATGTTAATTTAATGAAACCTTTTTGCTTAAACTCAAGTGCCTCCTTCCCATTAGCTCTAAGTAAATCAGTTTAATTTTACAGAAGCAAACATGATGGAAAGCAGTAGCAGTCAAGATCTCTACACCCCATTCAATGTAACTGGGAGGAATGCAGATGTGTGGGGAACAGAGAATATCGGCTGTCACCAGGGCGGGACAAAGAAGCAAGTGGGTGGTTGTGGGTTTTGTAGTTTTGGACTAATCTTTTTTCCAACTTCCATCTTGTAGAAGCTAAAAATTGAAAAGGGATTGTCTGTTCTGTTACAGTGACCAGTGTCGTGTTCTCTCTCTCTCTCTCTCTCTCTCTCAATAGGGGCTAATTTTTAGGTTCAAGTTCTTGATGCTCATCACTCTGGCCTGTGCAGCGATGACTATCATCTTCTTTATTGTCAGTCAGGTGAGTGTGCTGAAACCAAACTTGGTATGATAGAGTGCAGTATCCAAATTCCTAAGTAGCCAAGATATTGGCTATATCCTAGTTCAGAGGACACAGGAATGCATAGACTGTAGGCAGGGCTGGTATCCTCTTATTGTTAAGGCTGCCTGATATTTCCCATTATAAGACCCTGTTTTCAGTTGTTTGACTTTGCCAAACTTAAACGGTTTGGGCTGAAATTTTTCATACTGAGTGTCTGCCTCAGGATAGCTTTTTCCCTCTTTCCCCTCCTCCCCCCCTTACATTTCAGCCAAAATAGGTTAACCATTTGCAATATGAAGGGGTGGGGAGGGTGGTTTGTCCGTGTGTTAAAAAAAATTCTGGTGACCTTTTTCTTTGGAAAATCTCTAATATGTGAGTATGCAACTATAGACTGTCATAATGCATGTTCACAAGGGGACTGAATTGAGGTTGCATAGGCAACCTTAATTCTAAGAACACAAGAACAGCCATACTGGGTTGGACCAAAGGTCCATCTAGTATAGTATCCTGTCTTCCGACAGTGGCCAATGCCAGGTGCCCCAGAGGGAACGAACAGAACAGGTAATCAAGTGATTCACCCCGTATTGCTCATTCCTAGCTTCTGCCCAACAGTCTAGGAACACCATCTCTGCCCATCCTGTCTAATAGCCATTGATGGACCTATCCTCCATGAACTTGTCTGGGTGGGGTTTTTTAAATTCTGGTATTTAACTTTTGAGTGTTTGATTTTTGCAATCTTAAATGCTCTTAACAGTTTTTTGGGCGTGAGGAAGGTATGTATGTCTCTTCCCTCTGAACTTGGATTTAGCCTATAGATAGATATGTGGATATACAATTATAATAAAAATATAGTGTATTGGGCTTGTTTTAAGTTGCACAGATAAAACCCCATGCACCCTCTTGAAGGTCTACCCCACAGTATTCCTCTGAGAATAAGCCCCTTCACTCTCCTGACCAGTTCCCAGGACTACAGCCTCCCAAAATGACTTTCCAGTGTTAAGATGTTTTATTGGTCTCAGATATAAGGTGGCAATCGTAGTTGTATGTAGGCTTTAGTTGCAGAAATACAGTGGATACACCTTTATAAGTTAATAGTCAAACTTTTCTACTTTGAATGTAGAACTGTTCAGAAACTTTTTTGTCCGAATTTTCTAAAGAGTAATACTCCTTTTCCTAAGGAAAATGTCAGTTGTAGGACAATTTCAGTTTTGCTGGGAGCGCGGGGGAGAATCTCTTCTTTTCTATAGGAGAAACTGAAAAGACCGCTCCCCAGCTACTCACTGGGGTGGGGGCCACTGACAGGCCCAGTTCTTTGGCTGCAGGAATTGGGAGGAGTGGGTCAGCTTCATTGCAGGCAGAAAGCAAACTTGATGAGATGGGCAGCTGGAAGATTCAGTTTTGAGAGAAGCAAAATGAAGTTTTTCTTGAAATCCTTTCCTGTGAGAAATTTTGGATGTTTCATTTCTGCTTGCGATGAAAACTTTCAAAAAGGTGAAATTTTTCACAGGGAGGGATTTTATTTTCTTGCCAATTTTACTTGTAAGCACTTCTGCTGAGTCGTGCACAGAAGTACTCTCAGACCTACTATATTAGAGAATCTAGCATCTGTGTTCCCTTTGCTTATGGAAAACAATGCTGTAGTCTGATTGGCATGGTAAAATGACTCTGATCTAAAGATCTGTTCAGTTGAAGCAATTGGCTTGAAGTTCTACCTCAAATCTGGCAAATCATTTTGTCCAGTTACTTTCATCAAGTTTGGTATTTTTGTTTGTCTAAAGGCTATGTTCTGCCACTGTCTTTTTCTTTTAAAGCAGAGCTCCTCATTTTCTGTAGGGAATTCTGCTTTAAAGTCAATGGTAGGCTATGGCTCCAAATGACTTGTTAATTTGGCTTTTAAAATGGAAGGCAGTCTTAAGGTGCATAGCTCATGCATTTCATTGTTTTCAAAATATTGATATTAAATGACTGTTTTCTTAACTCTCCATAGAGTCTCCTGTCTTTCTTTATATCTGGAGCTAATGCTATCAGCCATAGGTCTCTGCTGTAAGACAGAAGCAGTGAGACGTGCTGAATGCCATTAGCTCTTTGCATTATTCATGCTGTTTTCTTCTATAAAAGGTTTATTTATAGACCCTCTAAAGTTTCCAGACGTAGCCAGTCTCCCAGGTACTGCTCGATTATAATTCTCCTCTCGCTATAATCTTGTATGACTGGAATGATCTAACTTGAATGTTCTGAGATAAATTTTGTTAGTTTTTAAAAAAAACCAAAGATGAATAAAGTTTCTAATACAAATCTTGTTGCATGTGCCAATCCTTCTAGATTAGTGGCGGGGAAGAGACTTGTTAGTATAGACTTTTTACTTCCATGTGTTTGCTGTCTGGACATGAATTGTCCATCTGCTTCATTCTGTCTAATTTCAGAATTCTCTGTATCTGCTCTTAGAAACATGTACTACTTCATCGTAGAAGGATTCTCCTTACCTATCTGTCCCTGTTGAATCTCTGCTTTCTTGTGGACAGGTGACTGAAGGCCATTGGAAATGGGGGGACTTCACAGTACAGGGGAACAGTGCCTTCTTCACAGGCATCTATGGGATGTGGAACCTCTACGTCTTCGCTCTTATGTTCCTATATGCTCCATCACACAAGAATTATGGTGAAGATCAATCAAATGGTAAACTGGGCTTTGGTGTGGCTCTTAATTGCATATCAATACTAACTTGAAATAGTCTGGGGACTGCATTGTGTAGCTGTGGTGGAGGAAGTGAAAGACAAGACTGAGGAATGGAACTAAATAGTTTTTTGTTTACTGAGTTTACAGTTGGTTTCCCTTGGAATATCTTTCAGTAGCACAGTGGCTTCTCCAGCATTAGCTCATGTAACAGTGTTTGTTTGGACTGAAACCACTGCAAAGGAACTTTCTTCTCTTCAAATGAATTGAAGGAATCCTGGAAACCCTTCTTAGTCCTCCGTTTTAGAAAAGCTTATTGTTTCCAAGACCCAAACTCTGGAGAAATTGAATGGCAATCACTCTCTAGTTCCCGGGTCCTCCTTTGTGCATCACACTGAAACATAGCTTTGTATTTCAGGTGACCTGGGAGTAAGTACTGGGGAGGAGCTTCAGCTCACCACCACCATCACCCATGTGGACGGGCCAACCGAGGTTTACAAGCTGGCTCGCAAGGAGGCTCAGGAGTAACTCCTGGAACACCTCACTTGGGACAAACACAATGAAGTACAATACACAGATTGAGACCACGTCCTCCTTGAGGAGACATCCGAAGTAACTCACTCTACAAATGCCCAGTATTTATAGTGTGTTCACTGAGCGGTGGCACTAAAATAGAACCTTTGTAAACTCTCTTTAATATGGTGTAGCTATCTCTGGGGGAGGGCAGGATATGTATTTTATATTTTACAGACACGCTAAACGAACACTAAGGGTGCAAAGTGAAACGTTCAAGAGTTAAAAGCCAGGATTAATGTTGCCTGCAGAACCTTTAATTTGGCTCCTTGTGTGTATGCAGGATGATAGTCTTTAATTACTGGGGGGTTTTACACAGGACCTCTGCCTCATTCAGTGCACAAAATGGACAGTGGAGGTATCACTTAAGAGGAGGTATTTCGTATTTTGTCATCTTTTGTGTGTAATTTCCTCATAAACACACAGAAAATGCAAAATTATATTCTGTATCTAACCATATTGATACCTCCTTCAGTGTGCCCCCTCCCCGGCAGGGTTCAAACCTTTAGACCTGTAGCACAGACCTCTGCCACTTAAGCTAACAGTGACTGGCAGCAGTAGTAGGCTGTTACCTGGTGTGTGGACTAGGCACTAAAGGAGGAAGAGATGCACACTTTACTAGTGGGTTTCACAGCTATTTGCGGATAGAGGAATGTAGGAACTCTGAATTCCTGGATTCTTTTCCAAGTCCTGGAGGGGAATATACTCTAGTGGTTATAACCTTTCTGCCCTTGTGCCCCCCAACTTTCCCGTATCCTCCTATCTGCCCCACTCCCATTGGGCTCCTGAAACACCTTCCCTTCCCTCCCCATCCCTCCTTCCTCCATTTCTCATTACTCTGCATTCCAGTGATGGCTCCTTCTCATCCATGATGCCTGGGTGTCAGGAGAGGGAGCATTGAGGACACAGGAGAGACTGTCTCCCTCTGTTCCTGTGCTCAGTGCCACAGGATCCTGCAGTAGCTGGGAGGAGCAATTGCAGGGCAACTCCTGCTCAAAGACTGCAGCACTAGCATGGAGCACACTCAGAGATGGAATGTCTGGAGAACTTAGCTGCCAAATCTGCACTGAGCATGTGAGAACCAATATTTTTCAGTGTCTCGTAACTTGGCCAAACTTCATGACCAGTTCTTAGACTCTTTGGGGACTCAACAGTTGAGCAGGACTTTCCCAGCAATTGCTGCTTTTGGCTGCTGCGGGATGCTGTAGTGCTGCACACGGTATTAAGTCCTGTGCTCTCCCTGCTAATGCCCAGGCAGTGTGGAGGAGGAAACAGCCTGATCTCAAATGCAGAGAGGATGATCCAGACCTGGAGGGAGAGGGAGTGGACTAGGATACATGTGGATTGGAGGTGTGGGGGAGAGGGACTGACTGGCTGGGCAGGGAGATTAGGAGAAGGCGCTAGAGCTGTGGTGAGGGAGAGAGGAAAACTAAGACAGGCATAGGTTAGAGGGGACTGGGGCGGAAGGGGAGAGGCTGAGAGAGATGGGCACAAGGGTCTGTGCCCACTAGAGTGCATGGAATGGATTCCTGAGTGTCTTATTCCTGCTGTCAGCAAATATCTTTTAAAACTCCTGGTAAAGTTTGTCATTCCCCCTCTAGAGCTTGGTCCATGCAGAGGATGAGTCTACTGCTATCAGTTGCTCAAGTAATAGAGGTTTGTGCTATGAATCTAAAGGTTCCAAATCGGCTCATGCATAAGGCTATGTTTTTGTCACTGGGGTCACAAAGTCATAGAATCCATGACTTTCGGAGACCTCTGTGACATTCTCCGCTTCAGCCCCATGGGCTGCAGGACTCTGGAGCTGACAGCCAGTGGGGCCCTGGCAGGGTTCCAGTGACAGGGGCCCCCTGGATGGTTCCAGCAACAGGTAATAGACTCCTGAGCGGGCCCTCCTTAAGGTTCCAGCAACAGGCGACCGCCTTGCATGGTGAGAGGGGGATGCCTCAGGCGAGTGGCTGGGGTTTCCCGTTTTCTCTCTGGGAAATATGGTCATCCTGCAGCTCCCAGCTGCCATGGGCAGAGGGGGGGGCACAATCATTTTTCAGTTGGCTTTTTTTAAAGCCTGGGAAATCACACACCATAAACTACAGTAGTGCTAAGGTTGCAAAGTCAAACACTCAGAAGTTAGGAAATGCCAGTATTAAGCTTGCCTGTGTAACCTTAATATGACCCTCTTCTGCATACACATTATGATGTAGTTTTTAATTAATGATCTCGCACTATTTCCTGCTCCCCATAGGCCCCCTCTGCCTTATCCAGTGCAGAAGATGGACCAGCTGTGGGGATAAATCAGGGATGTGTAGTGAAGGATGCTACTGGCTGTAGCATCCCCATCACTAAATGTGGGTGTTTCATTTTCTGGCTGCTCACCTTGAGATACCGAGGACCAAATTTGCAGAACTGCTAAGTGCTCCAACTGAAGTCAAGTGGTGCTACGCTTGGAGCATAGATTAAGTGCTGTGAAAATGCTAAATCTTTTAAAAACAAGGCTCTGGGCTTCTCAAATTTGGTACCAAAAATTAATGGACACTTTGACAATTTTGGCCATAATTTCTGTGCCTCAGTTCCCCATCTGTAAATGGGTAAATGCTGTGTGTGTGTGTGTGTGTGTGTGTGTGTGTGTGTGTGTGTGAAGATCCATGTATTAGTGTTTGAAGCACTCGGAGAGCACTAGGAGGAAATTATTAATTTTGTATCCAGTGCAGAGTTTGGATGGGTTTTGTCAAATAAAGCCTGGATCCACATTGAGGAGAATAAAAGAAGATCTTGAATAAATATATGCTCACACAATGAGGCCGGGGTCCTCTGGAGAAAAATATAGATAAGCATATAATTAAAGACTGTAACATAAAACATATATTCCCAAGGGGGCAGAGTTGAGTTGCTCTTCCAACCTCCATGCTAGCATTTCACAACTTTTGAGAGCTTGACTCTGCAACCTTAATGTTACTTTAACTTTAGTTTTTATGTAATATCTATATACCTAGAATAAATTCATCCTGATTTCTTTTATAGCGTAGTGTAACGTTGCATGTTGTAAAGATTGATTTACGAAAGAGTCATTGCAGCTTTAAAACCAAATCTTGTGTGTCCAACACTAACATCTGTTACGGTGTAGATATCTTTTTTTATATTTGCTAAACTAAGTGCCACTTGCGTACCAGAAACAGCCCCTGGGTCTTATTAAATTGTTTGTTGTATGTTCACTTTTTACAAAATGCTTTCAGCAACCTGGAAAAAATGTAGTTTTGTTAATTTAAATAAAATATACAATATTGTGGGTTTGTTGTTGGTTCATTGAGTGAGAAGAAATTGTAGCCTTTTTTGGGTGTCTTTTTATGGTTTGTCTGCTGAACTACAGTGGATAGACCAGTGGGGCAGAACTGCGCTTTACTGGAGACCTGAATTTCCCACCAAGCCACTGATCTAGTTCTTGGTGATCTTTTTGACCTTTAGAATTTTTTTTTTAAATAATCGTTGCATTTATTATGAAAATGCAAAACTTCTTTTTTTTTTTTTTGGAAGCTGGAATTCTTTTGCATAACTCGTTATGAGGCAAGATGGCTAATGTAAGCAACTTGTCACTTCAAATGTTGGTCTTAAAGGTGCCACAGGGACCCTCTGTTGCTTTTTACAGATTCAGACTAACACTGCTACCCCTCACATTTGAAGTGCTGAAAAGCAGTACTTCAATGGCTGACCTCATTCTCTCTTTAATCCCTCACATTAGAAGCAGTTACGTTATCAAAGTAACTTAGGTCTTGCTTACGCCGGGCCAGATCCAGTGCTTTTTGAAGTCAATGGGAACTGAAGAGAGGCTGGTCTCCATATCACAGGTATTTGGCGTTGGACCCTACAGCTAACTGGAATCCCCCTTCTGTTTCCTTGTACTTCAAACTGACTTTCCTAACTAGTTTGGCATGTACATCTGCCCAGGGGTATTCTGTGAAGGGAAAGCTAACGTATTAAATGAAATAATTTGAACTGACAGTTAAACTTATGGGAGACCATTACCCACTCCTTGAGCTACAAGGTGAGATTGATTGATTGATGTATTGGCATGCTATGACATTGTTTTTTGAGAACTAGGAAACTGTCAGGAAGAGTGAGTTCCCTTGGTCAGAAAGTGTTCAGAGCTAAAACCAAACCTCCTCCCCCCCATTAGGCTTTCTTGCAATAGTACCCTCCCTTTCATACTAATGTCCCCAAACACTCCCAAGCCTGCTCCTTGCTAGCAGAAAACGAAGCCTGAGGTGCCGTTAGCAGTTGCCCTTGTAGGAGGCACTTGGCTGCTACAGTGATTGTGCTGCGGGGGCACATTTCCAAACAGAGAGGCACCATGCTCATATTCTATGATTTCAGTCTCGCATACACTGTTCTGAACCCTTCCTATGCCATCAAACAGCACGGAGCATGAACAAGCGTGCTGCTCTATGACCACTTTAAAAAAGCTAGCAAACCTGCAGAGCTTTCCAAGTACATGCTGCCAGCTTTATTCAACAGAACAAGGTAAAGTACTTTTAACACCATCCTAATTAACAGACTATATAGGAGTGACTAGCACCAGGGTACAAACTGCTGTGTTTTCTTAGGGTACTTCAGGGCGTGGTGTCAGTTAGGACTGGTTTATACTGGAAACTTTCATCGGCATAGCTACTTCTCTCAAGGATGCAAAAAAACCACACCCCTGAGATGTAGTTAAGCCAACCTAACCCCCAGTGTAGCTGGGTCACTGGAAGATTTCTTCTGTCAGTCTCGCTACTACCTCTCGAGGAGGTGGATTAACTACAGCAACTGGAGAACCCAGCCCCATCGCTGTAGTGAGGGTCTACCCTGTACCGCTAGAGCAGTGCAGTGGTGGAACTGGAGTTGTGCTACTGTAGCATTTTAAAAGTTAACATAGCTTCAGACATAAGACCATAGTTTGTTCAATACTGGCAAGATAGCAGAAAGCATGAACGGTGCTGCGAGACTTGTGCTTTTGGAAGCACCTGGAAAGGAGCTGGAGTCTTGTTTACACTTAGGCCTGGTCTACACAATGACTTTAATTCGGATTTAGCAGCGTTAAATCTAATTAACCCTGCACCCGTCCACACAACGAAGCCATTTATTTCAAAACAAAGGGCTCTTAAAATCTATTTCTGTACTCCACCCTGACGAGTGGAGTAGCGCCAAAATCAATATTGTCATTTTTGAATTAGGGTTAGTGTGGCCACAATTCGATGGTATTGGCCTCCGGGAGCTATCCCACAGTGCACCATTGTGACCACTCTGGACAGCAATCTGAACTCGGATGCACTGGCCAGGTAGACAAGAAAAGCCCCGCGAACATTTGAATTTTATTTCCTGTTTGCCCAGCGTGGAGAGCACAGGTGACCACAGATAGCTCATCAGCACAGGTAACCATGCAGGTCGATAATCGAAAAAGAGCACCAGCATAGACCGTACGGGAGGTACTGGATCTGATTGCTATATGGGGAGAGGATTCAGTGCTAGCAGAACTACATTCGAAAAGACGGAATGCCAAAACTTTTGGAAAAAATCTCCAAGGGCATGATGGACAGAGGCCACAATAGGGACTCAGATCAGTGCCGCGTGAAAGTCAAGGAGCTCAGACAAGCCTATCAAAAAACAAAGGAGGCAAACGGTCGCTCCGGGTCAGAGCCGCGGACATGCCGCTTCTACACCAAGCTGCATGCAGTTCTAGGGGGGGCTGCCACCACTATCCCACCTCTGACCGTGGATTCCGAGGTGGGGGTAATCTCATCAGCTACACCTGAGGATTTTGCGGACGGGGAGGAGGAGGAGGAAGAGGACTAGCTTACGGAGAGCACACAGCACTCCGTTCTCCCCAACAGCCAGGATCTTTTTCTCAGCCTGACTGAAGTACCCTCCCAAGCCAGTACCCAAGACCATTACCCCATGGAAGGGACCTTAGGTGAGTTTACCTTTTAAAATATAAAACTTGTTTTAAAAGCAAGCGTGTTTTAATGATTACTTTGCCCTGAGGACTTGCGGATGCATTTGCGTCCAGTACAGCTACTGGAAAATCTGTTAACGTTTCTGGGGATGGAGCGGAAATCCTCCAGGGACATCTCCATGAAGCTTTCCTGGAGGTATTCCAAAAGCCTTGCCACAAGGTTTCTGGGCAGTGCAGCCTTATTCCGTCCTCCATGGTAGGACACTTGACCACGCCATGCTTGCAGCAAGTAATCTGGTATCATTGCATGACAAAGCCTGGCAGTGTATGGTCCCAGTGTTTGCTGGCATTCAAGCAATATCCGTTGTTTATCTTGCTGTGTAATCCTCAGGCGAGTGATATCGCTCATGATAACCTGGCTGAAATACGGGAATTTAATTAAGGGGACAGAGGTGGCTGTTCCTACTGGGCTGTTTGGCTGTGGCTGAAAAGAGAGGCTTCCCTGCAGTTAGCCAAGCGCAGGGCGGGGGGCGGGGGGAATTGGTCCTGAGCTTTTCGTGTTTGGCTTGCAGGGATCTTCCCTGACACCAGCCACGCGGTGGGGGGGAGGGGTACAGCGATCATCCAGAGAATTGGATTGGGGGGGGGGGTAGTTTGTTTTCTGCTGCTGAAGGTTAACAGGAAAACCGCAGCACTCAACGGGCTTTGCTTGGTATGTGGGAAAGGAGGGCGCAGAAGCCAAAAGACAATGGCCTACCATGGCCGCATGCAAGCTGAATTCTGTTGCCTGGACCTGCGTCTGTGATCTCTAGCAGCAAAGCCACAGGCACTCAACATTAAGAGGCAAAATGCGACCTTGCACAGAAATCACATGTGCTATGTAATGTGAATAGTGTTGGTCACCGGGAAAGAGTATAAGCATTGTTCTGCAAAATGTATCTTTTTTAAAAAAAATTCTCTCCTTTTTTCCCTCCGTCCCGCAGCTGTAAATTTTTCAAGCCTCCCTCCTCCGTCCTGAAGGCTATCTCAGATAAGGTGTCGGAAAAAGAAGACGCGAGACGAGATGTTCGTGGAAATCATGGAATCCACCCGCAGTGAAAGAGCTCATCTGAATGAGTGGAAGGACACGGTTTCAAAGTATAGGAAAGAAGCCAGTGAACGTGAGGACAGGAGAGATGCTCGAGATGAGAGGTGGCGGCAGGAAGATCAGAGGAGGCAGGATGCAATGCTGGGGCTGCTGCGTGAGCGAACAGACATGCTCTGGCGTCTAGTGGAGCTTCAGGAACAGCAGCAGGATAACAGAGTGCCACTACAGCCCCTGTATAACCCCCCTCACCATGTTCCATAGCCTCCTCACTCAGATGTGTAAGAATGTTGGGGGGAGGCTCCGTACACTCCAGTGGACAGCCCAAGCAAAAGGCTGTCATTTTTTAACCTTTTTATTTTTAGTGGCCTCTTCCTTCCCTCCGATCCTCCTCTCAAACCCCACCCGGGTTCTCTCCCTCTTTTTATAATCAATTAATAAAGAATAAATGATTTTTAAATGATAGTGACTTTATTTCCTTTGAAAGCAAGCTGGGAGAAGGGGCAGGGTGGGTTCCTTACAGAGAATGAGTCAATAAAGGGGGTGGGTTTTCATGAAGGAGAAACAAACAGACATTTCACACTGTAGCCTGGCCAGTCATGAAACTGGTTTTCAAAGCTTCTCTGATGCGCAGCGCTTCCTGGTGTGCTCTTCTAATAGCCCTGGTGTCTGGCTGCACGTAATCAGCAGCCAGGTGATTTGCCTCAGCCTCCCACCCTGCCATAAAGGTCTCCCCCTTACTTGCACAGAGATTGTGGAGCACACAGCAAGCAGCACTAACAATGGGGATATTGGTTTGGCTGAGGTCTGAGCGAGTCAGTAATGATCGCCAGCGACCTTTTAAATGGCCAAATGCACATTCTACCACCATTCTGCACTTGCTCAGCCTGTAGTTGAACAGCTCCTGACTCCTGTCCAGGCTGCCTGTGTATGGCTTCATGAGCCATGGCATTAAGGGGTAGGCTGGGTCCCCAAGAATAACTATTGGCATTTCAACATCCCCAACGGTTATTTTCTGGTCTGGGAAGTAAGTCCCTTGCTGCAGCCGTTTAAACAGATTAGTGTTCCTGAAGACGCGAGCGTCATGAACTCTTCCCGGCCATCCCACGTTGATGTTGGTGAAACGTCCCTTGTGATCCACAAGTGCTTGCAGCACAATTGAAATGTACCACTTGTGGTTTATGTACTGGGTACCCTGGTGCTCCGGTGCCAATATAGGGATATGGGTTCCATCTGTCACCCCACCACAGTTAGGGAATCCCATTGCAGCAAAGCCATCCAATATGACCTGTACATTTCCAAGAGTCACTACCTTTCATAGCAGCAGCTCAGTGATTGCTTTGGCTACTTGCATCACAGCAGCCCCCACAGTAGATTTGCCCACTCCAAATTGATTCCCGACTGACCGGTAGCTGTCTGGCGTTGCAAGCTGCCACAGGGCTATCGCCACTTGCTCCTCAACTGTGAGGGCTGCTCTCATCTTGGTATTCTGGCGCTTCAGGGCAGGGGAAAGTAAGTCACAAAGTTCCATGAAAGTGCCCTTATGCATGTGACAGTTTCGCAGCCACTGGGAATCGTCCCACACCTGCAACACTATGTGGTCCCACCAGTCTGTGCTTGTTTCCTGGGCCCAGAATCAGCGTTCCACGGATAGAGCCTGCCCCATTAACAACATGATCTCCAAAGCACCGGGGCCTGCCGTTTGAGAGAATTCTGTGTCCGGGTCCATGTCCTCATCACTCTTGTCGCTGCGCTGCTGCCGCCTTCTCTCCTTGTTTTTCTGGTCCTGGCTCAGCATAAACTGCACAAGAACACGTGAGGTGTTTACAATGTTCATGACTGCTGTCTTGAGCTGAGCGGGCTCCATGCTTACCATAGTATGGAGTCTGCAGTGTTCACCCAGGAAAAAAGACGCGAAATGGTTGTGTGCCATTGCTTTCATGGAGGGAGGGGTGAGGCTGTACCCAGAACCACCTGCAACAATGTGTTTTGCCCCATCAGGCACTGGGATCTCAACCCAGAATTCCAATGGGTGGGGGAGACTGCGGGAACTATGGGCTAACTACCCACAGTGCAATACTCTGGAAATTGACGCTAGCCCTGGTACATGGACACACACCGCCGAATTAATGTGCTTAGTGTGGCCGCATACATTCAACTTTATACAATCTGTTTCCAAAATTCAAATTATATAAATTCGGAGTAATCCTGTAGTGTAGACATACCCTTAGGCCTTGAGCAGTAGCCATTATGCTTCCAAGCATGCTTTGTACATTTTACTTGTCTGTCTCGATCCAATGGACCTTGAGTTTTGTTACAATTCTAGGTGCAGTTCACCACATTCGTAGTGTGACTTCGTTTACAAAACTAGCTGTACACTAATGCACCACTACAATGAGTTGAAGGCATCTGGTGTACCCTACATCTGGCCCACATTCAATATAGGAATCCAACCCTGCATTTCTTATGCACCCAGACTTCTCTTGTCTTCAGTGGGAATCCTGGGTGCTCAAAAAAGGCAGGGCGAGGCCCAGCTGCACCTCTGCCTGTGATGGAATGTGAAATTAGAGGTTGTCAAAAAGCATCACTGTAATCAAACCTCCTTTGTAATTTCTGTATTTTGTTGATGAAACAGTATTAAGCTGGTGCCCATAACACTCCTAACAATCACTCTTCACTCTATACGCTGCCAACAATGGGGAACGCTTTCTTGACGAGAAAACGTTACTGTTGTATTTATAGTGCAATAAAAGGGGCCCCATGACTTTATTTATGGATGAGGATTAAATGGAAAACCGGGATAATGGATTAGGTAGAATACCTAAATGAGGCATCAAACCATTAAAAATAAAGACTATTTGTATATGAAAAATAAACTGGGAGCATATATTTAACAAGAGTGACAGATGCGAAAGGAGCTGAGAATATCCGTTTATCCAGCTAAAAAGACTAAGGAGAGCATGTTGCATGACAATGAGTGGCTTAATGGGAGACGGTGCTAACTGGGGAACAAAGTTTTTACACTTAGTTTATCACAGGCCATGTCCTTTATCTAACAGATGTCTGCAATTAACATTTTAAAAACAAAGACCAATTAAAATGCCTCTTATGGCTGTTTGTTGTAAACTGCTGGCTAGGTTGCATTAGAAACTGATGCAGTTTGCATTTGCTTCCATTCTCTGAAGATTAGGGCACAAACATTCAGACATGTTATTGACACTGCAGAGGTGAAGTAGTCCAGAAAAGCCGGGATGGTTAAAGAGTACCAATTTAATTAGTCATGTCTGAACAATTGTTTTACTTAGTCTGATATGGAACATCTAAGAATACTGTGTGGTTTGGTTTGTTTGTTTTTTGTTGACTTCCTACCTCTCCCCTCTTCTCCTCTCCCCCCCCCCCCCCCCCCAGTCTATTTCTCCTGCTTGTGTGGTTCTTACACACAGCAGCAGGACAGAGAAACCCTTTTTTGAACAGGAAAGGTGACTGTAAAACCACAAAAATTGGCAAAGGATAGGTATGGGGCATGAAACTGATTGCATTTTACATCACTTTAAAATCTAGAGGAAGCCATTTTCAGTGCACAAGAAGTTCTATTTGGCCTACAAAACCCAGAAATTATTCAGCATATTATTGAGTGCATCTACTGGTACCGTATGTATTCAGGAACTTTTCAGTAAAAGGGTTCTTCATTGGAAATGTTTTGTCGAAACGGACACTTTTGGTGGGAGCGTATCCATTTGGATTAAACTGTCATCAGGAAGGTTTCTCAGGCCCAGGAATTTCTGATCAAATCCAGAGAGTGAGACCCCAGAATAGCCAGTAAGCTGAGGGTGAGAGAACTCACCTCTGATGTGGGCAAGCCAAGTGTGTGTCCCTACTCTGCCACTCTCCCACAGTGAAGTCGAATATCCTGCCTTCCAGGCTACCGGCTGTTCTGGGTTGGGTCTCTCTGCTTCTCCTGCTGGAGCTGTTCCACTTGGTATAAATAATTAAGCATTCAGTAAGAGAGAGAGAGAGACTGACTCTGTACCCCATTTGGGATATGGGAGAACCAAGTTCAAGTCCCTGCTCTAAATCAGGAAGAGCAGGGATCTGAGCCTGGATTTCCACCATCCCAGGACAGTGCCCTGACCACCAGGCTACTGGCTATTCTGGGTCCTGGCTCATGCTCTCATCCTTTTCACAAAACCTTTGGAAAGCTCAGGGATTCTTCTGGTATGCAACTGGACCAGTTTCTGAAATCTCACAGCTCTAATATGCATACAGAGTACTCCTATAACAGATGTGAGCCTTGATAGGCTAAATACAGCACAGAAATCTAAATGCCCCCTCTGGGTCCCCTGGCCTTGTGTTCTTACTGTTGCCTGTAGGTTTGCTTGCATGTTCTTCCAGATCCAATTTCACTTTCAAATTGCCTGAAGCATATGTTGTAGGGGACAATCCTACACTAACCCCAGCCTGTGAATCTGACTAGCCCTTCCATCTCCAACTTCTAGCGCCAGATGTGCACTAAGAGCACATTGCCTACAGCTATCCTAATATACTGAGCTTGCAAAGCACTCCTAATGTGGATATAGTGTTTACCAGCCCAACCGCATCTACACTGGGGCTTTTGCCCGCACAGCTATGTTGGCCAGGGATCCCACCCCTGACCAACCTCTCTATGCCAGCAAGAGTTTGTAGTGTAGAGCTAGCCTATGGTTCTGTGACTGAAGAACTAAAAAGCACCTGCTGAATGGGCAGTTCTGGCTCTCCCCACAGCTGAAGAGGCTCTATGAGACTGCCATAAATAGCTGCTGCATGAATTGGAAGGGGAAGAGGGGCAAGATAGTGTCATGTGATTCACTTTTGTGTTCCTGCACCTTTTAAAGCAGCCAAGCACCAATCTAAATCACAGCTCTCAGAAGAGGGGAGACCGATCCAGTCTTGTCTCAGCAGCCAGTGTTGAGCCTATCTCCTTCCCATCCCCACAGCACTTTTCAAGCCCTCAGTTTTGCTGGCGAAGGAGGCCAAGTATGGCTGGGGCAGTTATAGAAAACATGAGCACTAAAAAGCTATGCATTATTGGAGGGATCTTGCTGATTTCCCAAGTCATTGCTTTTCTCGTGGGAGATCTGATGGGTAAGCAGGACTGGCTCCAGGATTTTTGCCGCCCCAAGCGGCGGGGGGCGCAATTCCGATCGGCGGCAGCTCCACCGCGCCGCTTTCTTCTTCGGTGGTAATTTGGTGGCAGGTGCTTCCCTCCAAGAGGGACCCACCTCCAAATTGCTGCCGAACAGCCCGACACGCCGCCCCTTCCCCTTGGCCGCCCCAAGCACCTGCTTGCTGTGCTGGTGCCTGGAGCCGGCCCTGTGGGTAAGTGTTAAAGGTGCAAACTTTCTCCTTCCCTCTGTCCTGTTTAGTTATGTGTTGCTGAATTGCTTCTTTGAACATGCATCTGCCCCAGACCTCTTTGTGGACTCCAGTGGCTACCAGGAAACAAAGGGCAGAGAGGAAAAAGTGCCTAGTTTCAGTATCTGTGTGGAGAGGAAGGGAAATTGAATAGGAACTTTGAAACTAAAAATCTTTAACTTCTCTCAGAGCAGTTACAGGAAGTAACTTAATCTTCAGTTAAACAAATAATAACAAAAACAACTGCTGGGAACTGCTCCAGCAGAAGAATCTTGTTTATCTGTAATTGTGCTGTGATGGTGGGGTTTTTTCCCTCTTTAAAGTCTCTCGCAGATTTCATTTCAGGAACTCTGCCAAGAGGAAACTCAGTACAAGTTACAGTAGAGGTGGGGGGAGGGAGCGTCTGCTTCCTGAGGTGGGTTCTTGGCAGAGTGAGAGGAGAATGGAAGAGATTGAGGAGGCATTTTGGTAGAGTGACACTTGGGGTTCTCTGTGTTTTGTGATGTTTTTCCCCTCAGGGCTTTTTGAAGAGCTCCTTTCTCACGTCAGGGAAGCTGCTAAGCAGGGAAATAGCAGTGTGATGTTTAGTTTCCACAGATGGTGGATTTCAGGTGAAATCTTTTTACTCACTGCCAGGTTTGCAACAGTTACTGGAAACTTTTGCAACTAGGATGTTGCTCGACAGGATTTCAGAGCTTCCTTAGTTTCATGTCCGTTACGTGCAGCTTGTGCAACCTCCTTTATTGGGAACAATATGGTGCTAGGAATGCAGTAGTCCCTTTTTAGCTCTAAGAAAGGAGAGGTAATGGTATAAAAGGAGAGGATCTAGCCTAAGTGACATAGACATTATACATTCAGCCCTCACTCCTAGCTACCCTGCCAATTGCAGGTGGCTGATGCCCTTATATATAGTATTTTTTTGCAGGGTAGGGGGAATCGCTGCATGGGTAGATGCTTAGAGGACAAAAGCAACAACAAATGCATGATCTCCACTTGTAACTGGAGGACTAAGTTGTTCAGTGGCAGGCTCTGCTGATGAGGAACGCCACTTCTAATCCTCTGACAAAGTTTGAAACCAGCTCATGCTTCGCTGATTTTACAAGGCAGGATTTAAAGTTTTATCATTTATTCTGGCCAGTATTTCTACTCTGGCTTTAATCTGTCAGTAGCTCATAGCTGTCACAAAGGGTGACCGCATTTCCCCTCCTATTTGTGCAGAGTCCTGGTGATGGCCTTCCAGCTAGTAAAACCATATTGCCTGAAGCAGTTAAACCCTGTTTTCATCCTGGTTTAATTACTAATCGGGATGGACTCAGTGTTAAATGTATTTATTGAAACCGAAATCTGAACTAGACCGGTGGTTTTAGCACAGCTTGGCCGGGAGCTACCAGCCAGCTAAACCCTATCAAAACAGCTTGTGGTAAGTGTAAAACCAAGAAGTGTAAAATCATTTCTACTTTGGCTTCATTACTGCTGCATTATCTTTAATAAAAAGGAGGGGTTGGGGAATTACCCATGTGCCTAACTACTTTGCTGAATGGGGACCCTGTAATCAGAGCTGGCACTAGACATAAGCAGACTAAGCAATTGCTTAGGGCTCTGGGCTGCTCAAAGTGGGCCCCCTATTTGCTGTCTGTTTTTGTTTGTTTGTTTGTTATGGGGGGGGTGCTCCTGTGAAAGGCCCCCAAAGGGGTAGCGCCGGACTATCTTACAAGGGGACAACAAATAAATGGAAGGAAAAGGCAACAGAAGAGCCCTATGTGACAACTCGGTTTATGCCTGTATGTATCTATATCAAACTACAAACTCCATTTTGTTTAGGAATGGTTTAGGAGCCCCGTTTTGGTTGTAAGACTGTACTGTGCCTTCCCTGTGGTCTTTTTGCCTCCATTTTGGACTGACATTCCAAGAGGTGTTGACAGAGGGCAAACAATACCAAGTGTCCAAGGGTCATTAATCTGGAGGGTCTCCTACTTGAACACAAGCACCCTGGGATGATGAGTTGGGTACTGCCTGGACAAACCCAACCTTCCATGTGAGCTAGGAGCCAAGAAAAGCATCACCAAACAAAGGACTTGAAGTGAAAGATGGTGGTCACCTGACAAAGGGGGCTGCAATTTATATAAAAGTGTGCCTCTTGGACTGGCCATTGCAATGGAGGGGAGAGACCAGAACCTGAAGGCTAAGAAGCAAGAGGGATCCCTAGAAAGGACTGGCCAAAACCAAAGGCCTCTCTGTGGTGAGGCACTGGAGAGAGGGATTTTTGCAAAGGCTTGTTGGTTTTTTCTTAGATCTGTAAGTCTCTTATGCTTTCTCTGTGAGTGTGTGTGTGTGTGTGTGTAAGGAGTTACTGTGCAAACCCTCTGTTCTTTGCTGTAACTCATATGTTCCTAAAGGGTTAAACTAAATCAGAGTACCCATCAGGGTGGACCTCTGGGGCCTAGGACAGTTGGCCTGCAGGGTCCCGCTTCCAAGAAGGGGCACCTGTCAGGGAATCTGAATCTTCTGATTTATTGACCTGAGAAGTTAGAGACCGTGTCTGGACACTGCTCAGTCTCAATGGGCTTAGAAGCATGTGGGATCGGATCCAGCACTTGGATCTAAACACAGCAACCTGGTGAGTGCACATCAAGGTGAGTTTAACCACGCCTGTGTCATCCTGCATGTTGTGCAGTATCCTAGAACCTGCCATTGTGCTGCATGTGATTTCAGTGTAATTATTCTGTTTCAGTTTCAAACCTTCTGCCTTTTCATCTTTGACATTTATGAGAGGTAAATGAGATGCTATCGTCCAACTGGCCTCTGTAGTGCTAACGTGATTATGCTCCGATTTAAAATATTCGCTCTTCCGAAAATGGATATTTGGAAACATGGACAAGTATCAGAGTAGCAGCCGTGTTAGTCTGTATCCGCAAAAAGAACAGGAGTACTTGTGGCACCTTAGAGACAAACAAATTTATTTGAGCATAAGCTTTCGTGGGCTACAGCCCACTTCTTCGGATCTCCTCAATATATGTTCCACTCTATATGCATCCGAAGAAGTGGGCTGTAGTCCACGAAAGCTTATGCTCAAATAAATTTGTTAGTCTCTAAGGTGCCATAAGTACTCCTGTTTTTTATGGACAAGTATGTCCCTCCTTCCCACTTCCTATCCCTCTCCCCAACCAGTTGAAAATAACATTTCTCAGGTTTTTCCAAGCGGCAAAGAATAACGCTTAAGAACTTGCATCTTGCTCTATTTTTCAACTTTATATTGATGTGATCTATGACTATTGCGGATTCTCTCCTGTTTTCAGGGGGGTACAACTGAAAAATCCATTCTACGGTTTCTGGACCACAGATGTTGACATGGAGCTGGCTGTATCCTTCCATCTATTAGTACCATGTGTTCCTTGTGGTAGAAACTAGAAATATTTAAGTAATTTATTTTTCTTTAAGTTCTTATTTAACTGGTGAAAAGCATCTTATCATAAAATAAAATGGGACCAATAATTGGTTTCTAATGATTTTAATAGTGGATGATCCAGAGTGTCCTTTGAGTGAACAGTGTTATGGTTCTGTAGGGTGACACTCTGTCAAACATTAGTGCAGCATGTAGATTTTGCTGCAAGGATGAATTCTGAGACTGATGTTAATATAAGGGAAGTAACTAGAAAAATTAGCACCTGCCTCAAGCTGTAGGAAGTCTGGAAAAGGGCGCATCTGGAATTAGGGTTTGGGTATTACAGTGATTCTAGAGCAAATCCTGTCCTTACTGAACCCTGTCTAAATTGCACAGGTTATGCTTCAGAGTGGTAGCCATGTTAGTCTGTATCAGCAAAAAGAACGAGGAGTCCTTGTGGCACCTTAGAGACTTTCGTGGGCTAAAACCCACTTCATCGGATGTATACAATGGAAAATATAGTAGTAAGAGATAGATATAGATAGATAGATACACACACAGAGAACATGAAAAAATGGGTGTTGCCATACCAGCTATAATGAGAGTAATCAATTAAGGTGGACTGTTAGCTGCAGGAGAAAAAAAAACGTTTGTAGTGATAATCAGGATTGCCCATACTATCAGAGGCTCATTCACCTGCACATCTGCCAATGGGATATATGCCATCATGTGCCAGCAATGCCCCTCTGCCATGTACATTGGCCAAACCGGACAGTCTCTAGGCAAAAGAATAAATGGACACAAATCAGACGTCAAGAATTCTAACGTTCAAAAGTCAGTGGGAGAACACTTCAACCTCACTGGTCACTCAGTTACAGACCTCAAAGTCGCAATACTCCGACAAAAAAACTTCAAAAACCAGACTCCAACGAGAAACTGCAGAATTGGAATTAATTTGCAAACTGGACACCATTAAATTAGGCTTGAATAAAGACTGGGAGTGGATGGGTCATTACACAAAGTAAAAACTACTTCCCCATGCTAATTTCTTTCCTCCTCCCCCCCCCCCCCCCCCCCCCGTTACTCACACCTTTTTGTCAACTGTTGGAAACTGATTATCATTACAAACTTTTTTTTTCTCCTGCTGATAATAGCCCACCTTAATTGATTACTCTGGTTATAGTTGGTATGGCAACACCCATTTTTTCATGCTCTCTCGTGCTGTGTGTGTATTTTCTACTGCATGCATCCGATGAAGTGGGTTTTAGCCCAGGAAAGCTTATGCTCAAATAAATTTGTTAGTCTCAAAGGTGCCACAAGTACAGGTTATGCTGTTTCCTCTCCTGATCTGAACTGTAAGTGATTTCCCTCCCCCCGCCCCCAGGGGGCAGTTCATTTCATTGCTGATTGGGAGCGTTATCCTACAGCATTTATACGATTTTTAAAGTTGCCTGTTCACGCTGGAAGTTCTTTCAGCTGCCTTAACTTTTATTCCAGGGTGAGATAAGGTAACATGATTAGTTCCACTTCTCCAGCATCCCAGTCCTCTTGCAGGAGTTGTCTAAGATTGGTTGGTGATTACTTCTTAGCTAAGCCCTGCCTTTTCATGCCAGTGGAGCAGAAGTGACAATTCCAGCTTAGCCTTTTTAGCCTGCAGAAGTTTTAATATTTTATCCCTCATTAACACCATGTCAAGTGCTTAGGGGGAACAACAAAGCATCAGCTCTGGGACTGAGCTGGGGAAGGAACTGTGAAGCATATACCCTCACTCAGACGGAAACTGCAGTCTGAAGCTTCCATTGAATACACACTAGAAGCCTGAATTAGGATAGCTGAAAGCAGACTAATTACCTGGATGGTTGTTTCTGTAAATACCACTCTGTCAAGTAGTCATTTCCTTTAACTGGTATGCTCAGCTGATGGCATTCATTACAATAGCAGGCATCTGTCTCTGCCTCTACTTCTTGTTTCTGTGCTTCCTGGTGTTTAAAGTGTTTCAGAACTTCCATGGGAAGCCATTAAGTCTTCCACCCATAAAGAAGACTTGCAGGATTCAGTATCAGGTTGGAAAAGCCTGTTCAAATACCATGAGGGAGGGAGGGACGGAGTGAGTGAGTGAGTGTGTGTGTGTTCGTTCTGATAACTCTTACTAGGGAGACTGGAGTCTGGACCAGATCCTAAACTGGCCTAAATCAACATAGCTCCACTCACTTGATTGCAGGTCTGCTCCCAATTGTTTCTGCTGCAGGGGAGAAAATGAATGTCCCCTCTAGATTTCTGAACATGCTCAAAATGTCCATTGTGCTGTTAGATGCTTCCCGACTTATGCAAGCATTCTGTTCCAGAACACCTTGCATAATTAGAATTTTGCGTAAGTCGGAAACATATACCTGACCATTATGCACCCAAAAAAAAAAAAAAAAAAAACCCAACCACCACTCCTATTTCTAGCTTACAGAACTTTTTCCATAAGTGCGGATTTATGTAAGTTGGGTTTGCGTAACCCGGAGGGCATCTGTATTGATGGATTATTTTCCAAAAATATTTAAGCCCCTATTGAACATTTCCTAGTAGATATTATCACAGGTGGAATCTTGATCTTAGGTGATTGTCTCACTAGGAATATGTTATTTACTCCAATAAAAATGTGTCATATGCAGCACATGTGATAATTGGGCCTACAAATGTACCCTAATTGTGAACTCAACTGAATGAAAGTTTATAAAATGTCACAATAACCTATAACAACAAATGTTGATGCGAAAAGCTGCAAAAGTGAGCCAAAAAACCTGAATTAGTCCAAACAAAAAGGCCTACTGATTCAACTGAAAGATTGTGTTAAGAGCATCCCTAGCATAGGCACAGAAGGTCTGACCAAACTCTTTGTTAACTAAAGAGGAAGAAGTAACGGAGCCAGGGTACAGTGTATGGACAAGGAGCCAAATACTACCTTCTGTCCAATTGTAATCTAGTGCTAGGTTTTCTTTATTGCCCTTCTCTGGGGTATCTTAGTACTGTGCAGGGAAAGTCAATGACCATAGCAAGGTCCATAGTGGATGTCCTAGAGGATTCTGCGTCCTGCCATTCTTTGGTTAGATATAGTGGAAAGCCTTTATTAAAAAAGGAGCAAATGTTGGGTAAGTCTAATTCCCCATTATTTTCTTATTATTTAATCATTATTACTTAATAATTCCCCATTATTTACTTATTCCCATAATACAAGAACTAGGGGTCACCAAATGAAATTAATAGGCAGCAGGTTTAAAACAAATACAAGGAAGTTCTTCTTCACACAGTGCACAGTCAACTTGTGGAACTCCTTACCTGAGGAGGTTGTGAAGGCTAGGACTATAACAGCATTTAAAAGAGAACTGGATAAATTCATGGTGGTTAAATCCATTAATGGCTATTAGCCAGGATGGATAAGGAATGGTGTCCCTAGCCTTTGTTTGTCAGAGGGTGGAGATGGATGGCAGGAGAGAGATCACTTGATCATTGCCTGTTGGTCCACTCTGTCTGGGGCACCTGGCATTAGCCACTGTCGGTAGACAGGATACTGGGCTAGATGGACCTTTGGTCTGACCTGCTACGGCCGTTCTTATGTTATTATTTAGAAATACATCATACTTTGAGGTAAAATTTTCAAAAGCAACTCAATGATTTAGTCTCCAAGGAGTAGCCGTGTTACAAAGTGGGTATTCACCCACAAAAGCTTATGTTCCAATACATCTGTTAGCCTATAAGGTGCCACAGGACTCTTTGTTGCTTTTTTCAACGATTTAGGCATCTTAAGTCTGGTTCCTAAGTCAGTTAGGCACACTTGAAAATTTCACTCTTTGTTCCTAAAGTGCCTCCTTTGTCCCTGGCTAAGTAAGTCAGAATTCTGTCCAGTCTCTCACTGTAAGCATGGTGGGAGTGTAAACAGTTAAGCATGGAAGCTTGGGGTTGTCAAATTTGCTGCTGTTTTAATGAAACCTTTTGATTAAGTTGAAGTGGTGCCTCCAGCACATTCACTTAGTAAATCAGCCTCACTCTATCCTGTATCATTTCACAAAAGGAAATGTAATGGAAAGCAGTAATAATCTCAGACACTTAAACCCCTTCTCCGTGCGTCTGAGGGGAATTCAGATGTGTAAGGGAATGAAGAACATTGGCTGTTGCTCCGAGAGGACATGTGTGAGTCTGTTTTTGTTTGTAGTCTTTAATGATGTCTGTGTACCCAGGAGCTGAATATCAGGTTCAAGTTCTTGATGGTCATCACCTTGATCTGTGCTGCCATCACTATCATCATCTTCATTGTCCGGCAGGTGAGTGTGCTGAAAGGTAATCCTGCATGAAAGCATTCCTGCGTTGTGTTGTGACATCTCGGGTTCATCCTAGCTCAGTCTGGAGTGAGAAGGGCCATAGTCAAAAAGGCCATTCAGTACCATGGATTTTCATCAGTGTCTCAAACACTGCGGAGCTTCTTGAGGCTTATCCAAGATTCTTCCTCTGGGACTAATCCCCTTTTCTGTACTGAACAATGCCCTTGAAAAACTCAGTCTTCCAGTGTTGCACTTGGAGGGATTTCTGTTCTAGTAATTAAAAGGCAGCACATTGGGTTAGTGAGTAGAAAGGGGGACACCTTCAGGAAGAAATGGTTATGATTCTTGGTTAACTACAAGCCCTATGGCTCTGGTTTTGTGTGTAGAAGTGCCTTCTCATGGGCTGCAGTGGTGATGTACAGATATGTGATGTCTTAATATAGAGCCCTTTGAAATGCTTATAGAAAACAATGCACCAGTGTGAGCTGCATGGTTATATCTTAGTTCTAAAAATGTGGCAGTGGGTTTCTATTTATAGATTTTGCAGGAATTGCTTGAGCAATTCCGCCACCTGCTCTGTCCATTGTCCTGTATTTTAGTGTGCGTGTGCGCATGCGTGGTTCTGAGTGGTAAGCCAAACATTTGGTCCATTATCCATCCAAAAAGCAACTTGTGGGCTTTTTATTTAAGCCTGACACATCCACTCCCATAGAGATACCTTGATTCTACCTAGGTGCTCATTCAACATATTTGAGACTCTTCCTTACCTGCCTGGCCCTATTGAATCTCTGCTTTCTCATGGACAGGTGCCTGAAGGGCACTGGAAATGGGGGGACTTCCCAGGTTACGGGAATGGTGCCTTCTTCACAGGCATCTATGGGATGTGGAACCTTTACGTCTTCGCTCTTCTGTTCCTGTATGCGCCTTCACATGAGAAATTTGGCGAAGATCAGCAGCTAACAGTAAGTTGGGCTGTGGAGCTGTTCTTAATCAGTTGCATATTGAAGTAATGTGGTGGTTACTGCTGTTTGCACATCCAGCAGAACTGTACCAGTAGGGGGCCCTGTGAAAGAATCCTAGAGCTGGTGAAATGTCTAGCGACCATCTGTTTCTCCAAGGGAAATTCGTATTGTTATTGGCTGGATTTAGAGCTGTTAGCACATGGCAGTAAATGAAAAAACAGATCTGGAAAGCCAAGGGGCATTTGCAATTTTTACTTTTAATGGGACATAGGTGCTACTGACATTTTTAGACACTGGTAATAAACCACTAAAAATGTGCTTTAGGGAATGACTGGAACATCCAATGGGTATTTTACTTCTCTAACTTCTCCGATTCTATACAAAGATATTTTTCTTTAAGGAACACGGTAAAGTTACTCACTTAAAAAAAGTAATTGTCCTGACCTACATTACAAATAACACTTTAGATTATTAAAATGGCCTTTAAAAATCTAATTCTGTTTGTTCAGTTTCTGCATTTCTCCCAGCATGGACAATGAAAATAAACTAGTTGGGTTCATTAACTGGGAAAGCAAGGTCTCTAATGGACAGAGCAACTAAGAAGCCTGGGTTTTCTTCCTGACTGTACTACTGACTTGTTTTGTGACCCTGGGCATGTCACTTAGCTTTGTTTTATTGGCTTAGAAACAGAGACACAGGGAAGTAAATTTACCCAGGTTTCTGAATTGCTTTGAAATGGTCAGCTGAAAAAAAACTATGTATTGCAAAGTTTTATCACCCCCCCCCTTTTTTAATGTAGTCAGTTTCACTTTGTTTTTCATGCACTAGACCAGTGGTTTTTATCTTTTTTATCCTTTTGATCATTTGCTGACCTCTAAAAAATTCCAAATGGAAGTGTGGACCCCATTGGAGATCTTAGACATAGTCTGCAGATCCCCAGGGGTCAGTGGACCACAAATTGAAAACTACTGCACGGGACCCCTGTCTCTTCCAATCTAGTGCGACATTTACAACACTAATGGGGAATTTTTTTTTTTTTTTTAAAAAGCATCCAGTGTAAAGAGAATGTGACCTTCAAATTGATTTGGGGGGTTGAAAAAAATCTTTACACCACTTTTAAAATTTGGAGCCAAATTTGACCTGGCAGTGTCTCTCAGTCACTTGAATCTTGGAGTCTCTCTTTTCTTTCTAAATCAAAGTATCCAACCTTTTTTTGGGGGGGGTGGGGGTGGGGGGGGTGATTTAGGATGAGAAGTGGGGAGAAACCACCAGGCTGGCCGGGCCAATAGAAGTTTGTAACCTGCTCACAAGGAGGCCTAGGAGTAACTGCTATGCCATCACCTTTAAGACAAACCTGAACTGAGATATAAGATACTAGGCTACTCAACAATTTCCATGAGGAGCTACATCTTAAAACTACTCACTTTATAAATGATCAGTGTTTATAATTGGTCTTCTCTGAGAAAGGATATTGGATAGGCCTTTGTCCATCATTCCACCCCTCAGCCCATAGAAACACCTGCCAAAGATACTACAGCTTAGAGTTCCCCCACATACTCAGGGATCTGGACACCAGCTGTTAGTGCCTTGGAATCCTGGGCAGAATCAGCCAGCTTTTGGGGTGGGGGCCCTGCAGACTTTTCCATGATGGTGGACAAATCCCAACCCCTAACCATGGAAGGATCTCTGAAGGGACTTTTGCAGAGATATCCAGCCCAAAGCCTCTTCCTGCAGGTTTTATTGCAGGAGAATACAAGTTGGATCAACATTTGTTAACTTTCTTTAATGTGGTTGTGACGTTGTGCAGTCTATATGGTTTTATAAAAAACTTGATAATAAGTCAATATAATGTAACTGAGATAGTTTTAGAGAAAATACGGTAATAAGTGAATGTAAGTAACTGGGATATGCCTCATGCAAAAGGTCTCTTGTAAGGTATCATTCCAAAGCTTATAATCTACTGAATGTGATCATCTAATTTGTATAAATGTACCACTCTTGTATCTAAAACTAGAAATATAAAATGTAACTCTGAGGGCCTATTGTAATTGTGTAAAGTGTGGACCATTAATGATGGTTTGGAATCTTGATGACTCCCATTGTCTGCAGATGGCTGTATTTACCTGTGAGTCTTCCTGTATGTGTGTGTGCTGGCAAGTGAGTAATGAAGTCTTGCAGTGACATGTGATCATGTCACCTGAACTGGAATCCATCTTTAACCTGGTGCTTTTCCAGTGAGGGTGGGTGGAAACCCAGAGAGACAAAGAGTTCCCGCCTTATGCAAAAGATATATAAAGGGGGGAAGAGAACAGAGAAGGAGGAGCCATCATGAAGAATCCCCTAGCTACCACCTGAGCTGCAACAAGAGCTGTACCAGGGGAAAGAATTGTGCCCAGGCCTGGAAGGTGTCCAGTCTGAGGAAAAACTTACTGAAGCATCTCTGAGGGTGAGATTATCTGTATTCAGTTTGATCAGGCATAGATTTGCGCATTTTATTTTATTTTGCTTGTGACTTACTTTGTTCTGTCTGTTACTACTTTGAACCACTTAAATCCTACTGTCTGTATTTAATAAAATCACTTTCTATTTAGTAATTCACTCAGAGTATGTATTAATACCTGGGGGAGCAAACAACTGTGCATATCTCTATCAGTGTTATAGAGGGCGAACAATTTATGAGTTTGCCCTGCATAAGCTTTATGCAGGGTAAAACGGATTTATCTGGGTTTAGACCCCATTGGGAGTTGGGCATCTGAGTGCTAAAGACAAGCACGCTACTGCGAGCTGTTTTCAGGTAAACTTGCAGCTTTGGGACAAGTGATTCAGACCCTGGGTCTGTGTCTGGAGCCAGACGGGAGTGTCTGGCTCAGCAAGACAGGGTGCTGGAGTCCTGAGCTGGCAGGGAAAACAGAAGCAGGGGTAGTCTTTGCACATCGGGTGGCAGCTCCCAAGGGGGTTTCTGTGATCCAACCCGTCACAGTGGTAGCTTTATTTTTTGTGGGTGGGCAGAGCAGGAGTGTCAGGTACGTGTATCCTTTTTTACTACTTATTTTCTGGGATAGGTGTCAAATATTCTATAATATAATCTCTGTGCCAGGAATTGGTCAGCTAGTGAACCCCACGTTTAGGAATCTATAGATTAGCAAATATCTTAACTATATGAAAATCTTATTAAATGAACTGTGAGCCTAGAACTTTTTCCTCTGCTGTAGGCATTCTTGGCATTAAATCCAAAATTCAGATTTATTCCTTAGTCCTAATGCCTAGTTCAGGACTATTTCTGGTTTTGGTTTACATTACAAATAGGTTATTCTATAAATATTTAGGTACTTCAGAATATAAATGCTTCTCCGATTTTTTTTTAAATAATCTACACATTTATTACATATGGGGCATTGACATTTTAAAGCATAACTTGTGTCAAACTAAGTAAGAATTACAGAATCCACAACAGTTTTTGGGTCTTGTGAAAGTTTTTTAATCCTTTTAGATTTAGAATATATTCATACTATAATCCACCTAGAAAAAATAAGACTTGCTTATGTCAGTAAAGGGTCCAATACGCTGTGCCTGTATGAGTCTGCCTCAGAGATACACTGCCGGGCTACAGTAGGCTAGGTAGGGAACTAAAGGGATCATCATGCCTTTGATAGTTTGTATGGTAGGCCTTGATCTTGCAAACACTTATGCACCAGCTTAACTTTATGTATGTGAGTAGCTCCATTGATGTCTGTAGGCCTCTGTGCATGTGAAAATGTTTTTAGGATTGGGTTTGTTAGCTTCCAACTTGATTTGAGGCACGGGTCCCCCTTTAATATGGACTGTGTTTCCTAAGGCCGCACTCCCAGGGGTGTTTATACTTCAAAAACGTCTGGTTCTTAAAATTCACAGGCTGGAGCTGGTTGCATACATCTTTCTTCCCCCCCCCCCCCCCCCCCACATAGCGTGAGTGATTCACCAATTTGTGGCAGTTATTTGCTGCCATCTGCTGGAATATGGAGGTAGATTTCTCCCATAAATGTTTGTTTACTTCTATAATTTACAACTGTCTGGAGATCCATGTGTAGATCAGTTTCTTTTCTAACTGTGTGTGTGAGAGAGCGCACCTCTTCCCTTTTAGTGTTCACCTCAAGAACAGAGCTAGGGCCTTTCCCTGCCTGTTCCTCATGTCGTCAATATGGCCAGTAGGCTTTGTGGAGTACAGATTATAAGCCAAAAGGGACTACTGTGATCATCCAGTCTCCCCTCTTTGTATAATGCAGGTCATAGGACTTCCCTGAATTCCTGTTTGAATTGGACCATGTATTATTTTTTTTTTAAATCCAATCTTTATTTATTTAAAAATTGCCAGGGAAGGAGAATCCACTGGACCCTTGGTAAGTTGTTTCGCTGGTTAATTACCATCACTGTTTAAAAAAATAATAATAAAAATTGTGCCTTATTTCTAGTTTGAACTTGGGCACTCTAGCCAGATCTCCTCTCCTCTTCAGACTCTAAGATCACACACCACAAGCTATTTGACGGTTTAGTTTCTAAGCTTCCTGGAATGGGAGGTAACGTCTACTCCCACAGAATGAATTTGTCAGGTGAATGTATGGCTCCTATAAGAGAGAACAAAGTGCTCTCGTCCGTGAAAGGATACAAATGTGCCTGCTGAACCTCCCCATAGAGCCCCAAGCATGAGGTACAAGTTGATATGCAGACTAGTCCATAAGGACTCACCTTTCGTATGTGAACAAGGTCAGGCTGGCAATTTGTTTTCTCTTACCTAGAAGGGAAAATTGCTGCTGCTTAATGTCAGTTACTGCTGTTCAATGCAGGGTATGAGCATGGGGAAGAAATAGTTAATCACTACCATGAAATGACATGCTCATTGCCCTCCATTTTTTCCATAGTGAAAGATGCTGTTTATCTGCAGAGTAATTATTGCATGTGCAGTATCCACGCAAGCTTCCCTCCTCTCTCCGCCTGAGCTGAAAGGATCTTCCTGCAGGATGAGGGGAGAGTTTATTCTCCAGCTCTACTTAATCCTTGGTTTCTCTGTGCAGACAATAGCCAAAGTGCTAATTAGTGACAGTCATAATGAGATTTGCTGAGGTAACTAGCTCCCTTCACTTAGGATACTGAATAGCCAATAGATAGTTACTGCTTTCAGTCACTCTGAACTATGGGCTGAAACTGGGGATGGGTTCCCTATTCTAGGAGCATCTCGTCTGACCTCCTGCCTAATCTAGGCCATAGAATTTCATCCAGTCACCCCTGTATTGATCCCAGTAACTTGTGTTTGACTAAAGCATATCTTCCAGCACCAGACCATCCCAGCCTCAGTGAGCTTCTAGTTTGAAATACACGTTTGTTAATGCTGTGAGCTGAACACTGGGAAACAAAAAAGGATCTCTGCTGATGTTCCAGCACAGATCTGAATGGAATAAATAGGGAGTCAGCCTCTCTCTAATGCTATTAACCCTGTTTACATTTCATCGTGCAACTCTGCAGGGAACCTTGTTACAAAAGCAGTGCCCCCACCCCCGACATTTGCAATGCGTGAGGTTTTTTTTTTTTGTTCGGAGTCTAACCCTCCTACACATTGTGTGGTTATGCTGTGTGTAATAGCGTCACCTTAACTCCCAGTGAGCTGAGAACAATTTCTTTTGAGAGATGACTAATAACAGGAGGAAAATGTCCTGAACAAAACACACAATCTCCAGATAGTTGTGATTCATTCAGCGTGATTGTAGCGCGTAAGTTTTACTATTGTAAGAGGGGTACAGTTTGCCAGAACAAATTCCCATTCTTTTGTATTTCACACAACAGTAACCTGGGTTTTATTATTGATGTATTGATATAACATACTCTTTTCCCCTCTGATTTTTATTTATTAATTACTTTGGGGGGCTGGGATTTTCAAGGTAGGCCAAGGGAATTGGGCCTCTAACTACTCAAGGCCCCTTTGAAAATTCCTGTCATGGTTCCTCAGACTTTTGGCTGGATTCTGATCTTAGTCCCACCTATGTGTGTTGCCAAGTATCTAATCCGGTGGTCTGGAGACAAGCTGAACTCAGAATCAGCCCTAATCTTTATCACTGACTGACTTTGTACCATATTGCTTCTGCTTTTAAAATGTGACAGAGCTGGCTTTAAAGTTTAGCACCATTTTATTAGCAGTAGCTGCATAAATAATGTAGTGGGTGTCTAAGGGCACGTCTTCACTACCCGCCGGATCGGTGGGTAGCAATCAATCTATTGGGGATCGACTTATCGCGTCTAGTGAAGATGCGATAAAATCAATCCCTGATGGCTCTGCTGTCTACTCCGGAAATCCACCACGGCAAGAGGCGGAAGCGGAGTAGACTTGCTGCCATCCTCACAGCCAAGTAAGTCGACCTAAAATACGCAACTTCAGCTATGCTATTCACGTAGCTGAAGTTGCGTATCTTAGGTCGACCCCCCCCACACACACCGTAGTGTAGACCTAGCCTTAGTGCTTAACAGAGACCAAGAGTTTACTAAGTAGGAGCCTAAAGTTAGGACTGGAAATCTATGGTGACCAGGCGAGATGTGCCTTAGACACCCCCTCCCCCCATTTGTCCCTCTTGGGTGCACCCCTCAGGTGACAGGACTGGCTGCTAACACTTCACTCTGGGTGGGACTACAAGGTTCAGAAACTCTGACTCAATCTCTGCCCATAGGCCCCCCACCCCTTTAAAAGATCGTGTCAACCTAAGAGGCCCACCTGGGTTTGGAATGGCAACTTTAAGGGGTTCCCTTCAGGAGCCTATGACCATGATAAGTTTTGAACAAAACAAAGTGTCTTAAAAACAAAACGTTCTTGCACAGCCAAGCAAAGGTAAAAACGAGAGATCTATATACATATTTTTCCCCCTTAGCCAAGCGTTGGTGCATTGCATCTCTCGCAGGCTGGCCTGCTCTCAGCATACCTCTGTCTCTGTCACTTTGCACTGCCTGACACTGACACTCCCGGGCTGTTCCTGCTCCTTCCTGGGGCGAGCATCTCCACAGTTTAGAATTCCCTTTTGACATTTGGGTTAGCCTAGGGAAGAGTAAACTGTTCTTAACCTTGATAGAGTAGGGGGTATTCCCCAATAAACAGCTTCCCTATTGTTTCCTTAAGGACTCTTATTTGCATCATTGTTTTGCTTTTCCTGCTTGGTTCCTTTAACAGCCCCTTTGATTTAACTCTAGATGTTCAGGAGAATATCACACAGGTAACCCGAGGGGCATATAGGGTGTCCAGATGACAAGAACAAAATATCACAGAGACATAAGAAAAAACAAAAGCTGGGGTGCTGCTGCTGAAGCCAAAAAAAAAAGCCAGAGTGCAAAATGAGGGGACATACATCGGTCAGGACGCGGGACAAACAACTAAATATCGGGACATCTGGTCACCCTAGGGGCATATGCTACTTATTTTAAAAAATACTACTCCACAACTCCCTTGTTCTCCACACATAGGTAAGATTCTCACCCCCAGTCTGGCCTTTTTACATGGGAGAAGAGGGCCAGAGCTGCATAAAGGGGACACAAAAGCCCTGGTTTAAGCTGGGGAAGGATTCCTCCAGCACAGGCACTGCAGAGGACCAGCCCCCCTCACATCTGTATAAGAGGCTAGTATTTCAGAAATATGAAGTTCCCATCGACCTTAATGGAGTTACTCAAATTCTCCCCTGGTGTGAGCACTGAATCAGGTCTCCCCTCGGGGAGCTTACAACTTAGGTTAGCCATGACACTGCTAGACACAGGACAAAAGGTTACTTGTTAAGCATCCTTTTGATTCCCTTTGATCTTGGGCTTTCTTTTATTTGAATTAATGTAGATTTGATGAGGCTGTGGGTCATTGCTGGAGAGACTGTGAAGTGGGTTTGGGGGGGTGGTCATTGAAGCTTGCCTGAGTAAAGTATTGGAGAAGACATTACAAGGAATAGGGGGAGTTTAGCCAGAAATGCCGAGGTGCCTTTAGGAAAAGGCTACATACAAGGTGTCTGCCAAATAGCACCCATCAACCCAGTGCAAAAAGGGAGAGCCTTGGTTTATATTTTCCAGCAGTGGTGACTCCTGGCTGTTTTGAGTAAGAGTCAACCTGATGACCTTGGCCAAATCCCTCTAGAAGGTTGACATTCAGCATGAATGCCTTCTATTTGTGTATATTTTTACAGGAACTGAGTTGGTGGCTATAGCAATATTTTACCTCCTTTTGGCTGTTTCTAAGAGGAGGAGCCCTTCCCCCAACAGGTCATTTTACCCCTCAGAGACAGGCAGTGACTATCATCCAAGTTCTGAAACAGCCTGGTTCCTCCCTCTTTCCCCTACAAGTCTCTTCTCTAATACTGCGCTGCATGCTCAACCCTTGCCCAAGCCAGGTGTTTAAACAATCTTCCATAGGGGTTGAACTAGCGGTCGTGGGGGGCCTGCCGCACCCCCTGGCTTGAAGTGGTTTCCATCATGTATAGGGTGTACAGTTTGTTCAGTGGCTCTCAGAACCCCTACTATACACATTGTTCCAGCACCCCTGTCCTCTTCTCTGGTGGTCAGGCTCCTCGTGGGTAGGTTCTGCAGCCCAGACTCCAGCCCGGCCCCTTGTGCGTCTGGGAGTGGGGCTAGAACTAGGGTTCCTGGGGTGCTGCCACACCCCCTGGCTTGAAGTGGTTATAACAAACACCAAATGTGTGATTTCCCTCATCAGCACCCCCACAATAAGAATTGTGCCAGCACCCCTGCCTCTGGGCAGCAGCCCCCCCCCCCCCCCCAGCCAAGGTGCACAAGTCCCAGGCCTGTCTCAGCTGTAAATTGCACTTTTCTCATCTGACAGAAAAGGCAGGCCACTGCTGGGTTGCCTGTAATCTCTGAGGAATGTGGGTGGGAAAAGGAGGCTTTCAGCTGGTTATCAGTAAATAATTCCCCTCTTCAGTAACCTTTTCCTATGCACCAGCTGTAGGCCATTTTGCCCTGTTTAAGTGCTAGATAAATAACTTGATCTGCAAGCCTATCTTCCATAAACCTTTTGCTGACTGCCCCCTGATATGGCTTGGTCACAGTTTGGTCTGCTCTCTCTCAGCTGGCTTTCTCCTGTGAGGCAGAGCATTCCTCCCAAATCTATTCCCTCCATATGCTCATTTTTAAACTTCCTGCCCTAGAATTTTAGAAATTAGAGCAGAAACAACGAGAGCCAGTTGGGAATTTTCCATATGAATGAGTTCCAAATGAAAATGCACAACATTTTCCATAACATCAAAGTTTTGTACAGGAAATTTTTGATTTTTTTTGCTGACGTTTTTCTATGTTTCTGTCTAGAAGACTGTCAGGAAATACTTCATTTCAGGCCTGTTTGACCCAAATTGGATTTTTTTTTTTTAACTAGCTGAAAGGTTTTATTTTGAATTGGTTCAACAAAACATTGAACTGTTTTCCCCTATCAATGCATTGCCTTAAGAGAGCTGTAATTTGTCCCACATTCTCCCCTATAGACTAGACTCCCCGGAGCACTACATCTCCCCTAATGCACTGTAGATTTTTCTCAGGCTAAATTGAATGGTGCATCATGGGAGTTACATGACTCAGGATGCGTTACATTGTAGTCCAGACAAAGAACCTGGCCTATTGTGGGTAATATGGGCATCAGGCTCCCAAACTACAACTCCCACAAGGCAAGGCACACTGTGGGGAATGCAGATTAATGTTGAGCTGACTCAAAACAAAGCATTTCAGGTCAGGTCAATAAACCAAAACTAAACATTTTGATGTTGGGAATGTCAAAACGTTCAGTTTCAATTGAAAATGTCTAAACAAATTTCTGAATCTATTTTTTTCAGAATTTCCATTTCATTCAAAACTTCAACTTTCTATCCCAATTTGGATGAAAATAAATGCTGAAATGTTGGAATTTCCCAGGGGATAGAAATCCCATATTTCTCTCACTTCTAGAAAAGACTCATTAGGTCACCTCATTCAGGTTTGATGCAGTGCAGATTGTGCCATGCTTAATGTCATCTCATTTCTCCTAGTTATACACCCTTGTATGACCCTAAATATCTGCTTTCAATCCTCAGAGCTAATCTTATATTACATAATGACATACTGTCTCAGGTGGAAGAAGGAAAGACTAGGCCTATTAGCTGCTGTACTCTGGTTATATAAACAACCTTCCGTGGCAGTATCAGATGCAGGTCCTGATATAAGGAAGGCACAGTTAGGCCCCTATTGTCAGTGTTGATACTCTCAGTGTATAGGAAATCATTGTGCACCATGAATCACATCTGTAGAAGAGTCATAAATAGACACCTGTACATACAGTATTATCTGATACCATAAAATGAAAGCTTCACTATGAAGGGAAACATCAGTTTCTGGGGCGTGCTGCCCCTGTGGAAGGCTAACTACAGAATTTTGATCATTCAAAAAGCCCAGAACCTGTCCTGATGATACAAATGCTGAAGCTAATTCTGTCAGAATTGTCTGATGGGACAAGATGGCTGTGCTATCAGCGGTTTGATTAATCACCTACCATAGCTGTGCTGATGTGGCCCTAAAATGTTGCCCTTTTGACCCAAGCGGTTAGCCAAAAATGTAGGGTCTTGAGGAGATATTGGTGACTGAGTCAGGTATTTCTTTGATGCTATCCTATTTATTACAACAAATGTACGTAGAGGTCTGTTACTCTGAACACAGCAGGCATCAAACAGAAGACCACTGTTTTGTTGGTCATAGTTCCAAGACCCTTTCCAGCCACTACTTAGCCCAAAAGCTCACTCTCCAGGCATTTTCAGGGCAACATTCCCAGCACTTGTGCTGACTGAGTTGTTGGTTTTCTGCTGCTTCTCTGGGTTTTCTGCCTCTCTCTCACTGACTTCACAAAACAAGAGCTAGTGAAGCCCCTCTGCCTGGCATGTGCCTTTGTTTTGGGTGATCACATGTGCCCATCTTCAGGGTGAAGGCTGCTATTGTTTCAACTACCTGGTTATATAGAGGAGCTTAACTGTTTCTTACAACTGTTTTAAATGAAGGGAGGTGGTTACACCCACCAGTTTCAATAACATTTAGCCCAATCCATAACCTTCCTTCCCCACCACCTCAGCTTCATCCATGACCCTACTGGAGCCTAAAATAGTGGCACCATAAACAACCCATCCCACACAAAGCTGATGTCCAAACCGGAGGACTGCTGGAGTACACTTTGTACTCTGACTACTGTTCTATAAATCATCAAAAGGACTGGGATATGTCAGTCCCATTCCCTTCGGTGCTGTTCTACAAAGGTAGCTGGCTGAATCCCTGAAGTCTGATTAAATCACATTGGACTGTGGGTGTGCAGGGTGGTGTGGATCCCTAGAATCTCACAAACCTGCTGAAACACTTTGAGTTCAAAGTTTATTCTTTGATCTGTGTGTAACTCACCTCCCCCCAATCTAGTGAAGAATTCATTCATTAGGATTCCAACTGCTGCTATGGCCTCTTGGTTCCTTATTGAGTAAGCCTCAGCCATTTTGTAATTTAGTACCTAGCTATTAGCCAGTAGTGATTGGCAGCCTTTGTCTTAGGCAAAGGCCCAAGCACATCAACAGTAATGCACTCCATTGTTGCTTCCACAAGATACAGCTTCATGGAACTCTCCCTGTCTTAAGGGGAACCCTTCTTCCCAACACACTACCCAAGGTACAATGGTGCAGGTATTTTACTGCTAGGTTGTGTACTTTCAAGTCATTGTTGCAGTGTTTCCCCCAAATTAATGCTGTTTTCTTCTTTTAATAAAAGTATTTAGTTATACATAGACTCAGTGCCTGTGAGTGGTGAAGTAGTGCCTCTTAAAGGTGCCCAAGGGTTCAGGTTTCCCCAATTACTGGGTAGGGGCTCAAGCCAGTCCTGTTTTGTATTATTAAGAGGCACCTCTAGATATTGAACCTAGCCCTTATTGCTACCTACCCCACCCAGCAGAAGGGTTATGCTGGTTAGTCAGTAGCACCTGCATGGTGAGGGGAACCCCAACAGTAGCTGCAGGAAGGAGTGAGAAGTTCTGTAGCACTAACAACAACCCTCCTCCTACATAACTAGCTCAGATAATGAGACCTGAGGCACATCTGCTAGCAGTGCTGCATCCACTCCTCCCATCTCTGAGTCACTGGCTGAGTCAGCTCTGTTTGCCACAACTGCAAAGAGGACTGGTTTTTGTTTGAATTAGTCAGGCACAGGTGGTGGCAAAACCTCCTCCTCCTCCGCAGTGGCTAGAAATGAACTCTTTTTCAAGATCTCCTAGACAAAATGGGAACAGGTGCTGCTTGGGAGTCCCTGTGTACTAGACAACCATGCTGAGCCCATCAAGGAACCACGGTGTGGTAAGCACAAATATGTGCCCCATTCTGCTCTCATTGAAATCCATGAGAGTCAAGGGGTGTGACTTTGTACCAAAATGAAACCTATTTACAATATGTGGAGCCACTAGTGCGGCACCCACCTCTCTCCCTCCAGCAATGTGACCTATGGGAAAGAATCTGCAGGGTGGGTCCAGCCAGAGACTAAAGCTAGCAGAGCAGCTGCAGTTTAACCAGAGACTAATGGACACGAATGGTGTCATCAGACCCTTTTCTGCAGCTTTCACGCTGAATATTCTCTCCCCTGTGCTGTTGGCTCCAAACTCCTCCCTCCTTTTGTCTTTCCAATTAGCTAATCCCCTCCTAACAAACCTCACCTGAAAGATTTAAATAGCTAAAATGACAGAAACAACCAAAGTTGTGGCACTAACATGTCACTTGCAGACCATCCCATTATAATCCTAGCCTCTAACCAATGTCTGGTTAGATTGCAAGCTCCTTGGGGCAGGGAACCACATCTTTCTCTGTGGTTGTACAGCACCTAACATGATGGCCATTCTGCATTGGCCCCCAGGCACTATTGTAATAAATATTCTGGCCATTTTATTTACTGAGCCTGAAAAGAAATGCAGCCTCCAAAAGCCTGTGACACGGGATAAAGGAAGACTTAAGGATGAGATGTTTCAGAGCTGCTGAGGGAATTTAGCCCTATACCAACCATTGAATGAATGGAAGCTGCATGGCTAAATCCTTTAATGAGCTTTGAAACACTCACGTTTTTAGTTGAGTCGCAGGTAGACAAACTATCAAGCAGCTGTAACAGATCCATGCAGAACTATAGGAGCAGGGTGGGGGAAATCAGCTATTTTAATGAAGGGGAGCACACAATAAAACGGTTTCTTAATGTGCACTAATTCTGCAGTGGGTTGATGTGGGTGCTGGTAACAATTGCATCTCTGCATGTTAGAATCATAGAATATCAGGGTTGGAAGGGACCTCAGGAGATCATCTAGTCCAACCCCCTGCTCAAAGCAGGACCAATTCCCAACTAAATCATCCCAGCCAGGGCTTTGTCAAGCCTGATCTTAAAAACCTCCAAGGAAGGAGATTCCACCACCTCCCTAGGCAACCCATTCCAATGCTTCACCACCCTCCTAGTGAAAAAGTTTTTCCTAATATCCAACCTAAACCTCCCCCACTGCAACTTGAGACCATTACTCCTTGTTCTGTCAGAGGAGGAGTTGCCTTGAGGAAACATCAGGTGCTTTTAAATGTGTTGGCATCACTGGCCAGCACCTGCCAGACTATCCTTCATACCAAGGCATATGCTATATATTTTGGTTACCTGTTGTCCAATGAGTGAGATTCACAATTTTATTTTAGGACCAGGTCCTCAGCTGGCGTAACCTGGCATAACTCCATTGACTCCTCTCTATATATTAATGAAGACTTTAAGTAAGAAAAGGTGCCAAAGCAATTCAAAAGCACTTAAGTGACTTAGGAACCTAAGTCCCTTTTCAAAAGGGATTTAGGCACTTTGGCATCTGAGTCTCAGTTTAAAGCAATGGAACTTATGCTCTTAAGTGTCGGTCACTTTTGAAAATGAGACTTAGGGTTAGTCTAAACCAAGGGTCTCAAACACGTGGCCCGCAGGGTTATTTTCTGCAGTCCACGAGCCCCTCGCAGCACCCCCACACTCCCCCATGTTTACCTAGAGCGGCTCCAGCCGGATGTGCACTAGGGACAGGGCAGGCTCCCTGCCTGCCCTACCCTGCACCGCTCCGGGAAGAGGCTGGAATGTGGGGAGGGGGCAGTGTGTTGCTGTTGCTTCAGGCAGCACCCCCCAGCAGCTCCCATTGGCCGGGAACGGGGAACCACGGCCAATGGGAGCTGCGGGAGGCGCTGCCTGAAGCAACAGCAACACACCCCTCCGCCCCCCCTTCCCCACGTTCCAGCCTCTTCCTGGAGAAGGTCAGGGCAGGCAGGGACCCTAATTCCCCTTTAAAGGGGATTTCTGTGCAAGGCCGGCTCCAGCATTTCTGCCACCCCAAGCAAAAAAAACAACTCTACGATCGGCGGCGGCAGTTCAGTGGCAGGTCCTTCGCTCCTAGAGGGAGTGAGGGACCTGCCGCCCCCGAATTGCCACAGGTGCCACCCCTTTCCCTTGGCTGCCCCAAGCACCTGCTTGTTAAGCTGGTGCCTGGAGCCGGCCCTGTTTCTGTGCCAGATATATATCTGCCTCCTTAACATTTCACGCTCATTCTTCAGCCATGTCCAACTATCTCAGTCTACTAACCTGGTTCTGCTCATTCTACAAACTCCTTAGACATGTAGGTAGCCAGCCTGCTCTTCTTTGCAATAATTTTAATCCCTATGCAAAAATCACTCTTTTCACACTTCAGAATTATGTTTCCACTTATACCATATGCAATGTTGCTCCCAGAATATTAGAGAGATAAAGTGGGTGAAAATATCTTTTATTGGACCAACTTCTCTTCAGGAGGGAGAGAAGCTTTTGAGCTACACAGATTTCAGGTCTGGGAAATGTACTCTGAGTGTCACAGCTCACTACAAGGTGGAAAAAATTGTTTAGCATAAGTAGTTAACATATACTTCAAGGAACCACTCAAGGTGAACTAGCCATTATATCAACAGTCCTTTTTGTTTGGATTAACCTACCTTTTTGTTTTCTTTTTGCAGTTTTTCCCCCCCATCAAAAGATATGGTTATAGGTTATTTTGGTATTTTATGAACTTCACTCCCTTTTCAAAAAGGAGTTTACAATTAAGATAAATGTATAGGCCCAATTTTTACAGCACCCGTCACATCAGAGCTTGAAGGTGGTCCTCAGAGAATAGCCTTACACTTATCATTAGCAGGTCTTGCACTGGGGGAGAATTCCCCCCTCCCTAGAACTGGGGACAGCTGCTATGGATGGCACCTATAGGCTGGTGGGTCTGTGGGGGGACACAACAGTTAGCCACACCCAACTCAATATAGGCTCTTTATTCTTCTGCTACATAAAAGCCTCCCTTCCCCAAAAAATGAGTGTCCTGACCTGGAATGATACTGCTGGGTCCTCAGCACCTCATGGTGCACAGCCCTCCTTAATCTCAAGGGAGTCCCAGGACCTGCTTACAACCTTTTAACACTTACAAAGGTATTTCTCTTTTACGGGGCTAGGTCCTCACTTATATCTTCCAGCTGGGAATACAAGCCAATCATTTGCTGCTGCTTAGCTGGACCCACTGATTCCCAACATGTGCCTGCTGGGCCTCTCCTTAGGCCAAGGTTTACTGCCCCTGGGCTCTGCATGCCTTTAAACGGTCAGCCCACCCTACTCTACAACATTTCACCACCAGTTTATAGGTGCTGGATGAGGGATAATGACCTTATTCTGTAGACTTAACTAACTAGCAGAGTCCTGCAGCTGGTGGAGGGACTTGTGAGTATATCCAATGTTTTCTGCAACTAGGAGCCTTGTGACCCACAAGGAGCAGCTGTATCAGGTGAACCAAAGGAAGTTTCCTTCTCCCCAAGTCATCAAGAGGTGTACTTGTACCAGCTGTGTTAGTCACACTTCAGTGCTCAATAATGTCTTGCTTCTAAGACTAGAGTGTCAATAAGTAATAACTGGCCTTTTTTAAACCACAGGTTATTTGACATCATCTGCTGATAGAGGATCCATTATTTGTTAAGCACCATCAATGGGCTCAGCTATGTATGAGTCACGTGTTAAGACAGTCCCTTCCTGGGAGAGTCGAAGATAGACATAGACAAGATGTGCTTGGAGGTGCAGACAGAGGAGTGTCATATATATATATATATATATTTATTAAAGTGGAAAAAATCCATACGCCTACTGGTGTGATGTCTGAGAGAAGTAAGGGCTATTTGTGTAGTTTGGGGGAGGTGAGAAATGGAAAGTCAGGCCATGAACACTTGTTTATAGAGCATGATAATAATGTCCTTGCAGACTTCTGGAAACACATTGTTTGGTTGATCTCTAAAGTGACACTTCAGACTCTATCCTATAAATATCTGGTTATGACATTTGTTAAGAAAAACTTTCCATTGACAGTTCAAGGGTCAGATTGGGAGACATTATAGTCAATCAGTTCCATGTATATGCTGCATATATATTGTCTCTATGGCAGCAGATCCCAACCCTGGCACACATAACAGTAATGTACTCAGACTCTTGTGATGGACATTCTAGGCTGGGGTGACCAGGTGTTCCGATTTGGGGGTCTTTTTCTTATATAGGCTCCTATTATTACCACCACCACCACCACCCGCATCCTGATTTTTCACATTTGCTGTCTGGTCACCCTATTCTAGGCTCCCCTAATGAAGAGTCTTCATCCTCATGTGGCCAGAGACTCAGGAGACTTGGATTCCATTCCCAGCTCTGCCACTGATCTGCCTTGTGACTTGAGGCACCAGGAGGGGAAGTGACTTGCCTAAATTTCTCCAGCTGTAAAAGGGATTATGGTCCTTGCTTTCCTTTGTGAAGTGCTTTGAGATGTGTGAATGAAAAGCTGCTAAATAAGAGAAGTATTAATGATGGGCTTCGGCAGTGCCCATTGCACTGTCATCACCCACGTTCCCTTCAGTATGCTTTAATCCACTGGGAAACCCCTCCAAAAACAAACTGCAGGCTGCCAGGTTTAGGACGTCCAAGCTCCATTGTGGGTTAGATATACGCATACACACTGGAATAGGTGGCAGCAGGCAATGAAGCAGCCAAAGTCAGAGTCTAGTAATGTTATTCACACAAGGATGGAAACCACAGACCTCCGATCAAAAATGGGTTGAAAATGTGGGTGTAATAGGCCAGGTGGGTCTCCCCTTATGGGTGGTCACCAGTCTGTTGTGTCAGACCTAACCATTGGAACCACGTCCTCCTAAACTCTCTGGGCCTGGACAGTGGCATAGCCAGGTTCTAACATCAGGGGGAGCGAACACATAAACAAAGGCACCACCCGACATATCAAATTACTAATTACATACTTTTAAATTTGTTATACATATTTATTTTGTACTTAAAATAAAAACACAAGAATTATATTGTTTTACAAGTATGTGAGCCCACTTGACAAGTTTTATTGTCCTTGGGTCTGGCTTCCATCCCCTCTCCAACTGTTGCAGCTGTCTGGAGGTACCTGTCTTCCATACCTTCCTCATTCACACCTCATTCATTCAACAAGGCAATTGATTAAGGGGTGAGGGGAAATCTTAGTCTATTCTTAGCAAAGAGAAATTTTTCTTCTATCTTATTCTATCCTTAGGGGCTGTAACATTATACCAAGGTTCAAGGCAAAGTTTCTACATGAGGCTTTGATACAAATTAGTACAAGGTGTCTATATGAGGCTTTGATACAAAGTTTCATGAAAACAGAGGTCACACATGGGTAGACCCACTACAAGGTTATATGAAGAGGCACAATGTAAAGTCATGTGAAAATTATCAGAGATTTATCTACAGAAGCCCATCATGGGGGGGACCAGGGGGGGCTGGCTGGCCCTGCTGCTCTCCTGTTCTACAGGAACAGAGGTGTCTCTAGGTACCATCACCGCTCTCCAGTGTGCCATTCAGTCCAAATAAATAAAAATAAAAAAACTTTAAAAAACCCTACCAAGTTCCATTTACTGCAGCAAAATGTCTTCAAAAGATCAGATAAAGATATTACCAGTGACATGCGCAGAATATCAACTACAAACCCATTCGGGAAGGCAGTGAGCAATTCCAAGTGGCTGAAGGCTTAGTGCAGAGAGGCAAGAGAGATGCCTGAGAGCTCGGCTTAGGTCTCTGGGTTTTATTGCTGGAGCCTACATTGTGCATAAAAGAACCAGTGGCGAGGGGTGCTGGGGAGCACCCCTCCAACCCAGATATGCAGGGGGACTGCATGATATGTGAGAGGGATTCAGTGGGGACCAGGTCATCTTCTGTGCCGGTGTGGGGGAGGAGGCTGACCCTGGATGTATTTTTAGTGAAGGGGGCGGGGGAATCAGATTCACTCATCTATGGGTGTAACTATTGAGTAGGCTGTGGGGGTGCGGTGCCCCCTAGTGGCTGGTTCCACTTACTCACAGCCAATGAGGTAGTTCCCTTGGCTCAAGGGGGTTGGTACTTGTGGGGCTACAGGTCCAGGGTACAATCTCTGGGGCGGGCGGTATTGTAAATATAGCATTTAAAGCAGCCAATCCTGCTGCTGCTAGAGAAAACTCAGCTGCCATCTTGGAAAGCGTGGGGTGCAGACATGAGCTCTGGAGCATTTCCCATTCTTTAGGGGGCATCTGCAGTTTAGGGGATGGGCTTCTAGATAAGGCAACAGACTGGGTCTTGAGAGATGTAGGTTCAGTTCCTGCCTCTGCCACAGACTCCCTGGGGGGATCTTGGATAAGTCACTTTTCTCTCTGGGCCTCAGTTCCCTGTCTGTAAAATGGGGATAATACTCCATCCTCTGTCTGTTTGGAGTGAGGGGACTGTCTCTTACTAGCACTGTCATAACTATAAAGGGAAGGGTAACAGCTGTCCTGTGTACAGTACTATAAAATCCCTCCTGGCCAGAGACTCCAAAATCCTTTTCCCTGTAAAGGGTTAAGAAGCTCAGGTAACCTGGCTGGCATCTGACCTAAAGGACCAATAAGGGGACAAGATACTTTCAAATCTTGGGGGGGGGGAAGGCTTTTGTTTGTGTTCTTTGTTTGGGAGTGTGTTCGTTCTCGGGACCGAGAGGGACCAGACATCAATCCAGGTTCTCCATATCTTTCTAAACAAGTCTCTCCTATTTCAAATTTGTAAGTAAATAGCCAGGCAAGGCGTGTTAGTTTTCCTTTGTTTTTCTCAACTTGTAAATGTACCTTTTACTAGAGTGTTTATCTTTGTTTGCTGTACTTTGAACCTGAAACTAGAGGGGAGTCCTCTAAGCGCTTTAAGTTTGATTACCCTGTAAGGTTAATTTCCATACTGATTTTACAAAGATGATTTTTACTTTTTTTCTTTAATTAAAAGCCTTCTTTTTAAGAACCTGATTGATTTTTCCTTGTTTTAAGATCCAAGGGGTTTGGATCTTGATTCACCAGGAGTTGGTGGGAGGAAGGAGGGGGGATGGTTAATTTCTCCTTGTTTTAGATCCCAAGGGGATTAGATCTGTGTTCACCAGGAGTTGGTGGGAGGAAGGAGGGGGGATGGTTAATTTCTCCTTGTTTTAAGATCCAAGGGGGTTGGATCTGTACTCACCAGGGAATTGGTGAAAGGTTTCTCAGGGCTTCCCAGGGAGGGAAAAATTGGGAAATGGTGGCAGTGGAACCAGAGCTAAGCTGGTAGTTAAGCTTAGAAGTTTTCATGCAGGCCCCTACATTTGTACCCCAAAGTTCAAAGTGGGGATCCAGCCTTGACAAGCACAATGGGCCCTCCTCTAGCTGGAGCCTCCAGGAGCTACCTTCCTAATACCAGAAGGTTTTTTTCAGACCGTAGAGGCCCCCTTCCATAAAGGTGATCTGAATGAGTGGAACAAGAAGGGATCAAACCCAATACATATGTGGGAGGTGGCATGGGTCTAGAGATGGGGCACTGGACTGGGAATCAGGCGAGCTGGGCCCTGATCTGAGCTCTGCCACTGACCCATTAAGTGGCCTTGGGCAAGTCACTTTCCTCTCTGTGCCTCTGTTTCTCCTCCCAACCTGGGCCTGTCTTGCCCACATAGGTTGCAGGCTCATTCTCTTTCCACGTGTCTATACTGGGGGTCCAGATCTTTGTTACAGTCTCTGACTGCTCCCATAACACACATCCTGCAATGGCAGAATGCTTCTGAACTGTTTAGTCCAGACCCAAGACAGCAGCATCTCCCCTGACCTGGGCCACAGAGGGCCATGTTTCCGGAGGACCTAGTTCGCTGTGTCAACAGGGGCTCAGGGACGCAAGCAGGGGCCAGGCACCTTGCACAAACTCTGCAGCCTCAGCGTGCCCAATAAAGATATCTCTCCTACAACTTTGCCCGCCCCCCCACATTAGTGTTGCTGAAACAAACCCGAGGGGTCATCATTCCCCCTCCTTCAGCCCCCACTCCAAATGCCAAGGAAAACTTGATACTCAAGTGCATGGAGGGGGTGTCAGAAGCTTGTCCAGAAGAAAATGACACCGCTCAAAAATTATTTGGAGGCACCCGTATCCAATGGTGAGCTGGAGCCGGTTCGCCTGAACTGGTTGTTAAATTTAGAAGCTGGTTTAGAACCGGTTGTTAAAGGGGTGGTTAACTGGGAGAGGGAGGTTTTGCTGTTGTTACACTGGTCCGCAGGCCACATCCGGCCCGCCTGAGCTCCTGGCTGGGGAGGCTCCCCTGCCTTCCCGCCTCTCGCAGAGCCTCAGCCTGCCACGCCGCCAGTGCTCTGGACCACTCCTGGGCAGCTCTGCAGCTCCTGCCACTTTGAACAGCATGGTAAGGGGGTGGGGCTGCGAGCTCCAGTGGGCCGTGCGGCAGCCATACACACTGCCCTGAGCAGCATGGTAAGGGGGCCAGGCCAGGCCAGGGCTAGGAGGAGGGGTTGGATGAGGGACATGGAGCAGTTGGAGGGGGCGGAGGTTCTGGGGGTGTGTGTCAGGGGATGGAAGGGGTTGGGTAGAGGGTGCAGTCCTGGGGGGTCTCGGGAGGGAGTGGTCAGGGGACAAGGGAGGGGGTTGATGGGTTGCGGGTTCTGAGGGGAGACAGGGGGGTTGTACTCACTGGGCAGTTCCCTATCGGGTCTTCGATGGCTCTGCAGGGCCCGCCACCGACATGCCGCCAAAGACCAGGAGCGAGTCAAGGGCCTGCTGCCAAAGAACAACCCTGCCCTGCCCCAACTCCGCCCCCTCCCTGCCCCTATTGGACCCCTTCCCAAATCTATGCCCTTGCCCTGCCTCTTCCCCAGCATGCTGCGTTCCTCCTCCTCCCTCTCCCAGGCTTGCTGTGAATCAGTTTTGCAGGGCAAGCACTGGGAGCCAGGTCAGGGAAGAAGCAGAACGCGGCGCTCAGGGGACGAGGTGGAGATGGACTGGAGGTGAGCTGGGCGGGGACTGGGGAGCTGGGCTGGGCTGGGCTTTCCCCATGGGTGCTCCCTCCAGCCCCGGAGCACACAGAGTTGGCGGCAAGGCGCCATCTTTGGTGAATATGCTCAGTGGGAGAGCAGCCGCTCCCCCTGCTCCCACCCTAGCTACGCTCTTGGGCCGGGATAGTGGCTGATTGCTGCTCCTAGCTCTGGGTTACTCCACACACTCTCTAGGCCTCATGTCTTGGTAGGATGCCCCTGCCATACAGCCAACTACCCTTAAACTAGTGTCTCAGCTCTTCTGAGTCCCCCAAATACTTTATACATGCTCCCTTCAGCAATGCACCCTCAAGTGCACTCCGGTGTATAGTCTAACTCTTTGGAAACCACATGACCATTAAAGCGAGGAACACAGGCTTTGCAAAGGAACTTCTTAAACACACTCATGCTTTACTCTTAGACAGCACCAGAGAGTTAGACTTAGGCAAAACAACGGTCTCCTGAACACAATCCCCACTTAGTCTTGGGAATCTTGTGTCCCCATTTTGTGAATCTTGGGGTTTGGTCCAGATCCTTCAGGGAGGCCAGGTCCCACCTGCCTCCACTCCTCCTGTTGACTCCTCTGGTTCTGGTAATGAAATGACTGCCAATGCTAGAGAGCATGTCACTTTTTAAATAAGCGACACATCTTCTTTGTTCCTGTCCTTCCCCTGGGATTTTCCATGCTTCAGCCTCATATGGGATTGCTGGAAGAGAGTCGTTAAAAGCAAATGTTACATGCCAGTTGTAAAAGAGAGGTATTCATAATTGGCCACAGACATATCCTCCAAACTGTCACAGGGGGCACAGACACTCGGCTACACAGATGTAGTTTCCATTGTTGCAACAGGAAATGGCTCCACTAACAATGAGAAAGCGTAGTCTTGGTTTTTTAGAACTTGTAACAAGGCACCTGTGACCTTGCGCTTTGATAAGTCCTTTTGCTGATCGAAATAAGTAAAACTCCATATGAAAATTTATCCTGAAACAAAATTAGGAATTTCCTTTCTCTTACATGTATTAGGAAAGAAGACTATATTGAATTGGAATAGTTCTATGGAAACAACCTCCATTCAGTGGGGACAATACAATAGATGCTAATATAGGAATCCTATTTTTAGCTAAAGCAAATGTACACCTGCCCTATACAATACATGCTCAGAAATTTTAGCAAATAGCCAAGAAGAAGACATGCAATTAATTTGTCTGCTTTTAAAATACAAATAAATAACCATAGGTCAGGATGTAAGAAGGAAGAAGCACATTGCACAACTAAATATAGGAAAATCTTCTCCCACTGTTGTTTGTTAGTATAAAGAAGTGCTCAGAAAAGCCTTTTTATAATGAAGATCAGCACAGCTGCATGTGATGGGTTGGAAAACTGGTCCCGCCTAGATAACAGAAGGTTAAATTGCCCTGTCTCAGACAATGAGGCTGGGACAATAAGGAGAAAGAACACCTGAGCTCCCCTAATAAGGCAGCATAGCTTCCTTGAACTGCTGATCTATTAGAGACTGATCAACTGATGCTGATCTACTAGAGAGAGTCTTGGACTGCTTGTCCTGAACAAGATATCTGTGCAGAATGTCAGGAAGTTTCTGGCTGAACATTACTTACAATGCTCCCAAAGGAGGAGGACATCTCCAGTCTTAACAGCAGGTGACTTCAATTCAGGGGGGGGGGGTCCCTCTGATAGAAGCACTCACAGTTAGCAGTGTAGTATTTGTACCTACAATTCCAGTGTTGGCTTCATTTTTTAAAATGATTTTTACTTAGGAGTACACTGATTTTTTTTTTCTCTCATGGGATGGTAAAAGGTGTGAATAGAATTTGGGAAAAATCTAGCCACTGCTGGGATAAGTACTTGGGTGCAAATAAGAAATTAATAACAATTTTGGTTTGGGATCTGGCCAAGAAACGCTTTGCTAGGCTCACATCAGGTGTTTTGACATTAAAGACAACCATCTACCTCAGAGAAAGCCCTGCTAGCATTTGCATTATACAGAGCTGCTTCTTCCAGCACTAAACACCGTGCTTGGCTTTGGAAAAGTGCTCTAATAAACCCAGGCAGTTTTCCCCAGACAAGATGATAACCCTCTAATGGAAGACTTGGCTCCTTTAACTATTATTATTCCACTCCAGCAGCATGAATGGGATGTTCCACTCCTGGAAAAACTGAATGAAAGACAGGGTGACTGCAAGCAGGGGTGAGTCTGTGCGGCTCCATCACCTTGGAAATACAGCTAGGCAGCCACGCCAGAGCGGCCCAGCTGCCAGGGCGGAGCAGGGCTCCCAGCAAGGGCAGATTTGGAGGCTGGCTTTAGGGCTGCTGCACAGGGGGAGCCACGCCTGCCCTCTCCCTCGGTGCAGTGGTGCTTCCCAGCCTCTGCTCTCCATCGGGTACAAGTACAACAGTGGAATTTGTATTTCCATTGAGTGCCAGCTCCACACCAGGCTGCCTGTGGGTGTGGGCTGCCCTGCACTAGCCGGCTTTTTGGAAGAGCAAAAGAATGAGGTAAAGATTCATATACATATTTATTCTATGCTGAGGCTTGGATGAGGAAAGGGGGCTGCTTTCATTGGCTGTTGCTAAAGCCCTGTGCTGTCTTCAGCTGCACTGCAACAATCTTATTACTCATCAAAAAGCCAGCAGTGGTGCTGTTGCTTGCTCCCTCCTGGCTTTGGGAGGGCCTGGGGCTACCACTTTCTCCTGCATATAGAGCTTGATAGCTGAACAGTACCGGGGTGACTTGCCTGGGAGGAAGCTGCTTGTCTGGAGCTAGGAGCACTTGTTGTGTCTGCTCTACTGTTGGGGAGTGGAGGGGGTGAGAGTGGTGCATGTTTGGGGCTTGAATGTGGCAGGTAAGTGGGTGAAAGATGGAGCTGGCTGGGGCTGCCCAGAGGATTCAGGGGGCCTGGGGCAAAGCAATTTCCGGGGCCCCTTCCATTAAAAAAAAGTTGCAATATTATAGAATACTATATTCTCGTGGGGGCCCCTATGGGGTCTGGGGCAAATTGCCCCATTTGCCTCCCCCCCACCCCCTCTGGGCAGCCCTGGAGCTGGCTAGATCCTGCTGATATTTGCAGTTACACCCCCAAATGTAGTACCAAAATAGCTACTTTCCTGCCACCAAAACACCCAGACCAGGACACATCCTGGTGCAACTGCTCTGCAAAACCCACCTGGATGCTGCCAATTTTGGGGCCCCAATCCCCTAAAATCTACCATGTAAGTAGAGAACATATCACTGCTTCTTCTGTACCTTTAACAAATCTAGACCTTGCTGCAAAAACTTGGATCCAGGGATCCTGCCAACTTTTGGCTGCAAACCCAGAAATTGTACCATCAAAAGAGAGAGCAGGTGTAGCTTTTACTATTCCTCCCATGCATCCGATGAAGTAGGCTGTAGCCCACGAAAGCTTATGCTCAAATAAACTTGTTAGTCTCTAAGGTGCCACAAGTACTCCTGTTCTATTCCTCCCAAGATATCCTCCTTCAAGAAAACTGCAATTCTCTAATTTGGCACCAGTGTCTTTGTGAATCTGGATAATTTTTAGCTGCATACTCCCCAGTCTTTCTACTTACACTTACTATATATATGCACCTTCCCCTACATCACCAGCATAATCTGGATCCTTACCTATCCTCATGCAACAGCATTGCCAAAAAGGTGATGGAGATGCACATTTCACAACCCTGTACAGAACACTGTAAACATACCACTGAAACAGCAACAAAATTAGGTCTGTGTATTCTAAATAAATAGAGTGCTGGAAACATCCTCCAGCCTGTGATGTCCCATAAATGGTCAGCCATGCAAGCTGGATTTCCGCCCCCCCCCCTAACTAAATAAGGCATTATTTCTTTATCAGCAACAAAATCAAAGCACCGGAGCCTAAACTGGAAAATATCAAGGCTTGGTGGGGGTGAAGGCTGTATTTTTTCCCCCTTTTAATAGCACAATTCACTTCTGTAGCTCTAAATGATTCCATCAGAATAAAACCCACACAGAAGTTCTGCTGATATACTTGACCAGTGGAATTTTCATGGTTGGGGGCAAAAATTGGCTAGATCGAATGAGAACCAAGTGCCAGCTCTGGGTAGCTGTTCTACTATTGCTCTGTGGTGTATCAGAGTCTGGAATTTCTTTTTGGTGTAAGAAGTACCTCTCTCCTCATTCTCTATTTATGCAGTAGAATTTGAAGGTAGGAGCCAAAATGTGGCTGGATCCAGCAGAGTCCAGGTACTGGATCTGGGCTTTGGGAGTCTGTTGTGCCAGGATGTTGGGGGTTCAGGCTTTCTGGGACAGATTTTTTTTATTATTATTATTCTGATGGTCCAATCGAGGGGGGCTTGGATGCAAAAATCAGCAGGATCCACCTTACCCCTTTTTTCTGAAGGGGATTGATGATGCAGCCACTCCTGGTTATAGATGACCCTAGTGCGTGACTCTCATGCCTGCATGCCTCTGATTGTACCAGAAGCTGAAATATTGCATTAGCTTAGATCCATCAGTGGAGGTGATGCAGCTTTAGTGATGGCCAAGTTGTGCTGCCTGTTGCTTTGCGAGAGCCAGCGTGGGAGAGTGCACAAAAACTAGAGAGAGAAAAACAACCCCCCCTCTCCCTCCAGGATTAGCATCCGACAAAAGGTGGGAAGTGAGGGAGCCTGTCGCTGGGATTGGCGTAGGCAGCAGGAGGTGATTCCAAGGCATTTGCTGAGCAGAGCCTCTGCACCAGCTGCAGGGGAGCTAAATGCTGCGAGGCTCTGTTGCTTGGGCACAGAAGAACTTTAATGAGAGACGCTGCCTGATCTTAGCTCTGGTGGGTGATTTTAATCTCGTTTCTCCGGATATTGGAGCTGGTGGCCACAGGTGAATTACAGTTTTCACTTTCAATATGATGCTTGCTGTGTATGGGACGTGTGCCATGGGGATTTGGTTTGGCTTTGTAATACAGCAGAGAGATGAAGGATGGGAGAAGGGGGTGTATTTATCAGCATAGCAAAACCTCTTGTGTACTGTGAATGATGAGGGTTGGGGTTCCCCCACCCTTTGTTTTTCCTCTCTGCAGGCCGTCTCTGCATAAGGGCATGTAAACTCAAGAAACCTGGGCATTTGCAATTCAGACCTTCCTCACTTCTTGGGTCACATCAGAGCAAACATGCCAGAACAAAGCAATGATTACAGGGTGGTTGTGTTTGGAGCTGCAGGCGTTGGTAAAAGCTCTTTGGTCCTTCGTTTTGTAAGGGGAACTTTCAGGGAAACCTACATCCCTACCATTGAGGACACTTACAGACAGGTGATCAGCTGTGATAAGAACATCTGCACCCTTCAGATTACAGATACCACCGGCAGCCATCAGTTCCCTGCTATGCAGAGGTTGTCTATCTCCAAAGGTCATGCTTTCATCTTGGTGTACTCGGTCACCAGCAGGCAGTCCATGGAAGAACTTCAGCCAATCTATGATCAGATTTGTCAGCTCAAAGGGGATATCCAAAAGATTCCAATAATGTTGGTTGGTAACAAGAGTGATGAGACCCAGAGGGAACTGGATGCTAGTGAAGGGGAAGCCTTAGCCAGCAAGTGGAAGTGTTCCTTCATGGAGACATCAGCTAAAATGAACTACAATGTACAGGAGCTCTTCCAAGAACTCTTGAATCTGGAGAAGAGAAGAACTGTCAGTCTCCAGGTGGATGGGAAGAAATCCAAGCAGCAGAAAAAGAAGGATAAACTGAAAGGCAAGTGTTCTGTTATGTGAGTATACCTTGAATGGCTGGAGCCTCATCACTGCATGATGTAATAAGAGCATGGACTTTCTCTCTCAGAATATTCTCATGTAAAGTGGAAACAGTCTGCTCATAGGCATTTGCTAGAAATCCAAGAAGAATAAATAGGTTTAAGGCCTATAGTTTCTCTCTGATAACTCAATTGGGTCATTTAAATCATTGACTTGGAAGACACTGATTTTTTTGAACGTGTCTTTTTAAGCAAATGGAATGTCCAGTGTTAGCCATTACACAGTAGTCCAGGTTTTGAACAAAAAAGTTTACAGACGAGATCAAAATACCGGAATGTGTTAATAGAGGCAGAAATCATCTTCGTTATCCCTGAGTATATATTGGTTTTTAAATATTCTCAGATTATGTATTAGCCTGAAACAAAAATCCTGTTTTGCCTACAGTGTGTATATACTTCAAGGAAAAATGTTTTCAGAAATATAGTGACCGCAGCAAATCTTTCACAAAGTTAAGGTGTCTTATTACGAAGGAACAAACACATGATTTTTCAGATATGTAGGTATTTGGGGAGAGACTGACTGGCTTACCAAAGACATGCTTGTTGTTTCATAATAAAAATTAAATTTGTGTATTGTTATGCAGCTATTGATATTTTACAGCTCTGTGACTTATTAAAGTTATTCCTGCATGTAATTAGTTTGTTTGCTGGGCTTTTTTCTTGCCAACAGTTCTCATTTCCATTTCCGTAACTTGGTTAATTCCCTATGTCTTTCTTGCTATGTTGTGCCTAGGGGCCCAATCCTGTAAAGTGGGAGGCATCCACAGTACCTTGGCTTCAGCTGGAGAGGAGGGAGCTCATAACCCCAGAAGATCAGGCACTTATGTAGCATAGTTACTAACAGAAATTGTCTGCTAACTTGACTCTTATTGCATAGCTGAGCACCAACAACTGAAATAATGCTCTGCATTGTATATAGCGTTCTTCAGCCATAGATTTCAAATCACATCACAAATGTGAACAAGCTTTACAATCTCTGTGGAACTACTGGGGAAACTGAAGCATAGAGGTGAAGTGACTTGCTTAAGTCTGCCTCATATGTGTGATATGGGCCACATTATCATTGTCTCTGAGGTAACAGATTTCAGTCTGTCTGACTCCTAGGCCAGTGGCCTGTCCCTTTCATCACCCTAAAGAGAGATGGCCCGAGTTCTTATAGAGAAGTTCAGGTAACTCCAAGCACAGGTATATTATTGGCTACAGTGAGGCTGGTTATTTTGTCAACCCAACTTACCCTTTTGAACTGCAAATCCAGCTTTGCATACTCCTGGTGATGCTGCTTTTTTTTTTTTTTTTTCCCTTCTGAACTTGAACAAGAGTCCCAGTCAATTTATATGCCACCCCTCCCCTTTTTTCTGTCTCTGACAAGTGTTTGTAATTGTGCCCTGGCTCTTTGTAGTAGCCTTCTGCATATGCAGCCTTGATCCACTGTCTGCAAATCAGTAAAGCTATTTTAACGAGGTCTGGTCTATACTACCCGGCTGAATCGGCGGGTAGAAATCGACCTCTCGGGGATCGATTTATCGCGTCCCGTCGGGACGCGACAATCGATCCCCGAATCGGCGCTCTAACTCCACCAGCGGAGGTGGTAGTAAGCGCCGCCAACAAAAAGCGGCAGAAGTCGATTTTGCCGCCGTCCTCACAACGGGGTAAGTCGGCTGCAATACATCGAATTCAGCTACGCTATTCACGTAGCTGAATTTGCGTATCTTAAATCAACTCCCCGATGTAGTGTAGATGTACCAGCATATAATATAGATATTAACATGTTACTTTTGGGTTGTATTAGTTTAAGGTCCCAAATTCACAGATGGACAGCCTAATATGATTTGAAGTGTCTTCATGAGTTTGGGGGAAAATAGTAATTAACAGCTGTAATCTTCTGGTCCCATGACACAGCCTACTATTTTTTTCTTTGTGCATTTGTGGAGCATCTGGGCTGAGATACTGTATTGTTGATAATTGGCAAGTTATTTCATTCTGGTTTGTAATGGCTCTATTACTGTTAAAAAAAAAATGGAATTCAACATAGCTTACAATATATTTCCCCTCTTTAAAGCAAAGTCTCACATTTGAACAACTTGTAGTTAGATGCTAACACAAGAGGCAGTATATTAAATGTAAGGATAGATATGATATTAATGTGTGTGTTAATTCTCTGTGCAGGCTCAATGCAAAGTACAGGTCAGGTTTGTGCTGCACCTAGCAAAGGCACAGTACAAAATTCACAGTCCAGGCTACGTCCTCTTTTGCAACATTCTGATCTTTGCCTGTTCTGACGCAGCGCCCAGTGTAATTTAGACAGGCCCGTAGGCTGCTCTATGGACTGCAGCACTGTCTGTTATGCCTCTCCTGGCCCTGACACCCCCCCCTACATCAGGGCTTATAAGGGTTCCTTGGAAGGCTGCCTTTCAGTTGTCTTTGCCTTCATTCTCAGCCAGAACTAGGACTATTAGATCCCTTTTATCCAGCATAAAGTAGCTGGAGCAGGTATGAGGATGTCTCCCAGAAATCTGAGCAGACTCAGTTGGCACTGAGCACTCATGCGGTTAATAAATGTGCTGAACCTTCTCTCTCCATCCTGTCTCCAGAGTGCTACTAAACCCTGAAAGCTACCTGCCAAATTCGTTATTTGTTAAATCTGTACAGGTATGGGAGGCAACAGGGAGTGTGTGCTGCAAAACTATGACCCGAGATGGTCAGACTTACATTTGATCTTGGAAGAACTAATAGTGGTTTTGTTTGTAAATAACCTTCCTTTATATCCAGGACTTTGATCTCTTTCTTCAGCATTTCTGAACAGTTACACAGTGCTTACACGATGGAGTGTTTGGCGGTAATGTTGCCAGGGACCACATTTAAATTCCATCTGAACCTGCTGTATTCCAGTCTGAGAAATCCTGATATGACATTTTACATGTAAACCTTGAGAAAAATAGTCATACAGCCTAAAAATCTCTCCATAAACACAATGCCCTCTGACTTACGGAGACATCAGTGCATATCCAAGAGTGGAGTTATCTATTCACATTTACCATTCTGGAATGTGTTTTCACTGCACTATTTTTCCTGCTTATCAAATGGCAATGATAACTAAACCAGGCATTGGCAGTGTACCAGGGACAAGTACTATTTATGGTAAAAGGGCTCAATCCAGCCGACACCTTCTGAAGTAAAGGGCAAAACTCCTATTGACTTCAATGGAGGCAGGATCACATGTGACAGATGCACGGCCAGAAGATGCTCCAATCTTGCAGTGATGAGGATGGTATAAGAACCTATACAGAACAGTAGTAATACCAGCATCCAAAGCTTCCCTGTTTAAATGTAGATGTGCTGTTTCAATCATAACAGCAGGGACATTCTCCTGCATCAGGAGAGTCTTGAATCTATAACATTTTAACAGTCCTCTTACAAGCTGATTTTTCAGTAGTGAGAATATGTACCAGAGATGTATTATACTGCCAAACTAGCTGCCTCAGGGTAGCTGGTCTCTGTGACTAGCCTAGGCCCAGCTAGCCTATATCAGAGCAGGTACATGCAATCCAGCCAATTCAAGGGGGCTGGGATCTACCTGGGCCTATAAAGAACTACTAGTAGGTAGGAAGAAATGGTTTGACTGAGACGGGTTGACCCAATCTGACACTGTTGTGGGCCCCTAGAGCAAGGAGGCTACTGCCCTAGAGAGGGAGCAGACCTGGGAAGCTGGCAAGGCCCTGAAGAGGGGTGGAACTGAAACCTGAAAATAAGGACTGAATTAAAATACAGTTTTTCTGTTTGTTTAGGTGCGTCCATTAAGAAAATAAACCTCCTTGAAAGAGACTGACTGGCAGTGTATATTTTGGAGCTGGAGAGAAGCCTTGCTTGGTGACAGTCTCATAAAAATATTGGGGATGTAAAAACCGAATTGTAAAGCTTACTAGACCTGAAGCAGAGCTCTGTGTGGCTTGAAATCTGCTCTTTCGCCAACAAAAGTTGGTCCAACACAAGATATTAGCTTCCCCCACCTTGTCTCTCTAATATCCTGGGACCAACAAGGCTACAACAACACTGATATTTGACCCAAGCTGGATATAGACAGTCTCTCTCACTCACTCACTCACTCACATACACACACACACACACACACACACACTATTCTTATGAAAGGTCACTTTTATGGAACTGTTTTTTGTTAAGATTGTGACTATTAAAACTTCGTTACAAATATAAACTACAATATAAATCATTAGCCTTCTACTAAGAATTATTACAGCTACTACTATCTAAAGAATTGTTATTGTAGTTGCTGTATTGCTTTGTGAGAAGTGGTAATACCATTATTAAAAGGCTTCTGAGCACCTTTAGTCCCCTTTTTACTTCTGCCCTTCTCAGGATCACACTCTGAAGGTCTTGTCTATACAGGGAAATTTACTGGCATAATTCTTGAATAAGGAATAACTCCATGTGGAGGGTTATATAAGTACACTGGACCCTTGCTAGAACATGCATCTATATAGCACGAATTCGCATATAATGGGGTCACGGCCATGGATCCCAAATTTAATTACTTTAATTGCAATTCATTTTAACACAGTACCATGCATGGATCACAAATCCCACGTTCTAGCCAGGGTCCGGTGTATAACTATAGAGGTATAACTATGCCCGTAAATTTCCCCGTGTAGACAAACTTTGGCTGCCTTTCAGAAGACACTCTAAGGTAGACGTTGCTGGACTGATTGTCAAATGCTTTGTTAAGGCCATAGTTTGAATAATACTACTTGTTTTAGACGCACCCACTCAGGAAAGTGCTTAGACACATAATGTGAGTCTATCCCTATTCAGAACAATAGTTAAGCAAGAAACTTAAGCATATGCTTAAGTGCTGTCCCAAATAGCTATGCTTTTTAAAATCAGCAAAGTGTCTTACAATGAACTGGAGCCTCAGTTCACATGCTTGAAGTTAGTACTTAAGTATTTTGCTGAATTGGGATATAAATGATGATTACAGGGCAACAGAGTTGGGCAAAGAATTGTTACAAAGAATCTTTGCCTTTTATCAAAATATTGAGACAATTCAGTCAGCTTTGCATTTCCTTGCACGCTAGATTCGTGTGTTCCTGGATCCTAGAATGTCAATGGTGCATTAGGGCTGTCGGAAGCAGATGGTCTTTGTGAGGTAACAGTGACACATTCTCTGTGGAGATATTTATATGTTCCATTAATTCCCACACTTTTCTAAAATGTGCACTCTGCCTATGCCCCGTCACTTCTCTTCGTTCTTACGAGCTGACAACAACGGCATTTGTTGTTTCTCAAGTTGATGCACTTTCTCAAGTATTTGCCCAGCCTGTCCCAAAACTCATACTCTGGGGGGATGGGGTTAGGGAAGTAGATTTGACAGGTTGCGGAAATGCTATTTACTTGTCCACAACACTTCTTTCCAAGACCAAGAGGTGAGCACATTCAACTATATTTTCCACATGTAGCTAAATATACTGGCTGAAGTAACATTTGTGGCAATGGCTGGATGAAGGCAGCCTCATTGAGGCATTCCTGTCAATAAAATCACAGCTTAAACTTACCCAGCCTCTTCTATCTATGTTTCTCAAAGAACTTCATAAAGGTTTGCTTCTCAACACCCTTGTGAGCAAGACAAATATTATTACCCCCCCCCCATACACACACACAGAATCATAGGAAGATTAGGAAGAGACCTCAGGAGGTCATCTAGTCCAACCCCCTGTCCAAAGCAGGACCGACCCCATGGTTTACTGATGTACAGTAAACCCCATGAGTAAAGTGGTATGCCTGAGCTCACTCAGTTCTTAGCAGAGCCGGAACTACAACCCAGCTCCCGTGTCTGCTAGTTTCTGCAGTGTCATCAGTGAAAGGAACTTGGTGCTGGTTGGTGTCATCCATTATTATGCCATTATATTCATCTATTTCCATCCAAACTGGCTGCAACATCCGGAATGAGGATAGGAGCAGCAGCAGCTCTGGTTAAAGCACCATTCGTGTCATGGAAGAGAATTATAATTTTTAAAAAGTTACTCCAGTCTGTGGCGTTACTGTAGTGGAACTTGGAGCCTCCTCCCCAAATCTGGTTAGCAGCAAACTAAAAAGCATAAGAGAAGCTAGCACTGATGCAGTGTAGTTTTCTCTATGTGGGATACGGGCGACCGCCTGCAGAACCTTCCATAGGCCGGTCATGCTCTGACAGAGGAAGCTAGAACTGGGGGGAGGCCAGATCGGCTGTTGGAGCAGGTTGGAGTAGCTTGAATATATCACTGACATAGCTCCTTTGGGCACTGCAGCAGGTTGAAGAAATACCTTGGCTATTCCTCAGATATGCCATTTCTCCCCCCCACCCCCACCAAGGAGAACTCAGTGTGGGGACCTTCAATTGCTTTGCCGCCACTTACACTGGTGGCACTGGCATCAAGTCACTGCAGCATGGGCGTGTGTATTCTCTCCCTCATATATGATATGGTGAAAGAAAGCAGCAAGAGTGCATGGAAGATTTCTGAGGAGAAGAGAAAGCAAAGGAGAGTTTCAAACTTGGTTAAAACACACCACAAATGTTACTCTTAATAACCTAAAATAACTTTCTACTGCTTCAGCACCCTTACAACCATTTTAAAAATGTATAGAAAACACTTGGCAGCTTAACCATATAAAACAGGTTGAAAAATAATCATACTAAACTAGAGACTGTCAGAACCAAAGTGTTTTCAGGGGGCAAAGATAATTGCACTAGAGGTTTTTTGTTTGTTGGGGGGGGGGGAAGTGGGTGCTTTAAAAAGCTCCCATTTTAAAGCATTTGTCACAATCCAGATATTCAAACATTTATCAATTAACAATATTTATTTTCATGCTACACTTAGAGACTGGCTTAATGCAGCTTCCTTCCTGCATCTGGCCAATAAAATTACCCTCAGAAATGACAATAATGGTAATCATAAAACAGCTGAGCTGCAATCTGTAATAGAAAATGTAAGCAGCAAACTCAGAGTCCACCCACACAAGGGTTTAAAGAACGAGTAGCGAGGGAGATTTGCTGCTATAGTCTAATTCCCTTTATCAGAGTAGGGCATGCCCATGATTAGTATAATTAGTGCTTTTAAATAAGTGACGTGGGTTTTCATGTCTAATGTTTCACAGTTAAAGGGTACTCAGAGGAGGAAATGGAAAGGGGGCTAGTGGAGTACGGATATGTCTGATTTAATCTTAGTCTGTCATTTTCTGCAGTTTGTTTTGTGACATAGGTAAATTAAGTACTCAGAAAGCAGCTATAAGCTAAGGAAACCTATAAAGACCATGTAAAACCTACTCCAGCATGATGACCTTTAGGTAATTGATCTTAGTTGATACCAGGATAGCATGCTAAGTTTAATTATGTTCCTACGATTTCTGCTTTGACCTGGATAGAATGATAGAAAAGAACAATCTGAACAATGAGAGAACAAGAATATTAGCTCTGATTTCTTTGTCACGTATCCATTCTGTGTCATGTCAAAGTGCATCACATTGACCAGATCAAGACAGCACTGGTTTTAGCCTAAATAGCACAACTGATCTGTTTTGGTACAGTACAAGGAGGCATGCTATATATTTTGTCAGATCTTATTCATAATAGTTGTTGCATAAAGATTGTTACATTTTTCTAGCACTTGTCAGCTTGAAGGATCTCAACTGGCTGAACAAAGTATACCCGGGGATCATTTTTCCATCACTTTTGAGTCACCAGTTCCATCCCCATTATTCTTCAGATATTTGGGGCTAATTCTCTGCTGATGTAAATGGACACAGCCTTCATTTACAGCAGCAGAGAATTTCTGCATTCCTGTTTTCATCTGAGAGAGAGTGTTTTATGCCCAGGCCTGGCTTCCAGACTGGTGTATAGCATGGAAAGAAGTTAGGTTGGAATATTTCCCTTTTGTAAACTCTCTTCTTGTTGATATTTAGAAGGGATACATTGACAAATTAGAAAAAAAAGAGGGGAAAGGACCTTAGCTTTGGCAAATTGGAAATATTCACCATGAAAGCACAGCAATTATTTATTCACAACTTTCCCTGCTTATATTCTATTGCAGCAATTCTCAGCCTTTTCATACTGAAACACCCTTCCTTTGCATGGCTCCTCTCAATCTAACAGAAATGTCCCTGGCATTTAGCAATCAGGGAAAGACAGGGTGGTGGCCATGACTGCCACACACCCTTCTGCAGCCCCCCCAGCCCCCCCCGCCCCCGGTGAGAACCCATGTTCTTTTCCAAGAGCAAAAGATAAAGGCTCAGTTAGTTAACGCAAACATAGGTATGGTGGTCAATTTTCGTGCCCAGTAGTAGTAGTTCCTTCAGGTCAGGATTTGAGCACACTGGCAAGGCACTGTGGGGAAGTTTACACAACTGCTTCTTATGTTATACCTGCTCTGCCCATGGACAATGTCACTTTAGAGCAGAGGTCCCCAGACTGTGGGGCATGCCCCTCTGAGGGGGGCATGGAGGAACGTTCTGGGGGGCATTGTGGGGTCTGGGCCAGCCCTCATGGAGGGCAGGGAGGGAACACCACTCAGTTCTGCTCCGCTCCCAGCTGTGCTCCAGCCCGGCCCCGGCCCCGGCTCCCAGCCACAGCTCCTGGCCGCAGCTCTGTTCGCAGCCCTGGCCCCACTCCAGGCTCAAGACCTGCCCCCAGCCTCAGCCCTCTTACCCCTATCTGTGAAGCTCCCCCCCCCCCTCCACAGGAGGCAAGGGGGGGTGTGACTCTGAAAAGTTTGGGGATTACTGCTTTAGAGTAGTGTCATTGCAGTATCCTTTACAGGCATTAAATTAATAAATTGAATACAGAAGAATCAAAATGAGAAAGGGTCAGATTCAGGTTTACGATCAGCCAAGGGGAGCATGACGGATCATTCGGGGGGGGGGGAGGGCAGCTGGCGGTGAAGTCAATGCACCCTGTGCTTCAGCCTTGGGTGGCGCGGCTGAAGCTTCGGCTTCAGTGGCGGGTCTTGGGCTTCAGCCCTTGGCACGAAATACAGGAGGAATAAAGATCTTCCAAATAAGGAATAAATGTTACCAAACTGTGGATCTCTTTCTGCTCAAGTGGAGAATCTGTAATACTTTGAAGCTGTGGCCTAGCAGACAGTTTTCCAAGTTCTACAGACTCCTGTATGTCAGTACATTTTTCCTTACCATGCTTTAAGAAACAGATTAATGTATCCGACTTAACTGGCCCCAAAAGTGCTACTCAGGACATGAATGCATGAGAAAAGCTGGAACTTTACATGTTGTTTTAAGGTAAGTTCTACTATGTGTTAGATGTGTTTGAATTTAACATTGGTTGAATATTAACACTTATTTAGAAGAAAAATTATGGTATAAATATATAATGTATGTTAAAAGCATTCTGTAAGCTTTTTAATGCATTTACCAGCAGGTTATGAATTAGCTAGCAGGGCCAGCCTGCCTCTTGGCTATTGTGTAAATATGTGTGTAAATATTGTAGTAAATATTCTTAAGCAAATTTGGGTATAGATTAGCACTAATCACAGCTTCTCCCTCCCGGAAAAATTCAGGATGACCATTCAGCACTCTTGCGTTCCAAAGGAAAAGGGAAAACTTTGAAAAATTAAATATAGCAACCAAGAGATCCCAAAAGACAATGAGTGACATCCTGGTCCCATTACAGTCAGTGGGAATTTTGCCACTGATTTCAACAGTAGCAGCTTTCATTTGACTTGTGTGGGCTATTGACAAATTTCCTCACTTTCACCCCACCTCCTCCTTAGTGAAATACAGTGGTGGATGTTTCAGAGTGAAGCCTGTCATCACACCTGGCACTGGTGGATCATTATTATAAAAAAATTGGTTCCAAGTATAGGTGTTTTGTTTGCTACTTTTATTAAACAGGGCTGATTTTATCACTAATTTCCTTTAGAAACAGAAACTACTCTAATGCCCCTTTCTGGTTTTACAGCAGCTATATCCTAGTCTAAACACTGGGGAAACCCTGGGTATCTCAGATTCCACTGTGGGGACTGTTGGCAAACGCTGACTTTGTACTGGCAACCACAGGGACAGTGTTTTCTGCACAGTACCAAATTGCAGTGGCTCTGGCTTCAGTACATCACAAATGAAAGCCTCATTTCAGCAAAACACTGATGCGCATACTTAAGTCTCATTGACATCAATGGAAATTGAGCACACGCTTAGTGTTTAGCTTAATAGAGATGGTTTGCTGAATCTGAGCCTAAAAGTGCTCCCTTACTCTCACTGAAGTTGATGGGAGTTTTGCTCTAATGGTCTCCCATTTCATATTGTGGGCAAAATGTTCAAAATTGCCTGAATGACTTAGGTTCTTAAATCTCTTTGGCTATTTTAGGTCCCAGTGTACAATACTTAGCAGCAGCATGCACATTTGGCCTTCCACGGAAGAGCTCATTCTATCTTTCTTAGTAGATAGGCTGACTACAGAGTAGATGGATAGCCAGGATCCTAGCACCCTGAAAGTGACTATATCCTTCTAAACTGCAGAATCATGACAATTTAGCTAGACTATCTATATAAAAGGAATCGCAATTGTGCAGCTTTGCTCATGTAAACTATATACCCTTTTATACAGTAACATAACTGATTTCCCCTGTTCAATCTGTATAAACTTTTACAAGTAGACAAAAGTGGGCAAATTCACTGCCAATGGAAGCAGGTGCAATTCTAACTCTATAATAAAGTGCTTGCTTACATCAATGGAGAATTTGGCCCATCAATGAAATATTGTGTGTGTTTTTAGCAGCTGTATTTTTTTTTTATTTTATTGATAAAATATACTATTACAAATCAGAGATAAAACCCTTATAATTCATCATCTGAAGCCAACATACTTTCTTCAACAAGAGAAGTGTTTTATATGCCTGTAAATTTTTCCCCGGGCCCTAAAACAACTGACAAACACAGCTGACAGCAAGGTTTATTTGTAGAGGACAATCTAAAAGAAAATGAGTCAACATCAGAACAATGGTCAAGGTTAAACAACTGGAGTTTACAGTGGGATTGAGCATTATCTAGGATAGATGAGTGGTTGCCTTTTATAGTTCATCAAACTGCTCTAAGTGAGTAGAATTTAACAGGCAAATATTAGCTGCCCAGAAACTGCTTTGGATTAGTTTTATCCAGCCTGCACAATACAGGCCTGATTCTGCAACAGAGTAAGAGGTACAGGATTAGGCTAAAGACATCTAAAAATATCTCACTGCAGCAGTGCAGTAAGTTGTCAGACTGTTAGGGACTTGAGAATTTGACCATAATTATAAGCAAATTAGGTTTGAACTAAAGGTGTGTCAGACAACTGTACGTTGATTAGTCATGCTGCCTGTGTTGGCATCAAGGGACAATGTGGGCCAATGGATAAGGCATCAGACTGGGTGTTAGGAGATCTGCATTTTCTTCGCTTCCTGGGTAACATAAGGCTTTGTGCATCAGTTTTTCCATGTGTAAATGGGAATAATATGGATGAAAATGCTAAATATGTATTACTTATTAAATGAGCAGAGAAGCTCCTCTTTATAAAATGTGGCCTGTATTTCGACCAATTCTACTGTAGGGTCAGGTTCTCCTGAGTTACTCCACTGGGACAATGCCCCTGACTTCCGTGGACTGCTCTTGACTCTTGCTATGTAAGTGAGAAGAGAACCATGGCCATTTGTGTTTGGCCAAGGGTTTCCTAGGATAAGTGAATAAGCTCATGTACTTATTAAATTCCCCACTATGTTCTCATTTTTCACAGGCAGGGCTTTGATCTCATGAGGTGCCTGAACAAACAGCGGGAGGTGAATAGTTCATTATAGCAAACTAAGGGTATGTCTTCACTACCGGCTGGATGGAAGGGCAGCGATCAATCCAGCGGGGATCGATTTATCGCGTCTAGTCTAGATGCGATAAATGGATCCCTGAGCGCTCTCCCGTGGACTCCTGTACTCCAGCTTGGCGAGAGGCACAGGCAGAGTCGACGGGGGAGCGGCAGCAGTGAAGACACCGCAGTAAATAGATCTAAGTACATCGACTTCAGCTACGTTATTCATGTAACTGAAGTTGCATAACTTAGATCGACACCCCCGTTCCCCCACCAGTGTAGACCAGGGCTAAGGCCATTTTACTTCTGAGTGAAGGAGTCCACACAGGGGTTTAAAGAGCTTTAAAACTTCACACCTTGAGTCAATTTTCCTGGGCATCCCCATGTAGACAAGCCCTAACAGTTTTTCCCCCAGACAAAGAAGAGTGACCTTTCAGTTGTCACTGTTCTTCAGTTCTCTTTTCCCAGAACCTTATGCGTACACTTGGTATTGTGCCCATGTTTAAACACAAGGCTTATACTGCCTGAGAGAGAGGGATTATTAAATATGCTGCTGTCTACACTAGCAGCCAGTGGGTGGGAAAGACTCCCACTGCAATTTTTCTCCAGAACGATGTCAGATATTTCTCTTAAGTGGCGGTCGCCGAGGGTGTTTCCATGTGAGCAGAGAGGCAGCCTGCTCTTTTCCTAAATTGGTTCCATTTCACCCCACTAGAGTCCCCCACTCCTACTCTGCAGAGCAGGAAAGTGAAAAGGAGGCTGATAGTGAAGTGAGATGTGGGCAGAGCCTTTATAACAGAATTCTACAAAAGTCCCCACCCGAGAGAGGGAAGGAGGCCTTTTTTAGTGATGCATTTATGCTTTTCAGAATAAAAATATGCCTCTCTCCATGTAATATTGCACTGACAGAACTCAGAGGGCGCCCAGCAAATGCAAACTGTTCCATTTGTTCCCAGACATCAGCACCACTATAACATTGCTGTACATTGGAAGAACATGCTGCTTATTGATTCACAAGTGATCGTGCTGAGCAGCTAAGGTTTCCACCTTTGAAATTAAAAAAAACACCCGGCACCTCCCCACAGGGCAAGCCCAGCGCAACCTCAATCCCCAACCACAAGACAACTCCACAACCCCCATCTTCAATAGCGACTTATAGTACCTAGAAAGATAACACATATAGACAAGATTGATAACATTGCACGTCTCCTCACTCTCGTGTGACTCAAACCCTCTCTCAAACTCACGTGGTACACTTGCGTGTTGGTGGGCAGACAGCTGCTGCATTTTCAACAGTTTTGATCTATCATCACTTGAACACTGCAGCATCTTTAGCTGGACACAGAAATTTTTAACATTAGATAGCCCAGTGTATTGTAACAATAATGCAAATCTTTAGACCCACATTAAAAAGAAAAAAACCTGACAGATTAAATTATTTTTCTGGCAACTGGCAAATCCATTAAAAAAAAAAAAAAAAAAAAGAGCCAGGCCAGTCAAATACCAGCCAGGTGGTAACCCTATAAGCAGCCCATTCTCCCCAAGAATTCCTGTATCCATTACTACCTGTAGTAGGGTATGTCCCCCACACAGACCCTGAAAAGGTTAATGAGGGCCTGAGAGGCCAATTAGGTTACCTGGTAGCACCTGGGTCGTGGGGCGAGTTCTCCAGGCTTAATTAGAGATTAAGCCCAACTGGGTAGTGATTACAAAGAAAGGAAGTTCAAAAAGGGGGCTGTAGGTAGAATTTGAGGAATATTGCAGTTAGTCTTTGGGATTTCAGATGTTGTGAGGATAAAGTCTAGGGGATAGAGTTGGCCCTACAATCCATTCCTGAGAGGAGAAGTCTGGCAAGAGGCCGGGACAGCAAGACAGTAGCTACTGGGAGTGAAGCAGGTCTTACTGGTGAGCCCTGATAGAAGGGCAGGATTTGGACTACCAGGGAGAGAGCACCGAGGTTCCTTGGGGAGGTGCTCAATGGAGGAACAGAGCAACACAGAGGTATATGAGGTCAAACCCGAGCCTGAGGAAGGCAGTAATGGGATTGTTTGTATGCTTTTCATGTTGTGATTCCTACTGGGAGCCCTGGCCCCGGCCCTGGCCCCTGAGAAGGGGATAAGGACAGTGGAAAGCCCTAAGTCTAGAAGGGTGTGGAGATCATAGGGTTCAGAGGTGGGGCTGAAGCCTCTTTTGTGAGGACATTAGACTGATTTATGTTTGACTTCCTCTTATCCTGAAAGGGGTAAACTCACATGTGCTCTGACTGGATGGCTGAGTCCCAGGAAGAGAGACTGCTGGAGTGATTGTTAGCAAGGGATGCCAGGTAGGGAGACAGCCCCTATGAAATGCCTGACCAGAAGGAGGTACTTCAGTGGTGAGTCAACACTTGCAAGCTGTCCCAAGTAACTCTGGCTCTGGGGCACTGCTGTGCCTGTAGTGGCTTATCACTGCATGTGGGCACAGCAACTCTGAAATGAAGGGGGGTGTAAATTTCTTAGTATATCAGTACCCAGAAAATTCTTTTAGGTTGCATCCATTTCATATCCATGCTGGTCTCTGGGCTCTTAACACACTAAGAGATTTAGGGCTTGTCCACATGCCCCTGTAGAGACTTCACTAGTGCCAACTAGGTACCTTTTAGTTAGCCCTAGCAAAGTATACACAGAGACGTTATTGTATAACACTTCAGTGTGTGCACTGTAACTCACACCACTAGACCCTAGTCTGGGCAGGGCTGGCTCCAGGCACCAGCCAACCAAGCACGTGCTTGGGGCGGCACCTGGTAAGGGATGGCCAATTTTGGGGTGGCAGGGGGCAGCGCGGCGCGGCGCTCGACGGGAGGGGGTTTCTGGAGGCGCGGCGCTCGACGGGAGGGGGTTTTGGCGGCGCGGCGCTCGACGGGAGGGGGTTTTGGCGGTGGGGGGGTTTCGGCGGGGCGGCGCTCGGTGCGTGGGGTTTCGGCGGGGCGGCGCTCGGTGCGTGGGGTTCGGCGGGGCGGCACTCGGCGGGGGGGGTTTCGGTGGGGCGGGGTGGCACTGGGGGGGGGGGTGTTACGGCAGGGCGGCGCTTTTTTTTGTTGCTTGGGGTGGCAAAAAAGTTAGAGCCGGCCCTTAGTCTGGGCTTGGGATTTCACTGAGTACTCAGCAAACTAAAACAATGGATGGTTTTTCTAGTACTTAATCTTTCTAACTTTCCATTTCCAAAGCGAGAAACATTTCACTCTAATATTTGGGAGTGGGGAGGCTAGGGGTGGAAGATAAGATGTGTTGTCTGTTATCAAACTTGATTAGATCTTATTCACTCTGTTAGAGGTTTCAAGGTTTGAATTTGTGCATTGGTCATTAAACAAGTAGCTGGTATTACATTATTTGTATGAAAGTTACATTTAGAGGCCCCAGTCTGCTCTCTAGTGACACCATGAGGAAAAACCTGTGTAAGCTTAAAAGCTTGTTTCTTGCACTAACAGAAGTTGGTTCAATAAAAGTTATAACTCACGCTTTTTGTCCCTCTAATGAAAAGAACTAATCCAGTTTCATTTAACTTCAACCACAAACGCAACTATGATGAATGCCTTGTGGTATGAGTATTGTGACTGTTGGATAGAAATAAGGTTTTCAAGTTGATGTCCCTTTAAAAACTTTGGGTTCCATTTTTACCATGACCATGAAGAATTTTCTGCGCAACAAAAGCGTGAGAGGGATAAACTTCAGTATGACTTAATCCACTCCTCTATCCTCAAGTGAAATATTACACTGTCTAAATAGCATGGAGAAAAGCATAACAAGGCGCAGAGTTTCGGATTATTAGTTTTTTGACGTTTGAGGGCCTCAGTTGAACATTTGCTGAGATGCAACGCAGTGCTTACAGCAGAGCTAATGAAATGCCAAAAATGTCTAATCTTATAACCTTGGAGGACATCCAGTTCCTCCTGTGAGATGGTTAAGCTCAAGGTGATAGAAAAGGGCGCTGTATCACAAAGCATACTATATAAAATCTGGTCTGCATCACCCAATCTTTTCCAGGAAAGGAGCCTGACCTCATGCTCAGTTAGGATAACTGAGGGTAGAACTGAACCTGGTAAAAGATTCAAATCTGTTACCTTTCTCCATAATGGATGGAATCTGAACTCTCTTTGCTTGAAGTCTACAGCTCATGAAGTCTTTATACGCTACTGCCAGACTTCTTCACACAAGTCCTTGTGTGATGAAGTTTTCAAGGCCTATAAATTGCTTTCCATTTACCCAAATTCCTGATTCAGAGTAAATTTCATTTCTCTCATTATATTTGGATAATTGAGCTTCTGCTGTACCAGTATGTGTAGTAAAGTGCTTTCAGCAGTCCTATCCAAACAGAATACAACATTAGTCAGTTATCCAAAGCCAGGGACGACTGGGCGTGTGACACCAAGAAGTGAGTTGTGAGTTAGTGGGACATGTTTATAAAAAAAACAGAACAGGGTTCTGTGAATAGTCCAGTCACACGTGGTACCTGCATGCCCAGGGTGTCCGCTGCAGTGGGGCTGGTAGTAGCAGCAGTGAAAGAGGCTTTTGTTTAGAAACAAGTGAGTGAAGGTGGTAGGAACATCCTTGTGAGGAAAAGAGGAAATGAAGTTCCCCTAGACAGCCCCTGCATCTCTAAATGCAAAATCCTCATCAGCTGATTGAGACAATAGCTGGTGTCAATACCCCCTGTAATGGCTGATTCCCTACTTTGACACTTTGAGTGCAGAAGGTTGGGGGGTCCGCAAGGATTCTAAATATTAATACTGGCCACTCCAGGCTTGTATTAAACTCCCAAGGTTACAGCTTTTATCTGACCTGGGATTGGTAGATGCTGCCACCAACCAAGTGCAGAACCCCTTTGAGAGCTCAGAAAGGAGCACTTGGGAATTCCTTCCTGTGGAGTACCCTCAAGCCCTTTCACCCCACCTCTGGCGAAGAGCTGAGAAAGAAAAAGGAAATCAGCTGTTGCCACCAGCTTATTAAACATGTGCCCAAACCTCTTAAGACATACAAATCCAATTCTGTTCTTTAAAAAGGTAAATTTTATTAATAAAAAAAAAGGAAAAATATATCTGGGAATTTAGGTAATTTGCTAGATTTAAAAAAAAACTACACGGATTAAGCATCAAGAATAGCTTTCTTGAGGTCCATCTTAAAGGTTACAAGCAAAATAAAGAAGCCCCTGGCCTTAGCACAGAGGAGTCCACAAGCAATAAAGAAATAAAAGGAGTAAACCTAATTGCATCTTCCTAGGCATTTCCTGATCTACTTACATTGGAGTTTTAAATGAGTAGTTTCTAGGTAGGATACTGATGATTTTTTTTCATACCTGGCCCAACGTTCTCACAGCATAACTGCTCTGTGTCTTCTCTCTGAGAGAACAACCACAGACAGACAAAAGGGGAGTCTTGTTTCAAATTTAAAAAGTTCTAGCCTTCCCATTAGTTCTTTTAGCCAGGTGCCCACTCACTTCCTTTTACCTATGCAAAGCAGTGAGACTTCTTAACCTTTTACAGGTAGAGCAATTAGAGAACAGCTACTAAGAGGGATTTTATAGCTGCTGGCTGGGTGTCCATAAAAGGGAGCTTACCCCCCAATTAACATCATGCTGGGCCTATGGGTCAGTAGTGACTCTGGGCACCTAGAAATACCAGTCAGGTTTTCCAATGATGAAAGACAGTTTGCTGGTTTTGGCATGCTTGCTCATGGGTGCTCTCTCCCTCACAATCTTTCTCTCTCTTTTAGGCTCCCCTTTTGACATTGCTAATTTATCCCTAGATTTTTAAGAGACACTCTTTAGACCTAAGGATTCTCTTGAATGGAATGATAGTGCCTGGCGATCTGAATGCTCTTTCAGAGGAAATCTTTATTTTCCTCCTACTGAGAGGCAAACACTGACCAGGGTGAGAAGTGTTTTGCAATGAGTACTGTATACAGTTCTCTATAGGTATATTCCCCTCTGCTGAGTTGTGGGGGACGGAAGCTGGCAGGCACCAGGGTAGCGTGTTCAGGAGAGCCAGCATGCCTGGCTGAATGAAAGCCAACATTCCATGGCGGTCGGAAGGGGAATAACTTGTCTTTCACATGGCGCTTCTGGGCCTGGGTGAAGGCCTCGGGTGAGCAGTGGCTCTCAAATGGGGTTATTAATGGTTGTCTTGCTGCTTTGTAGCCTGCAGTCCCACTGTTGAACAGAGGTGGCTCTCAGCTGTATTGCTCCTGTAGCTGCTCATGACAGCTCCAGATTGTCCCACTCTAGGAGGTAACTTGAAGGACTTGGGAGCTAGGCTGTTGCCAGGTGGGTTCTTGTTTTTCCCCCACAGTGGACTCTTAATTTAATGGCTAAAACACACTAAATTCCACCTCTGGTTCTTTACAAAAATCCCCTATCCTTGAGTTCACTGTTACCAATGTTTTCATTAGATTTAATAATCCTGGAGGTTTGGAAGGACTTGCTCCAGTGAGGAGGCAGTGGCTAGTCCACATATTAGCTGAACCCAGCAGAGTGTGTGCAACACACACACTTCCTGGGTGTGGTGCTCTGTCCCCTCTAGACCACTTAGAGAGAAATTAATGAGTCAGCTTTACAGACTTGGCTAAGGGCCATGTGGCATTTAGCTCATGTAGTAGAGACTCATGCATTTAGCTCTAGAGGTCCCAGGTTCAATCCCACTCACCGATGACTAGGGTCTGTTGGTGTTACATATGCACAACATTTTACACCTCTGCTATACCAATGTCCTCCAAATAAAATGTACGGGGTGGGTGAGACACATGCCCTGCAATGGGTCACTACAATGATCAGAGAATGGAAAGGGTTAGTCAGTGACTCACCAGCCAATGTCAGATGCAGCTATTCAGAGTGATACAACAATGAAGCCCAGAAAAAAAAATTATAAAATGGTATTTACCAGTATAAGTCAGACATGGTTCTATGGAGCCCTTCTGCAGGGAATCACTTTGCTAGGCTACAGCCCAGAACTAGTTCTCTCCTAGAAATGTCACTGTGAGGGTAAGTGAGAAGGGAAGACAAATAGCAAACAGGATGCTATAGATTCAATATTTAGGATATAAATGGAAGACGGGGTAGCGGAAAGTTGAATTATCCTTTCTCTCCAACTGACTATTACAATATAGTTATGAGTCATTAGCCTGTCCTTATACATTCATAACATTTCATTACTAGGGAGGACAGCCAGCAAAAGGGGAGGAGGAAAACCAGAAGGAGAATGTGTTTATTCTCAGGCTGCATTTCAGCCATTCCTGCTGTGAGATGCTTTTTCATCGATTCTAAGGCCAGAAGGGACCTTTGTGATCATCTAGTCTAACCTCCTGTAGAGCGTAGGCTTCAGAACTTCCTCAAAATAATTCCTAGAGCATATCTTTTAGAAAACATCTAATCTTGATTTTTATTTTTATTTTCTTTTTTAATTGTCAGTGATGGAGAACCCCCACTACCCTTGGTAAACTTATTGACTGCCAGCTGTGCTGAACAAGTATTAACTAGGCTGATTTATTAATTAACTGGAAATTATCCAGAACATGGAACACAAATGGAAAACATTAGTATAGATTATAAAATACTCTTTGCTACAAACATAATTCTTGCCATTGATTCACCAGAGATTTTATCAATTGCTCTTCAGAATTAAAAAGTGTTTCAATTGTGACCACTGTACCCTCATAAAAATGAGTAATGCTTAGAGAAGGATAGCTTATGTGGCCATTAACATAGCAAAGGATACTCATAACCCTAGCAACAGCATTTCTGGGCTGGCTCTCTCTGTAGAGGGAAAGAATGGTCTTGTGGTTAAGGCACTAAATGGGGACTCAGGAGATATGTTCCGGTCTCAGATCTGCCATGGACTTCCTGGGTGGTCTTGGGCAAGACATTGAATCTCTGTGCCTCACTTCCCCCATCTGCAAAATGGGGGCAGTACTTCCTTTGTCTCCTTAGATTGCAATGCCTCAAGGGCATGAATTGTCTCCTATGGTGTTTGTACATTGCCTATCAAATGGTGCCTGAATTTGTGTGCTAACGTAATATAATGCACCCAGGCACCATCTCTCCTGTCTATTCACAGTGGGTATGGATTTAATTTGTCTGCTTTTGAAGCTACTAACGTGCCCAGTTTAGAGGCAAAATAGAGAGGAAAGGAAATTTTACATGCAGTGTGTAAATCAGAATTGTCAAACACCGCACTGGCCATCTCATACAAGCAGGTGTATATAAAATTAAATATAATTGATTGGATTTTTTTGTTTTGTTTTTTAGTGGGGGGAATCCATTTAGGTCAGTTTTTCTATTTATATGCACTATTTGATGTAACATTTTAATTTGGTTGAATGTTTTAAGTTAAATGATACATATGAAAGGTGGACTTTGAGAGTCAATTTTAGCTTGTGTATGTTATACTATTATTGCACAGTGCATAGATAAGGCTTTCTTATGGGACACCTACTGACGTATTACACATGTCCTTTTTCTGTACAGTCTTTTCCAGTGAAGGCTGATCCCACCAGCCCAGCACTATGGGCCTATCTTGGACACAGCTCTCTGCAAGAGAAAGAGACAGTGAAAGGAAATAGGGATGCAACCTAGGGTTACCATTCGTCCGGATTTACCCAGACATGTCCTGCTTTTTGTGTTAAAAATAGCGTCCGGGGCGGAATTTGTAAATCACTAAAAATGTCCGGGATTTCCCCCCCATGCAGAGCGAGGCGCAGCTGGGAGGGCTGCAGGAAATTCAGCCGCTCGCATGGGGCTCTGGCAGCCAGAGCCCTCCCCCCGCAGCTTGCCGGGCTGGACTCCAGAGCAGCTGTAGAGCTCCTCCTCCCCGCGCCCCTCCCCCCCCCGCGCATTCTGAGCCGGCTGGCCTGCTGGACCGTTTGCATTGGGCCTTGGCAGCTCCTCCTCCCCTGCTGCCCAGCGCCCCGCTCCGGCAGCACTGTGCGGGGGCAGGGACTGGGTTGTGTGTTGCGCTGGGGAGCGCAGCCACGTGTCTGGCTCCGCACAGAGCCCAACACCATGTTCTGAGCGGCAGGGTAAGGGGGCCAGGGGGCAGGAGAAGGGGCAGGGAGATTTTGGAGGGGGCAGTCAAGAGATGGGGGGGGGGTCGGGAGTTCGGGGGGGGCTTTTTGGGGGTGGGGTGGAGAAGGTTTTGGGCAGTCAGGGTACAGGTAGGGGGTAGGGTCCTGGGGGGCAGTTAGGGTGGGGGGTTTTAGGAGGGGGCAGTTCGGGGACAAGGAACAGGGAGGCTTAGGTAGGGGGTGGGGTTCTGGAGGGCAGTTAGGAGCAGGGGTCCCAGGAGGGGGCAGTCAGGGGACAAGGAGTGAGGGGGGGTTGGGAGTTCTGGGGGGGCTGTCAGGGGCAGGAGTGGGGAGAGGGATCGGAGCAGTCAATGGGACAGGGAGCAGAGGGGTTTAGATGGGTCGGGAGTTCTGGAGGGGGCTGTCAGGGGGTGGGGAGTGGTTGGATGGGGTGTGGGAGTCCCAGGGGTCTGTCTGGGGGTGGGGGTGTGGATAAGGGTTGGTGCAGTCAGGGTACAGGTAGGGGGTAGGGTCCTAGGGGGCCAGTTAGGATGGGGGGAGGGTCTCAGGCGGGGGCAGTCAGGGGACAAGAGGTAGGGAGGCTTAGGTAGGGGGTGGAGTCCTGGGGGGCAGTTGGGGCAGTCAGGGGACAAGGAACAGGGGGAGGGTTGGGGGTTCTGAGGGGGGCAGGAAGTGGGGGGGCAGGGGCGGGGCTAGGGTGGGGCTCCTCCCGTCCTCTTTTTTGCTTGCTGAAATATGGTAACCCTAATGCAACCAATCCTCTGGACCTAATTCCCCAGAGACCTGGGGCTGGTATTTCCCCAAAGAATTGGGTGGGCAAGGAGGTAGCAAAGCCAGAAGAGAACACGTCTGTGGCTTATTTTCTTTGTAATTAAGCAGGAGGTTGCACCTCCCTGGCATGCTCGTCCCCTCCCCTAGAGCTTGTGGAAGCCCCTCTGTCCCATTCCTTGAGGTCAGGCAGGGTCATATCTGTGGTAGGAGGGGTCAGGGCTGGGAGAAGCCTTTCTCTGCAGCATAGTGCCATCAGAAGCAGGTAGCTATCTACATGGGAGTTAATACTGCTCCTGTCACCCTTAACTTGTCCTACATGACTGCTCTGTCACTGAAGATACTGTGAAGACCAGGTGCCAGCTCATGTCAAGGTCCCTGTGTCTCATAACACTGACAAATATATGCTGAAATCTGTCTGGCTCACTTGTTGGTCTTCTTAAAATAAGTACTAGAAATATAAGAATGTGTATAGTGTTTAGATTTATTGAATGCTTGTGAGTTGCTGCATGCATTAATCTCACTTACAACGTGGGATACAGATGTTGCAATACAACCACTCAGATATTACCTTATAAGTTTCTGACTGTGTCAATCACCAGGCCGGAGGGAGCCATGAACTAGTGTGAATTGCTGTTCTTCAACAGAACATGTTATGTCCTGCCCAACAGGAAAGTTATTTGGACACTAGTCTTGCTATTGTGGCACACTAAAGAGGACAGAATACATTTTCCCTTCCCCTCCCCACAGTGGAGACGCAAGGTTTTCTCGGCATAAGTAGAGCCCTGTGCGGATACAAATGTATACCCGCAGATGCAGATATCCACAGCTATAACTCAGTATCGGTGGAGCTGCAGGGTTCTCCCAGGAACCGCATTGGTGAAAGGAGCAGAATGTGGGGCCGCTGCTCCCAGGAGCCAACACCCCACGCCGGCAGCTCTTCTGATGTGCCTGTACCACTGCTAGCCCCACCCACTGGGGTGGGCACCAGGCTCACCAGCAGCTGTCCCTGGTCGTGCTAGTGTGTGCAAGCAGTGTACACCTTCCCCCCCCAGATGGGAGACAGACAGCAGTGTGGAGGGGCTGGGGACAGGGCTGGGGGCGGTGCATCCGTGCCGGAGGAGCTGCGACGCAGGGTGCTGGCTTCTGGGAGTGAAGGTCCCACATTCTGTTCCTTTTGCTGCTGTGGTTCCCAGGAAAGCCCTGCAGTTCCGGAGATACCAATTTATATCCACTGATATCTGCATCTGCAGATATATATTTGTATCCACGCAGCTCTAGGCATAAGCAAGAGGTCCACAGCTGTTTAGCCTGGGTTAACCCTACAGGACATGTACAGCTTGCTTATTATAGAAGCTTCTATTACTTTTTGAAACTTAATGTAAGGGGACTGTTGCCCCCTTACTAACATTCAGTGGGGGTGTTTTGGTTGGCTAGCTCCCAGCACTAAAAGGGGAGGGGTTGATGGGAAATCAGGACCCTGAGACTGACAGTCCCCAGGGGCAATAGGGAGAGGCCAATGCTCCAGGTCAGCCTGATTGACAGGGCAGGCAGGCTACTCAAGGAGTCAGTAGGCCAGGGGGGTCCCGTCCTCTGTGTGAACTGGAATGGCCTGAGTCAGACAGAGTGGGGCCAAGCTAAGGAGAGAGCAGGGGCCCGAGTTAAGCTGCTGGGAGCAGAGCTGCAGCCCCAAAGCCAGAGCACAGCCCAGAGAGAGCAGAGCTGCCCTGGGAGCAGAGCTGCAGCAACCAGAGCCAGAGGGGCCAGACAAGCAGCCCAGGGAGCTGGAGGCAGAGCAGCAGCAGCAGCCGTGCTGAGGCAGGGTGGAGCTGGGGCTGGGGCTGGAGCAGTCCGGAGCTGGGTGCGGTGAGCAGCTGGGGAGAGCGAGGGGGACCCTGGGCAGTGGGCGCAGCACAGGGAGACGTTTCAGCCAAGAGGCTCTGCAGGCCAGACTTGGGGGGGGGGGGGGATCGTAACCCCAACAGGGCGGGGGCAACGCTGGGAAGAAGGGTCCTGCCACCTAGAGCCTGAGAGCGTGTGGCCACCGCCAGAGCAAGTGTCCAACCCACAGCATCTCTGCAGCACAGCCAGGGCCTGAGAAGGAGCCTGGGACCTACAAGGAACAGACTGTGAACTGCCCTGACGTTCCAGAGACATTGGTTGTGATGTTCCCTGCCACAGAGCGGGGTGATGTGTTTCCTTCAACCTTTTCCATTTTTCCTTATTCCTTTTTAAACTAATTGTTAATTAAATAAACTGTATTTCTTTAAATTGTATGTAATGATCAGTGGGTCAGGAAAGCATCCAGTGCAGAGACAGTACCCCGGAGTGGGGACACCCTAGCCCCGACCTAGGTGACCACAGCAAGGTTGGGGGTCGAGCCCCCCAGGAATCCTGGGCCCAGCCTTGTTGGGGTTACGAGGACTCTGCCAGACAGGAGAGTGCAAGGGGAGTCTGCGAGGGCAGGCAGGCCTCTGGGTAGAGGAAGTGGGAGTGAGGACTCAGATCCTTCCGCTAGCCCATTTCACCGGGGTAGTGCAGCAGCCAGGAAAGTTCCTCACAATAGCGGGACCATTCCCCCGCTTACATAATGATTGTAACTCATTTGTGTGTATATATTTACCTGCTTTAACCTTGTAAATCTTATTTCCTTTTCCTATTTAATAAACCTTTACATAGTTTGTTATAGGGTTGGCTGCAGGCGTTGTCTTTGGTGTGAGAGCTAACGTGCGATTTGACCTGGGGAAAGTGAGCAGTTCTTGGACAGGGAATAACTTGACTATTGCTGTGATTCTTGGTGTAAGGGACCATCGATCACAAAGATGATCTTACCTAGGTGGCAACATAGACGGAGTATGCAAGTCTGTGACTCCTTCATGAAGCTGTTAGTGCCTAACACTTGATGATTGATTGGTGAAATCCAAGTATAGAACTCACCTCAATTTGGAGTTTGTATCCTGGTTCCTAACAGTGTGCCTTGAATTTGGTACTCATGCTCTTAAGCCATTGCAGGCACCTTGACTGGTACTATTGCAGATCACAGCCCCTGCCGCTTGCTGTGCTTGGATTGGAGAGGTGATCTAATGGAGAAGAAATGAACAGCAGATTTAAGAAGCACCACTTCCCTCATCCTCTCCATTTCTATGCTGGCATCTTTTCTCCTTCAGCAGAGTCTATTCAGCATCCAACAGAATGGCTAAGATGCTCATTTTGGGGTCATTAATTCATGTTCCGAACAATCCCCTGTTGTCTTTGGGTAACAGGCAGGCCAAGATATCCTCAGACCCAGGAGAGAACCTGTTGAGAGCAGCCATTTCAAATTCTATCTTTCACTTCACTCTTGAAAAATCCACAGAATTCTTTTCTGACTTAAACAGAGACAAGGTGGGTTAGGGAATATCTTTTATTGCACCAACATTTGTTGGTTCAAATGATTGTTTTCAAGCTTCACAGAGCTCTGGGTGCAATACAATATATTACCTCACCCACTTTCTCTTTCATCTCCTGGGACCAACATGGCTACCACACTACTAATGTCAAATGAAGAGTTCCTTTTAGAAGTCAGATTCAATTAGCTGTTAGTTCTAACAGCTGCTAATGGGGAAGCACTTAGAAATAGGGGGCTAATGGCAAAGGTGAGGGAAATGGCTCAATAGAGCCACGCGGGGAGAATCACACAGTCAGAGTGACTCAGAGTTGGGGATGGTGTGGGAGAGCAGTAGCTCTGTTTTAGGCACTGAGCCTACTGAGAAGGATTCGTGCCAGTGGCCTTTGTGAAAGAACTGTGGGGTATCCCCCTCAAATCCACTTTTAGCTGTCTAGAAAATGCAGAAGTTAAATGCTTGTGTGTCCACTACAGGCTGCTGTATGTAATGTCACTGCTGACCCATTGGCAGTATATGCCCCACATATATGAGGGTAGCAGTACAAGAAAGAATGGGCCAAAGCCTCTGCTGGGGTAAATCAGTGTAGCACCATTTTCTTCAAAGGAGTTGTGCTGGCTTACATCAGATGAGGATCTGGATGACCAAATGTACCACATTTCCCTCTCCCTCCTCCCCCATCCTTTTATCTCTCCTTCTCATTTTTGCATTTTCCGCTACAGCATGGAGAAGAAGTGGTGCTGCATGCTGATGAGATGATAGCTAATAACACTACTTAATCATTTAGTCATTCCCAAGCATTAGGGCACAGTTCTCCTCTCAGAGTCACATAGTAGATCTTGACTATGATAGTTTGTCTCTATATATGCACACATCTTCCTAAGCAGACAAGGCAATCTAAGTAGTCTTTGCTACGAGATAATCCTATAGCAGCCAGCATCAGAAGCACAGTAATGGATCTAAGCCATGTGAAATAGTTGGAAATTCATGTATCAGAGATGCACATGAAGGCATGTTAATGGTATTTGTGCTCCTAAATCCCTTAGGTGCTTTAGAAAATCTGACCTTAAATACCCACACTTGTGCCTTTGCAAAGTCAGTTTCGTGTGGGACTGATGGGCTATTTGTTGTAGCACAGTGACCAAAATCTGGATTAGCGACCATTTTGCTAGGCACTATATAAACTCACATGAGCCCCAGTTTTGTGCTCCACTGCAACCCTTTACAGCAATTGAGTGTAGGACTGGCTTAATGCTATCCCTTATGTGGCCCTGTGATGGGCTGTTTACTCTACAGGAGGCTTCAGTAAGTAAAAAGGACCAATTAACCTTGTGACAGGCTGCACCTAGAAGAGAATCTGGGCCGATGAGGTCTGATTGATGAAGCCCAGCTGTGCAGGGGCAGGCTTAGCTGGTATAATCCCGGAAGTGGAGCACAAGAAGAGGGCTGTAGGAAGGAGCTCTGTAGTTACTGCTCTGAGACAAGGGGTATTGGCAAGTGAGGAGGAGATCTAGGGAGATACTAGGTCCTGAGATCCTGTCTTGCACTTGCAAGAGCCCAAGAAGGGTGAAATAACCAGAGGGCGCTCCAGAGGTAACTGCGGGGTGGGGCTGAAGCTAGAGAAGAAAGGTAGGTAGCAGTCCAGAGAAACAGCAATGGAGTCTGGGGTTGTGCACAGTGTTGCTAGTCATAGGGCCCCTGGACTGGGTTCTGCTACCAGCCACTGGGAAGTGGCATAGTCTGGGTGGTGGATTGGAAGACTGCCTGAGATACTTAGCCCAGAGAGACTTTGATTCCCTGGAAGGGGAAAACTACAGTGATGTGGTAAGAGGGAGCAATCTAGTGGAGAGAGATGAGGAGAGCACCACTTGCCTGGCCCCCCCAGTCAGGGACATGAGGTGTAGCCAGGGCACAATGCATTCTAGCTATTCTGGGCCAGTGCAGCACACCATAGTTAAGTGTGGGAAGCTGCTGAGTGGGCACCCCACTCTGGCCCATGATTTGGGAGGTGCCAAAGTAGCATTAAGCCACCTTTGCCTCCTCCCACCATTCTGAGTGACTTCAATTAGATGTCTGAGTCCTCAGCAACTCTCAACATCTGACTATAGTTGGGCACCCACAAGGAGAGGCCAGTTCTGTAAATCAGGCTTAAATGACATGCCCAAGGTCAGAGCAAGTACTGCAGGGTTGGGAACAGAACCAGAGCTCTTGCCTCCTACTACGCAGGTTAAGCCCTACCACACCACTATGTAGCTGGAGCCCACCAGGCCAGTTTATAGTGATTAGGTTGGTGCCATGAAATCTGTGACTGTACAGCACTAGGGTTCTCCGTTGTACAATACTCCTTGCACTCTAAGTCCGGACAATCACCCACCCCCAACCTGAAGCTTCATAGGGTTTCACAGATCTAAGAAATATAAATGAGGATTCCGTTTGTGGTGATTAAAATTGTGCTTTCAGCACCTTTTCAACAGCACTGGGCTGTTGCTTTTGCCATGTTTTATAGGTACACTATGCAGTTTGTTCTCCCTTTCCAGCTGTCTGTTTTCCCACATTGAAAGCTGTTCTGTTTTCTGAGATGTGGACTATGGCTCTCCCCAAAGCTCACTGCTGTAACTCTTCATTTGCTTTCAATCACCACTGTAATTGCCTGCTGTGTGCTTGATTGTCTCTTACTCCTATTCGATGGTGGTTATACAGATGTCACATTTCCCTTTCATCTACCTCTGAAATCCATTCAGCCATTTATTCTCTATTTATCAAGAATAGTCAGTCACTAAATTCATATTGGGCCACAAGATTTCAGCTGCTTTGAATTAATATGGGAAGCGGTTATGTATCTGAAACATCATTTGTTTTTCTTTAAATATCAATTTATATGATCATGCTGTTTTTTTACATGACAAAGTGCAAGGGGAAGAAAGATTGCCTACAAACAGTGGATCATGTTGCAGGACAGGCCATCAGTGGCAGAAATTACTGGGTATGTCTGGACAGTCAAGCCCCTGTGACAAAGCAATTTTCTATTGCAAAGCATCACCATTGTGTGAATGTCACATTCAGAGCCATTTTTACACAGTATGGAGTAGCAGCATTGCAAGATAGCTACAGGAAATGAGTCTCAAGAACAGAGCTTTAAACATGGTGACCTTTTAATTACATAGCTATCTCTGAAGGCAGGCAGCTGTAAACTGAGTCCTCTTTAATCAAGACACCAGGAAAGTCCCTTCCCTTGTCTGCTCACAGAAATCTTTCTAAATATATTGGCTGAATACAATCAAAAGGATTCACTGAAGATGTACATAGCTGTAGCAGGAAAGAAATAAATACAGTACCTCTGTTTGCCTTAACCTGGACTAGACAGTATTACTTGGAGGGGTCAATAATAAATGTTGTGGGAGGTGTTATCCCTTCATTTAGAACAATGGCTGTAGTCAGGCCTGTAATGCTGCTGAGGCCTTATGTTGGTGAAAGCCTCCGATGAGCCTAATAACCAAATTAGTTATGTTTAAATGGCTACAGAGCCTTACATTTTCATTGAAAATTAACTTATTTTCTAAACAGCAGCCTTTTCTGAAGACTTGTATTACATTACACTCAAGAAGTAGGACTCCACTGTGCTAGGAGCTGTACAAACACAGACCAGGAAGTCAGTCACTGCCCAGAAGAGCTTAGTATCTATATCCACATACATGAAGAAAATGAAACAAAACACCCAATATTGACTTAGTCCATGACTGACAACATTCCCACAAGTCCATTGGAGTTTTTCCAGGATGAGAAGGGCAGAATGACACTGCATATTTATTTTTTTAAATTATTTCAAGTATACATGCACTCTGGGGACTCTACCTGCACAGGTAGGCATGAGGCAGACTGGAAAAGAAGTAGGTCCAAGTCACTAACACCTCACTAAAAAAACAGGCCCTGTGAGCCAAAAGTACATTAACCGATTGAACACTCCATTCAACTCTCTGATACAATAGTTATGGCATGTGTCATTAGTGGCTGTGTTTTGAGGCTTTAATTTTTCACCATCTCCTCTTGGTCTGCATTATATACAAAGAGTCGTGGGGTCAGGTCTTATTCAAGACGTTTATATATGTGCTAAACTTTATTACTATGAATAGTCCCATTGATTTCAATGCCGATGCATGACTTTGTAGGATCAGGGTATAAATCATGTAAGAAGGCTTTGACGTCAACTGAAAAGACTTCACGAAATTACTTGTCAATTCTATTTCATTGTTTCTTCTACCTCTGGTTCACCTTCTAGATGCTATGAGCAGAATTTATTACTGTCTTCAAGCTCAGAGAAGAAAATGCCCTTGCTTAGCTGCTGGCTGTGGACACCTATTTATTTTATTTACAAAGCATCTGTCTGGACCCTGTGCAATAAACAAAAATGAAAGCAGACTGGGCTCAATCTCTGGGGGGGCGGTGGGGGGAGAGCCATAAAAATATCTGGGCAAAAAAGAAATATCCTCTAAACAAAGGGAAGGAAAGGGAGGGGAAAATGGTCAATTTGTACAGACCTGCCTGGAACAGTTGTGAAGGAAGCCCCATAGGGACTCCAGGGGATATCTGCAGGTTGGGAGCTTTGTGGACTAAGTAGGTCTGAGCCCCCCCCCCCCCCCCCCGAAGCAGTTCTGATAGAAACTTAGAAGATAGCGGGGTTAGCCCAGACAATCTCAGTTAACTAGAAGGACATGAAGGAAGAATGGTTGCCAAAGTACCTCATGCCCAGCTTACCACGGGTGCAACCCTGAGTGGTGCTGAACTCCCAGTGTAGCCAACAGAAGGGGAGAGCAGTAGGTAGCTTGCAGCGCTGACCCTAAGATCTTTATATGCAACTGGCAAATTCCTGAATTGAATCCCTCGCTTTAATCCAGTGCAGATTATGGTAAATGAGTTTTGCCAGTTCTCTTGTCCCTATAGTACAATATGTCTAACATTATGGGTGAGAAAATATGTTGCACGTGTGTCAGCCAAGTGAAGGATTTGGATCTTGCACCTCAAATCAGTTGATGTGGAAAGCAGACTTTGACAAGTTTCACCACTGTTTTACGTCTATTACAAGGACTAAGAATAATGAGGAACATGTCAGGAACATAATGGGTATTTCAAAAGTTACTTTTGTAAAAAAATTTTGTCCAGCGAAGTGAGTTCAGCGATTGCCTATCAGCATGGAATGGCAGGACTTGTGTTTAGAATGAGCTCTGACAGGGAGAATCAGCTGGTATGATGCTGACCTTGACTTGGTGGTTAGTGTAGATTAGAGCACATTGGATTCACCGTCATGTCAGCGGCCTGTGACTAAACTCTGTTACCCATCCCTGATACTTCAGGAGGTTGGGGGGAGCCCATCTTAAACTACAAGGCTGTTGTGTCTCCAAGGGTTGCATGGTCTTGTCCTACTCTTATGATGTGATGAGTATCTCAGGGACAGCATTTCCATGAGAAGTCTTCTCTATTAGTATTACACAGGGTCTGATTCATATGTCAGATGCTGATGGAAATCTGGTTTAACTTCATTCAGGTCAACTGGCCTGATTTTTCCCCTTGCCTTGTTCCTTGTGTAATCACGTATAAGTTTGCAAAATGGATGTCAGATGGTTCCCAAATAAGAATGGCAGCATTTCGCACAAGTGTGAAATGCTGGAACAAAGCATTTGAGAATCAGACCCACTAGAGTCTTTACACATTGGTGTAAAACTGCCCTGAGGTCAGACTCAGGCCCTCAACCACCGTCCTTCAGACATAAATGCAACTCTTACTTCAGATTTCAAATTACCCTTATTTTGGTCATGTCACAAAATAATAAATTCCAGTCAGCAGGCATTTGATTCAGCAATACAGATCCCCTGGCCACATCTATGGTCTTAACTGAATTTAGGCAATCCACTTTTGTGCTCTCCTCCTTGAGGGTTTTATTTTTGCTTCAAAACAAATAACAGAGTGGGAACTTATCATCATTGCACAGTGGGTAGCCTGTTATTTACACACTTAAACTGAATGGCAAAGATAGGCCGAGAGCATGTTTTTCCCTAGGTGTTCTCCCGTTTTATTCACATCCCACCTCCTCTAGGCTTCTCCACTTTAGAAAAGGTCAATAAGAGAATGTTATGGAGGCTCTAAAAATATCACTGAAACCCCATTCCCTTTCCTGTGAAAACCACTCTTCGCTGAACAGGTCTGAAGGGTGGACAGATTCCATCCAGTGGTTTGCAAGAAGACTAGTACAGTACTACTCTTTGCGAGTGTAGAACACCACTGCTGTTTGCTGTCTGTGCCTGGCTTAGGCAATAGAAACTTTACAAAGGGTACGTCTTCACTACCCGCCGTATCGGCGGGTAGCAATCGATTTATCCGGGATCGATATATTGCTTCTCGTTAAGACGCGATATATCGATCCCCGAAAGCGCTCACCGTCGACTCCGGAACTCCACCAGAGCGAGCGGCGGTAGCACAGTCGACGGGGGAGCTGCGGCCATCGATCCTGCACCGTCTGGACCCCAGGTAATTCGATCCAAGATACTTTGACTTCAGCTATGCTGAAGTTGCGTATCTTGGATCGATTCTCCCCCCCACACCTCCCCCCCCCCAGTGTAGACCAGCCCCTAGAAGCCAAAGGGTCTTATCTGGTATATTGAATTTGAGCAATACTTTTTTGTTACTGAGAGAAACCTGGACTGAAGGCAGTCCTCCCTGTGTTGTTCTGAGTTTAGTCAGTGGTGTCCTGAATCTCTCTCTTGAATTTAATTAGAACATGGCTGTGAAAAATCTTTTCTTGATACTTTGGATTGACTGGAAGCAGAAGCCTGCTTCCAATAGACATTGGGCATGAGTGTCCATTGCTCTGTGCCTTTTGCAATGATTCCTACCAATGGAGAGTAGTGTAAAAACACTACCAAGTCAGAATGTTGGCCTTTAACCCACCTTTCATTGGTATAACTGGCTACACAAGGCAGAGGGCAATGGAGAATCAGCCATATTATATTCTTCAAATATTGTGGGGCTGATCCCTTGTCTCATTCTTCTTATACCCACTCACCACAACTGGCTGCTACTCACCTGACGTGTCACTGAAGGCCAGATATAAACAGTCACAAAGATTTTGAAGGAGACTGTCAAGGCTGAATCCCCACTCTATCACTTTAAGTACAGAAGGTGGGGGCCTGCAAGGATTTTAAAAATTAATACTTGCCACTCCAGGCTTGTATTAAACAGCTTTTCTCTGACCTTGGCTTGGTAAATACTGCCACCACCCAAATGCAAAAAAGAAATAAAAAAAATCCTTGGCCCCAGGAAGGAGCACTTGGGAATTCCTCCCTGTGGGGTACCCTCAAGCCCTTTCACCCCCCGCCTCCAGGGAAGAGCTGAGAAAGAAAACAAAGGAAATTAGCGGTTGCTACCAGATAATCAAACAACATGCATAAATCTCTTAGGACACCAAAAATCCAATCCTGTTCTTAAAAAAGGTAGAGGAAGAAAATACACCTGGAATGTAGGCTTTTGCTAGATTTTAAAAGAACAATTCCAAAATTAAGCACTTTTGGTCAGATGCCCACTTCCTTTTCTTTACCTGGGGGACTTTTAACCCTTTACAGGTAAAGCAAGCAGAGAACAGCTCCCAAGAGGGATTTTACTGCTACCTGGCTAGCTGGGTGTCCATCAAAGGGAGCTACCCCCCCCCCCCCCCCCCCACACACACACACTTCATTTATCACAGAAACTGTGTTTGATACAAGGCAATAGGTATTGAGATGATCCATGAAATCTTGTTGGCTGGTGTGTTCAGGTGCACCATGCCTCATACTCTGATAAATGAAAGGTAATATTTCCATAGGAATCCATGCTAGACCAAGAAAGCGACTGCATTTGTCTTGTGACAAATAAACACAAACAGAAAGAGCTGGTCTGAAAGATTAGGATCTAGTGGCAAAATGATTCCCATCTTTGGTAGCTGTGACCTTTTCATTATCTCTATATGTGCTAAACCTTATTTTTGCCTAGGTGGCCCCAGAGATCAACTGGAAAAAGTACATTCAGGACTGTCTTATCCAGTGGTGGTTATTATAGATGTGTGCTTGAATTTTCAATACACTTTTATCTGAATCAAACTATGGTCTGATCTACATGTGCCTCCTTAGTTCCCTGAGCCACTACTCTCACTGTGCAATTAAACTCTTTGGGGCAGGGACTGTCGTCTTGTTTTGTCTTTCTACGATGACCTGGTCCATGAGTGGGACTCTTGATGTTGCCACAATACAAATAATCATTTCAATTTGTGAGTTTAAAAATTTTCCAATCACTGAAAAAAGTACAATTATCCTTAGAATTATCACAGGATCTTTTAATTTGGTTGCTGATGTGGAGCCTGTCAAATGTAAGTTTATGTAGCATTTAAAAATCAGGGCAAATAATAGCCAGTCTTTTCCCCTCATATCTAATTTTCCTAAAGTTGGGCCTGCACCACAGAAAGAGCTGAATCTGACCTCTCCCAAAACTTTGAGAGCGTGTCCAGCTGTGGGATTTTGTTTTGAGTCCATGAGTCCAGAATTTTTTTGGGAGGGATGATCAGGTTCAGATTTAAGATCTTACAAAATGGCTTATGGCTAAAACAAATAGAAGAACCAGGACACACTGACATTGCACTCCATGTTTTATGAAAATATGCTTAGGAGTATGAATATGATGTAATTGGAATATGCTTTATACAAAAGGTCTCTTGTAAGGTATCATAACAAAGGTTATAAGCTACTGAATACATTCCTCCTATTTGTATGCATGTATCATTCTTGTATCTGAAGCTAGAAATATGAAGTGCCAAGGGAGTCTCTGTGACCGAACCCGTCACACACACGTCACAAGGTGGTGCAATTATGTACATTGTAAAAAGCAACAGAGAGTCGTGTGGCACCTTATAGACTAACAGACGTATTGGAGCATAAGCTTTCGTGGGTGAATACCCACTTCGTCAGACAGTGTGTGGGTGTATTCACCCACGGAAGCATATGCTCCGATACGTCTGTTAGTCTATAAGGTGCCACAGAGTCTATAAGGTGCCATAGGACTCTTTGTTCAGACTAACACGGTTATCCCTCTGATACTATGTACATTGTGTGCAAGAAGCAGTAGCTTTGAATGACTTGTGATGTAGGAGACAACATACCATGTGATTATATAAACAGTAGCTTTGCAGAATTTTCCTCAGCCACCCATCTGTGATGAATAACTTATTTGACAGGTAAGTTGAAATATCTCTCGTTTTTTCGTCACCAGGGAAAGATGGGTAATAGACTTTGGCCTGCAGTAGGAACTCCCTGAGCTGGATAACATTTGATACACATTGAGAACAGAGCTGACACATTTCACTTTACTCCCAGTAAATATAAAGTGCAACCAGTTAATACAGATCTCCATATTTAGCCCTGATTCAGGGAAGCACCTAAGCACATGCTTATATCCATTCCTGTGTAGAATAGCTCTTAAGAACATGCTTAGTCTATGTGTTTAAATCTCATTGACTTCAATGGGACTTTAACACGTGCTTGGAGTTAAGCAGATGTTCAGGTGCTGTCCTGAAGGGATGCTTTCCTAAATCAGAGCCTCCGAAGTGTATTGCACATGCTAGAGACACTCAGCAGAGGTCACAATAGGGTGACCAGACAGCAAGTGTGAAAAATCAGGACAGGGGGTGGGGGGTAATAGGAGCCTATATAAGAAAAAGACCCCAAAATCGGGACTGTCCCTATAAAATCGGGACATCTGGTCACCCTAGGTCACAATGAAAATATACTGCATAAATTCACCACTTGTAAGATGGCAACATTGTTTCTATGATAAAATGATGCTGAAATAGGTATTAAATAATCACTATTGAAGATGGGCCCCAACTGCAAATGTTGAATCTGGATCCAAACTCCAATAAAGACTGTTTTTGGTTCAGGACCATCTCTAATCATTGTTCTGGAGTAACAATTTAGGAAAGTGCAAACTATGTTTTGCTGGCATTTGCTGGAAGTCAAGGTTTCAGTCTGTGGCTCTCATAAGTATCCTAGTTCTCTCTGGGGAGATAACATCTGTACTGCTTTGCTGTCCTTATGAGGTAGCTGGAGAACAAGAACCAGAAGAGCATTTCCATCCCCAGGGCTAAGGTGCCAAAATAGTTGCATCACTTCTCACCTCCTCTCAGCAGGGCCGTCCAGAGGGAGGGGGGGCAAGTGGGGCAATTTGCCCCAGGCCCCGGGCCCTGCAGGGGCCCCCACGAGAGTTTTTTGGGGCCCCTGGAGTGGGGTCCATCACTCGCTTCTTCCACTCCGGGTCTTCGGTGGCAATTCGGCGGCGGGGGGTCCTTCCGCTCCGGGACCCGCCGCCGAAGTGCCCCAAAGACCCGCGGCGGGGGGTCCTTCCACCCCGGGACCCGCCGCGAAAGTGTCGGGTCTTTGGCGGCAGGGGCCCCCCGCTGCCGAAGACCCCAGGCCCCCTGAATCCTCTGGCGGCCCTGCCTCTCAGAGGGAAATTGTCAGGGATGAGTAATAAAGCAAAGCCCCCTCAAAATGAATGAGACTCCTTAGGAAAATTAGTGCTTAGATATGTTAATCTGTCAAAAAGACTTAGGGTGACCAGATGTCCCGATTTTATAGGGACAGTCACAATATTCAGAGCTTTGTCTTATATAGGCGCCTATTACCCCCCTCCCGATTTTTCGCACTTGCTATCTGGTCACCCTAGCAAGACTAGGGCTCTTTCCTAATGTACCTTCCTGAAAGTATGACACGCAGGCATGGGATAAGGGGATTGGCGAGAGCCAAGCGAGTACTGTGTAAGCGTCCGTGCACAGCTCTACTTGAATTCTGACCTGCAACAGCCCTGCGTGGCTCAAGTAGAGACTAAACTGTCCTCAGCTACATGGTAGAATCGTCATAGAATACCAGGGTTGGAAGGGACCTCAGGAAGTCATCTAGTCCAACCCCCTGCTCAAAGCAGGACCAATCCCCAGATAGATTTTTACCCCAGTTCCCTAAATGGCCCCCTCAAGGATTGAACTCACAACCCTGGGTTTAGCAGGCCAATGTTCAAACCACTGAGCTATCCCTCCCCATCCCTTTCAAAATGCCACAAGGAGCTCTGTGGAAGGACTTGGTGAGAGTGCAAAATTGTTGTCGGCTGTCCAGATAGCACAGCCCGCTGGTGGTAGCTTTCGAGTTTAAGGCTGTGTTCTAGTCAGAGAGACAGTGGAAGGTCACTTAAGATCCCTCTGTGCAATTGTTTCCTCTAGGACAGCACATTCAAGCAGTGACCTTCTTTCATGGCTCATTGAGAACCAAGAAGATGATGCTAATGTTAATTTAGTCATGTTAATGTTATTGTGGTTGTGATTTTCCCACCTGATTGCAGCAATGCTGGCAGTGCTTTCCAGTGCTATAGAACTGATTAGCTAGAGCTACCGCACTCCACTTTTCATTTCAAGGTCTATTGCTTCTGTATTGTATAAAGTGCTGTCTCATTCTCTGATGGAGAAAAAGCAATATGCTCATCCAAGAAATGTAATTATTTGAAAGTCACACACTCATTGGCCGCCTCAGATTTCGGCTGCTCCTCATCTAACAGTTCTCTTAACAGAGTTAATGGGAGATTTAAGCAATCATTCATTTTTCTCTCATTTAGATAGTTGCAGATGGCTTACTCTAAATGCAATTTTTTTTTTTTTTTTGCTTAAAGACTTAGGCCTGCATGGTAGTGATAGCTGCTTAGCACCTCTTAACATTGGGGCCCTATGACAGAGAAGGCAGTTGGCCAATATTACTTCTCCTTAGCATAGGTACTCTGAACAGTGCAATTGAACCTCATCCTGGGAAGAACCTTCTGAACAGAATGGTTGATGCTTTGATGGCCTTCCCAGAAGCCACACAAACCTATCTTTGTTTCCAGTCCTTTCCTGGAAATACCTTTTCCTTGGAAGGAGAGGAAGGGAGGCTGGCAGGAAGCTGAAAGGATATGACCTCGGTGCTCAATACTCTCATGTACCCAGAGTGGTGAATTTCATTTCTCTAGCCATTTCAGAAAGTAAACAATTGGCCTTGTTATACAGATGCCCCAGTTAGCTTACAAAGCCAGATCTTAATTAGTTTTCAGTCCAAAAGCATAATCTCTTGAAGACATTTGTCTCTAATATCTGAGATCTCAGTAAGAAAGATTTAAAAGGCTCTTACTGCAGCTCCTTTAATTAAATTTATCTAATCTCCTTATTAGGGCACTGCAGAGATATCTAACTGTTTATGAATTAGATCGCCTACACTTTACAAGAGATTTACTCTTCTGATGCATTGTATCAGATTCAGTCAAAGTTGATATGTAAAACAAAACAAAACCCCCCATAGCATTAGCATGACCAAACTGCATTGCTGAGACTAGACCTTTTTATTTTCATGGTTTGTTACTGCAGCATGTCCCTTGGCTGAACTCTAAACGTTGTTACATGTGAAATAATAAGGACTCAGCAAATGTGACTGAGCACACTAAAGAGGAAAAGATCAAATTATGGATGAGCACTGAATCCTAAAGGCGCTGCTGGTGCTAATGATTCACATTCAGAATAGATTTTGTGCATTTCACTATGGGCTAAAGAGGGCAAAGTTGGAGAAAAATCAAATAATAATAAAAGGGCTTCACAATTGCCTAAGTTAAAATACAGCCACTTGTTAGAGGCAAGTTGGGAGAACGAAGGATTTTTTGCTTTGTTTGCTTTTCCTTAAACAGGTTTAAGTCATAGCAAGTATTTAGAAATTTCACTTAAGAAAAGCAGAAGAATGAAGTTAGCATGCTTTTCTATATTAAGGAAATGTCAAGTAGTGGACCATGGTTCTATGGGAATGAATCTCTTGTTGCTTGTTTGTTTTTCACCTGAATCAGTCCCTGTTGGAGAAATTTACTTAGTATTAAACTATCAGGAGACCATGTAGGCTAGTGGATAAGGCACTGTGATAAGAGTCAGGAAGCCTGGGTTCTCTTTACAGCTCTGCTACTGACCTGTTGTATGACCTTGAGCAGGAAGTGACTTCACCTCTGTTTCTCCTCCTATCCTTTATCTATTTAGACTGCAGGATCTTTGGGACAGGGTCTCTCTCTGTGTGTGTTCGTATGTGTGTATTGCTTAGCACAGTGTTGAACTTGAGTGGTGCTATTGTTTATACAAATAAATAATAAATGTTAACATTTGGTTTTGGAGGAAAAAGGGAAGTTGCAGTCATGTAACTCTAGGGAGAGTTGGGCCGTGTGTGTCTCTCTCTCTAGGATAGTTGGCAAAGTCGCAATGTAGTATGTTTAAGTAATAAGATTGTGATACCAAAAACCTATCAAAATCCAAGAAATACAAAACTAAGACTGATGCCTCACATTGAATCTTGACTGGGATCCTTGTGAAAGAAAAGCCCAACAGCGGGAGTATAAAATGGAGCATCAGCCTTATAGTTAACTTTCCTCACGTCTGTTGCCCGGAGTCAGAACTACAAAGTTATTGACTATGCATTGTAGTTTTATGCGGTTTTCTTGTTCTTTATTTTCAAAAGGTATTTAAATTATATAAGAGGCCTTTTGAGACATTATAGCCTTTTATATAAACATATAGGTCTCAGATAGTTGCATCACATTTATTTATTACCCCAGAGGAATTTAATATTCTGGAGCCACTGTTGACTGTCCTATAACTAAGATCTATAAAACCAAACAAACCTAGATTTAGCGTTTGACATCCTTGGAGAAGGGTATCCTCGATTTTGCTATAGAAAAGGTAAGGCAGCAGAACAAGCTTTCCCATACTTCCCTGACTTTGTGCTTTAGTCCTGATGTGAAGGGACCCATCCTGTTTTGTGAGAAGGGGACTCCTTAGATGGCCAAATCTCTGGCCTCTTCTGAGAGTGCAAAATAGCATTAATGGTTATTATGATTGTCATAGTCATTGAGGTCAATAGAACTTATGCTTCTAAGGCCTGGGCTATGCAGTTTTTGTACAGATTTAACTATTTAGTTTAGATGTATGATTTTTTTAAAACAAAAATTTTACTGACATCCATACCACGAATGCATTTGTACTGGTATAAAAATGCCTCATACCAGTATATCTTATTTTCCTTCCTTGAAGGGAATATAAGCACCGTTCTACTGGTATGAGCTGTCAACACTAGGAGAGTTGTATCACTTTAGCTAGACTGGTCTAATTAAAAGTGGTACAACTTTTATGTGTAGATAAGAATTAAATCACGTAGGCACTTTTAAAAACTTTAATTGTGGGCACCTGTCCAGTAGGGATTGCACTGAGGCCACCAGCCAAGCTTTCAATTGTCTGCTTCCACTTTGTGGAGAAGTGGGACTGAGGGATGCATAACTGTACTTCTTACTGCAGAGGCCACAAATGGTCTTAGGAATAAGGATTCAATTTTTTATTTTTTAAATCCTGAATATTAGTGATCACCCTGCCTGTTTGCTACCCTCCTTCCTGAAGTTCCAGACAGCTTCCAATGGAAACCTATGTGGGTTTTGTGTCTGAGGCCTTGTCTACACTACGAGAGTAGTTCGATTTTACTTAAATCGAATTTTTGGAATCGATATTGCAAAGTCGAACGTGTGTGTCCACACTAAGGACAGTAATTCGACTTTGTGAGTCCACACTAACGGGGAAAGCGTCGACATTGGAAGTGGTGCACTGTGGTCAGCTATCCCACAGTTCCCGGAGTCCCCGCTGCCCATTGGAATTCTGGGTGGAGCCGCAAATGCCTTCTGGGTAAAAAAAATGTGTCCAGGGTGCTTTTGGGTAACTGTCGTCATCCGTCCATCACTCCCGCCCTCCCTCCCTGAAAGCGCCGGCGGGAAATCAGTTCGCGCACTTTTCTAGTCAGTGACAGCGCGGACGCCACAGCACTGCAAGCATGGAGCCTGCTGCAACCATCACTGCAGTTGTGGCCGCTCTCAACGCCTCGCAACTTATCATACACCTTTCCCTGAGGCAGATGCAGAAAAGTCAGGCGAGGAGGCTACGTCAACGCGGTGATGGCCTGAAGTCTGAGAGTAGCACAGACCTCTCAGAAAGCAGGGGACCCAGCGCCGAGAACATCACGGTGGCAATGGGTCATGTTGATGCCGTCGAAAGGAGATTCTGGGCACGGGAAACAAGCACTGAGTGGTGGGACCGCATAGTGCTGCAGGTCTGGGATGAATCCCAGTGGCTGCGAAACTTTCGCATGCGGAAGGGAACTTTCCTGGAACTTTGTGAGTTGCTGTCCCCTGCCCTGAAGCGCAATGACACCCGGATGCGAGCAGCCCTGACTGTCCAGAAGCGAGTGGCCATAGCCCTGTGGAAGCTTGCAACGCCAGACAGCTACCGGTCAGTCGCGAACCAGTTTGGGGTGGGCAAATCTACCGTGGGGGTTGTTGTGATGCAAGTAGCCAAGGCAATCGTTGATGTACTGCTGCCAAAGGTAGTCACCCTGGGAAACGTGGAGGCGATCATAGATGGCTTCGCAGCGATGGGATTCCCAAACTGCGGTGGGGCCATAGATGGAACTCACATCCCTATCCTGGCACCGGAACACCAGGCCAGCCAGTACATTAACAGAAAGGGCTACTTTTCCATGGTGCTGCAAGCACTGGTGGACCACAGGGGACGTTTTACCAACATCTACGTGGGATGGCCGGGCAAGGTTCATGACGCTCGTGTTTTCAGGAACTCTGGTCTGTTTAGACGGCTGCAGCAAGGTATTTACTTCCCGGACCACAAAATAACTCTTGGGGATGTGGAGATGCCTATAGTCATCCTCGGGGACCCAGCCTACCCGCTAATGCCCTGGCTCATGAAGCCCTATACTGGCGCCCTGGACACTGAAAAAGAACTCTTCAACTACCGGCTGAGCAAGTGCAGAATGGTGGTGGAGTGTGCTTTTGGCCGTCTCAAGGGGAGATGGAGAAGCTTACTGACTCGCTGTGATCTCAGCGAAACCAATATCCCCATTGTTATTGCAGCTTGCTGTGTGCTCCACAATCTCTGTGAGAGCAAGGGGGAGACCTTTATGGCGGGGTGGGAGGTTGAGGAAAATAGCCTGGCTGCTGATTACTCACAGCCAGACAGCCGGGCGATTAGAAGAGACCAGCGGGAAGCGCTGTGCATCCGGAAGGCTTTGAAAGCAAAGTTCCTGAGTGAGCAGGGTAACCTGTGACTTTAAAGTTTGTGTATTGAGAAGCTAAACCTGCCCCCGTTTCTTTGCCCAGTTAATGTTGACTATCCTATCCAGTTACATACCCCCTTCACCCCACTTCCAACACACGTTTCAAAATAAAAATAGTTCTACTTTGTTAAAGCACACCGTTTTCTTTAATACTGTATTCGCGGGAATTTTTTAAAACTGGGACGCAGACTGTGGTGCGGAGCGGGTGTACTGTAGTGGCGCGAATGCAGCTTCTAAACTCAAGGATTGACAGGCTCCGCTGCGGTGGGATGGTTGTTTCAACGGAGCCTGTCACCCCTCCTGATAGGGACTGTGTGTATGGGGGGGTCTATGTGACTTTGTGGCAGGGGGAGGACGGTTACAGATCCCCTGCTGTGTGGCTCTGTGATCCTGCCTAAGGACCGCCGCTTAAGATCTGTAACTGCCCTCCCCTGCCACAAAGTCACAGAGCAACCCACCCCCCACCACATAACATGAAAACAACCTCCCAGACTAACCAGGGTAACTAGTCACTGCATCACTGCACTATGTATGTGCCCTGCTGCTGTGCCTGCCCCCGACTATATACCCTGCCAAAGGTGACTGTCCTGTCGAATTACCAACCCCCTATCCCCCCCTCCTCCAAAAGAACATGATGGAAACAGTAGTTAACAGAAACGTATTTTTTATTATCAACCAAACATGGAACTGGGAAAGTGAAACTTGGACGGGGGCTTGTGTCAGGCGGGAAGGAAAGAACTTGTCAAATTTTGGGGAATGAGAGCCTTCTGCTGCTCGAGCTCTCTGCAGGGGTGGAGTGAGAGTTAGCAGGGACTCTGCCGCCTCTCCTTCTGTGCACTTTGGGTGAGGGGAGTATGGGACTTGGTGGCGGGGGAGGGCGGTTAGAGATGGACTGCAGCGGGGCTCTGTCCTCCTGCCTCCGTTCCTGCAGAACATCCACAAGGCGCCGGAGCGTGTCCGTTTGCTCCCTCATTAGTCCAAGCAGGGTTTGAGTCGCCTGCTGGTCTTCCTGACGCCACCTCTCCTCCCGATCCATGTTGGCTTGGTGCATTCGGGTCAAGTTCTCCCGCCACTGGGTCTGCTGTGCTGCCTGGGCTCTGGAGCAGGCTATAAGCTCCGAGAACATGTCCTCCCGTGTCCTCTTCTTCTTATGCCTAATCCGCGCTAGCCTCTGGGAGTGTGATGACAGGCTAGGTTGTGAGACAGTCGCAGATGGGGCTGTGGGAATGGGAAAAAGGGAGTGAATTCCTCAGAAAGATAAATGTAGTTGTGAACAAAGAACATAGTCTTTCTCTGTTAACAAGACCATGCACAGCACCTATCACATGCGCACTCAGCACAAGGTCGAATTCTCGGCCTTCGCATTCAGTGCCTGGGGTCTTCTACAGCACATTTGAGAAGCCTCTCAGGAGAACGGAATTTCTGTTGCAGGCAGACATGGTAAGCCGTAGACTTGTGGCAGCTTAAAACTTTAATATTAGCAATGGCCTCATTTCACATTGAAATCAATGTCGGTCCCTGCTGCCAGCAATTCGGCAAGCAGGAAGTCTGCTCCTGTCCCACACCCTCGCGGCTGTCCCCGGGAACGATCCCTTTCGGCTGCCCCTCTCCCGCCTCCACCGCGTGGCTGCAAACCAGCGGTTACAGTTCTGTAAAGGAACGGCAAAGCAGTCCCAACACTAACATTCCCCTACCTCATTCAAAGCAGGTCATCATGAGCGACATCACCCTCATGAGGATCTCTGACAGCGAGAAAGAGAGAATGCTCCGGGAAAGCCTGCAAAGACCAGGGCCGTATGCCGCCATGCTGTGCAGAGCAATGATTCCAGAGTACTTGATAGTCTCGTGGCGTGGCAACGTGTCCTACTACGGAGGACCCAATAAGGCCGCTCTCCCCAAGAACCTAATGCAGCGGATTTCCAATTATCTCCAGGAGAGCTTCCTCGAGATGTCATAGGAGGATTTCTGCTCCATCCCCGGACATATAGACCGCATTTTACTGTAGCTGCTGTAGCAGTGACTAACCAGTAGAGCGGCTTGGGCAGGACAATCATGCAAAACCGGACATTGCTAGATTTTTTTTCAATAGTTGCACTGCCCATGACTGAATCGTTAAGCTAATCAAACTAATCATGAGAAACCCATTTTTTAAATTGTTAATATTCCTGTTCTGTTACAAATAAATGTTTAGATTTTTACAACACTTACTGGCTGATCCTTCCCCAGATTCTGTGTCCGGGGTAACGGCTGGGGAGGGTTGGTAGGGGATCTCTGTAAGGGTGATGAAGAGATCCTGGCTGTCGGGGAAATCAGCGTTGTGAGCGCTGTCGACTGCCTCGTCCTCCTCATCTCCTTCCTCATCTTCCCCGTCCGCTAACATGTCCGAGGATCCAGCCGTGGACACTATCCCATCCTCAGAGTCCACGGTCAATGGTGGGGTAGTGGTGGCGGCCGCACCGAGGATGGAATGCAGTGCCTCGTAGAAACGGGATGTCTGGGGATGGGATCCGGAGCGTCCGTTTGCCTCTTTGGTCTTCTGGTAGCCTTGTCTCAGCTCCTTGATTTTCACGCGGCACTGCGTTACATCCCGGCTGTATCCTCTCTCTGCCATGTCTTTAGAGATCTTCTCGTAGATCTTTGCATTCCGTCTTTTGGATCGCAGCTCGGAAAGCACGGACTCATCGCCCCACACAGCGATGAGATCCAAGACTTCCCGATCAGTCCATGCTGGGGCCCTCTTTCTATTCTGAGATTGCACGGCCATCACTGCTGGAGAGCTCTGCATCGTTGCCAGTGCTGCTGAGCTCGCCACGATGTCCAGACAGGAAATGAGATTCAAACTGGCCAGACAGGAAAAGGAATTCAAATTCAAATTTTCCCGGGGCTTTTCCTGTGTGGCAGTTCAGAGCATCCGAGCTCGTACTGCTGTCCAGAGCGTCAACAGAGTGGTGCACTGTGGGATAGCTCCCGGAGCTATTAGCGTCGATTTCCATCCACACCTAGCCTAATTCGACATGGCCATGTCGAATTTAGCGCTACTCCCCTCGTCGGGGAGGAGTACAGAAGTCGAATTAAAGAGACCTCTATGTCGAACTAAATACCTTCGCGGTGTGGACGGGTGCAGGGTTAATTCGATGTAACGGCGCTAACTTCGACATAAACGCCTAGTGTAGACCAGGCCTTAGGCTAACACCTGAGTAAGAGTTTTGGGTTGCCCCAACCCAGCTTCCAGCCACACACGCAAACCTCGAATGCTTTCAACCTGGGCTAGCTGGCTTGCCTGGGGCTATAGACTAGAGCTGGGTTCCTCTTTAATTCAGGCTGGTAACCCACCCACTTTGCAGTGAGGATGCAGGTTAAACCACTCAAGTGCTGATAGTCCTACCATGCCTTCCCACAAATCCCCCTGTGAGCCCAGAAAGAGACACAGGTTCTCCCACCACTTACTGTGAGAGAATCATGGAGTGGATCATCTTACTGCAGCACAAAGAGCACATAGGCTATGTCTCCACAGGTCTTAGTGACACACACATGGGAATGCAGCACTGCTCACACTGTGGCTAGGCTAATGTGGGTGCTGTGACCCAGGAATCTCTAGGTACCAACTAGAAGAGTGCATGGGGTGCCTAAAGTTTACCAGGGATCCCGTGGGTCACTATATGCATAATAATTCATTATATGGTGGCAGGTGAGGTCTCTACCAAGAGCCCACTGTGAATGTATGTCTGGATAATATGTAAGGAGTTATGTCTATATTGAAAATTATGTTCTTAAATTCAGGTAACCAGGAGGGGACCTGTCTCATACAGGTTCCTTTCACTCAGGAGGTAACAGAGCTTCTCTGTGTGTCTGTTCATGTGTATAGTGTATGTCTCACAATGGATGCCTGTTTGCATACTGAGTTGAATGCTAATCAAGAGATTGTGAAATCTTTAAGAGGAAATGTACAGGAAGAAATAAACACAAGAGGGGATCCTCTTTATGAATAAAGACAATGGCTGGGGTATATCGGGTAGGAGGAAGGGGTGCAGAGGTATACCCTGGATCCTTCACTGAGGAGGCACGCTAACAGTGTGTTTGTCTTAGGAATGGAGAGTCACAGCCATGACTGGCTGTAAAACACTGGAAGAAGGTTGAGTTAGCATTGCTCTATAAGACATGAAAGTGTCTAGGTTCTAGAATGCACTTTATGATTTTATTTTATATGTAACCATTTGTTTCCAATACTTCTACATTAAGTCATTTGAATCGCTATACTTTGTTTAAAAACATTTTTTTACTACTTTTCACTACATGCTGTGTGTTAAGCAGAGTGGTGGTCTGAGATGGAACTGCTTCTTTGGAAGCAGCGAATCTGTGAATTCTGTGAGTGTCCAGTGGAACAGGGGTTGGGCACTTCAGTGAGATGCTTAGGAGTTGGAGCGTGCCTATAGCTAACCTGCAGAGAGAGAGAGTAGGGCCTGTGTAGGCCTAGAGTGGAGAGTTTGTGTTGCCCATGGCCGGTGGAGTCAGGGAGCTGACCCCTGACAGGCATGGACAAGGCTTCCTCACACTAAGGGCAGATGGTAGCAAGGTGTTTCACAACCCTAGGTACCCCTGGAAGTGTCATAGGTGCCAATCACCCACATTAACTCTGCAGTGAAGATATACCTTGAAGATATACCTTGATTTTGGGGGCCAGGAATCCCTGCACTCACTAACTTTGGTCTTGAGCAAATTGCTTATTTGCTTCATTTCCCCATCTGTATAACAGAGGTGATAAATACCACTCTCCCAGGCATGTTGTAAGGATGACTAATTGTTTATGTAGGCAAAGCCCAGGTGCTGTTAAGCATTTCTAACTATTCATTAATAGCAAATCTGTGGAAAAACTCCACATTCAGAAATCCTCTGCTTTGCACTTGTTTCCTGCACTCACTGTCCCCAGAAATCTTCTGTAGGGGAACCTGTGAGCCCTGCTTATTTCATAGGTGATTTTCCCCCTGCCTCGTCTCCTCTCTCCCATGCCCTCCTGCACTGTCTGCCTGGGATACTTCAGCAGGGCTGTGAAAACAGTTCAGCAATCAAACCCCAACCCCACTGAGGAGGTGGAGCAGGAGTGGTCATTTGTCCTCAACTTGTCTGAAACCTTTGTATAGACCAGATTCAGATTAATTTGCTGAGCTCTGCTCTATTTCACTGACTCAACTACTGTAAATGATAGGTGTAACTGTGGTCATGAATAACACAAGTGAAGCTAATAAGAACAGATACTACGCTGGACCAGAGCTCAATGACAAGTGAAGCTGTTACTGTCAGGTCAAACTGAATGGGAGACCAGACATGGATTTCCAATGCAATAGTAGCAGCAAACCCATAATTAAATAAAGCGACAGGTGGTGTATTTTTAATTTTTTAAAACAATTACTTTTTCATGGCTATTGGTTATGTCAGAAGGAAACCTCCCTTGTTCTCCTTCCAGACCTGTCTGAATTCTTTGTGCCAGAGCAGTCTCATTTCCCCAGACACTCCACCTACGCCAGTTTTATTTCATTCCTGACTCGCAGAGAATGTTAAAGACTTTGGAACGTCCTGCAGTAAAAGAAAGCATCTGATTAACATGCCAAGCTGTACAATCCAGGAAAGAACTTTCACAAGTCTCCAGTAAGAGGCAGTGATGCTTACGAAGGGGAGAGGACACAAGGACTTCCATTCAGTGTGAGCATCCACAATTTGCCCAACTGATGGCAGCACTGGTAAATGGCAGGAGGCCAAGGGCTCTTCATAACTTAAAATGGAGTAGATTGTGGCTGTTCACACCTTTCTAATAAGGAGCAGGCTGCTTGGATTAAAACAGACCTCACTGTAGGCTGAGGGTCTATTGTCTCTACAGTCAGGCCATCCCTTTTAAAAAATGAGTGATTGCTCTTGACCAAACATTTCTACACTTGAGCCATCTCACTGAGGGATGTCATGATTAGAAATGAGTGTAGCTGGATCTAAAACTAATACACAATCTCAATCCTATTTAGGGTTCAAAAGAGTTTGATTAGCTTTAAAATAATAATTATACAGCTGAGAGGTCTTTTTCTTGTGTTAGTTCTGAACCTATTAAAACCATGACCTTCTGGGGCTCTCCTCAATGGGGCTGATTTTTTTTTAAGAGCCTGATGCAGCCTTCTCAACTCCACTTGAATTCAGTGGGAGACTAAGGGCACTTAACATCCCATGGAATTGGATCCTAAAGCAGTTCAGCTATGTTCAAATAAGAATCTTAACCTGGGAACGTCCTAACTAAACTGAATCGGCAATTTTTTTCAGGCTCATTGACTGAATGCACTGTTGCATTGGAATTCATTATAATGCCAACGAAAGGTGACTTAATAGGAAGGGAAGGGGTGAGAATATTGTTTTGTCTGGTGCCCCTCCAACCTGTAAGGCTGGCTTCAAAATAACATTTTTAAAAACTATTTGTATTATGGTAGTTCCTGGTCCCAATCCTAGCTGAGATCCTTGCTCCATTGTGCTAAGTACTGTACCAAAATGTAGGAGACAGTGCCTGTCCCAAAGTGCTTACCGTCTAAATAGACAAGACTGATGACAGGTGGGAGAAAGGTATAGTAGTGTCCCCATCACTCAGCTAATCCAATCAATCTGTGCTGCTAATCAAAGAACATAGTGTTTTGCAGTGTGGTCATTCTCACTCAAGCTAGTCGAGTTCTAGTGGAGTATCTCAAGTGTAGTGGAACAGCTCAACAGAAGAGACTAACTCTGCCCCAGAATAGTCACTAGTCTGGTGGTTAGGTATTCATCATGGAGACCCAGGTTCAAATTCCCACTCTGGAGCATGGACTTTACTCCCCCTCCAAGTGAGTGCCCTAACCACTAGCTGTTGGGCAGGCTGCCACCACTCCTTTGTGAATCTAGCCTTTCACTTCCAAATTTCCTTTTGCTTTTATTTATTTATTTTTCAAGTTAAAGATGCCCAAAGCTGAAACAAAGAATCTTATATTGAGTAGAATGAAACACCTTGTTTGACCTGATACTTTATGTCTGAAAAAGTTATTTTGTAACTTTTCAGTTGCTGGAATATTTCCCGCCCCCCCAAAAAAAATTATTTTCAGGTTGACCCAAAATTATTATTATTTTTATTTCTTTGGAATTGCCAGAGAACTAAAAAAAACAACTATTAGCATCATATTAGAATTGTATGATCTTTGTATTTCTATTTTTCAGGTTGAGAATACACTTAAAATTAATTCTGCTCTCTATTTTAAAAATGTTGAATTACCTTATTTGTTTGGTTTTCTGCCTAAGGCTGACAGTGAAATCAAATGAAACTATCACCTCCTTCATTAAATAAGAACATAAGAATGGCTATACTGGGTCAGACCAAAGCTCCATCTAGCCCAGGATACTTTCTTCTGACAGTGGCCAATGCCAGGTGCCCCAGAGGGAATAAACAGAACAGGTAATCATCAAGTGATCTATCCCCTGTCACTCATTCCCAGTTTCTGGAAAACAGAGACTAGGGACACCATCCCTGCCCATCCTGGCTAATAGCCACTGATGGACCTATCCTCCATGAATTTATCTAGTTCTTTTTTGAACCCTATTATAGTCTTGGCCTTCACAACATCCTCTGGCAAAGACTTCCACACATTGACACTATGTTGTATGAAAAAATACTTCCTTTTGTTTGTTTTAAACCTGCTGCCTATTAATTTCATTTGGTGACCCCTAGTTCTTGTGTTATGATGAGGAAATAATGCTTCCTTATTTACTTTCTCCACACCAGTCATGATTTTATAGACCTCAATCATATCCCCCCCTTAGTTGTCTCTTTTCCAAGTTTAAAAGTCCAAGTCTTATTAATCTCTCCTCATACGGAAGCAGTTCTGTACCCCTAATAATTTTTGTTGCCCTTTTATGAACCTTTTCCAATTCCAATATATCGTTTTTGAAATGGGGCAACCACATCTGCATGCAGTATTCAAGGTGTAGGCATACCATGGATTTATATAGAGGCAATATAATATTTTCTGTCTTATTATCTATCCCTTTCTTAATGATGCCCAAGATTTTGTTAGCTTTTTTGACTGCCGCACACATAGAGTAGATGTTTTTAGGGAATTATCCACAATGACTCCACATCTCTTTCTTGAGTGGTAACAGCTAATTTAGACCCTCATCATTTTATATGTATAGTTGGGATTATATTTTGATGTTTGTTTGCACTAGTGATAAATAGAAAGAATCACTCAGAGATGGAAGTGATGCTATTACAGTACTTTTTGGGAGTTAATGCTGATGCCTTAGTCTTTATTAATATTACAGTAGTGCCCAAAGGCCATGATTAGGATCTTATTGAGCTATGTATTGTACAAACAGTTAGATACTGTTTTAGTCATCTTTTCAAGAATCTGGTTTTTATTCCATTTTACCTTCCAAAAACCATTAACTGCCTACTTAGATCATTTGTCAGAAGATATATATTAGAACTGGTCAAACACCGGAAAAAATATTTGTTCAATACATTTTGTTGTTGCTCATCATATTATCCAACTGGTCAGTACTATATAATTTTTAAAATATTGAATAATATTTGGTCAAGTTTAATAAAATCAGACTTTGACTACAGTTTCCTAAACTTAGAAAATAGTTGGCTCATAGAGGATTTTCCGCTTGCCTGTTATGAAACTGGGAATGAGATCATTATCCTTTCATTCCAGTGCTATCCTGCGTAGATTGTTGGCTTTCTATGAGTTCACTGATTTATACTTGGAAATCGTACTGCAAGAGTTGAAGGGAACGGGGCTGGGGAGATTATCACATATGGGACAATAGATAACACATGCATCTCAGTCTGACTAACAGCCCTGTTTTTTCAGCAGACACAGGTAGGGTGCTGGGGACAGATTAATGACAGTGTCATAACCAAGACTTGGAAATGATGTGCTGAGAAAGGCAGGCTGGAGGACAACATATTGGGCGGGATAAAGGTAGCCGATTAAGCTGACTTCAGTAGTAAGGTAGCTTGGTGCTGCAAAAATTGGAGAAGAAGGTCTAGAAGGTTGGCAGAAGTGGCTGTGCATCTTCCCAAGCCACAATCCCATTTATGGTAAGATCTGTGGAGTACTGTTTTCACTGGCTATGGACAATACTGCAATACTCCCTCCTCTGCTGGAGTGAGTGTCACTGTGACTAAGGGGCTGACTTTAATTGATACACAAGGAATACAGTATCAGTCCCATGTCTCAAGCATAGTAATCTTGGAACACATTTGTGTTCTCCTTACTATTAACGGGGACTATTGCTTATGAGAGTCCCAGCCAACTACACAGAGAGCCAGCCATGTTTTTCTGTAATTCACCTAAAAACTTTGAGGCACATCTTCAAAGAAAGTAACAGAGACAAATGTGTCAGCAAAAAGTCCTATGAACCTGTTCCAAAAAGAGAGAGATCCAGATTCTCAGATGGTGTCAATGGAGCTAAGCTGATTTACATTAATAGGGTTCAGTTTGGGACGATTGTGATTTATGGAGTCCCAAACTTAATGTTGGGTCTTCTCTAATTTTGTATCTGCAGGTGTGGTGAAGAAGTCAAACTTGAACCTTAAATATATACATAGAGCTTATTACGTTTTAACATTAAGGAGTAAATCTTGTCTTCTGCAAACAACTTAAGTAACAGAGGAGGGAGGAATCTTTCCCTCATGTTACTGATCAGTACCAGCAGAGCTGCTTCAAAGCCACTAATTCAGCCTAATGGATTCAGTTACCTCAGTAGATGCTATGCTCTGCCTCTGCAGGATGTAATGGCTAGTGTGTCCACACGGTCAATGTAAGCAATCTGTTGCAGGGGTTGTATGTTTGTAGAGTGCCTACAGAATGGGACACCAACCTGGCTGACACCTCTAGGAGCTTATAACAATTTGAATGTTTTAACGATCCTCAGCCTTCCACCCACCTCCCGAAGCCAGGAGAGCACTGGGACCAAATGCCTGTGATTCACAAGGGAGACCACAGACCTGGAAATCTACTTTGTCATGGACAGTGGAACTGTACAATATCTTCTGTATCCAAAGTCCTCTAGATTTGAGGATTTGGCCCCAAATGGCATCTGGCATGTTTTTAGGATGTAATTATGTTTTCAGTCTCAGAATAATAATGCATTATTATTTAAATAGCACTATTTAGTTTTGATTAAAAAATTCAAGACTGACATTTTCTGGAAATTGTATTTATTAGCTTTGAAAAACACTCAAGGCAGACAAAAAGACATTCACGGTCTACCTACAAAAACTATCAACCACAGTCTAAACCAGACATAAGTAAAACAATTGATCAGTTTCATTATTTTTACATGAACATGAAGACCTGATGAAACTACATTTTACCTTTTGCGTTTCCCATAAAACTTTCATGGCAACATTTATAATGCAAGGATATGAAACGGAAACGGAAGCATTTTATGCAGAATGTAAAATAGGAGTGGAATCTGGTTTACATATAACCACAAATGTAGAGAAATGTTATGATATCCCTGAAGGAGAGAAACAGACTACACAGTACAGAATCATACTGTAAGCAAAGGTTTGTCTGCTTGTGGACAGAATAACAGATTTCATGTAAGATCTTGTCCTGAGACTCCCTCATATTTGGGCTTATGTATTTGTATTACATAATAAAGTCATAATCAGCCCCCAATGTGCTAGGTGCTGTAAAGACACACAGGAGGAATTTACAGTCTAAAAAGATGAATACGGATGGGTGAAAGAAAATATTAATATCCCCATTTTGCAAATAGAGAGCTGAGGTACAGAGAGATGAAGTGACCACCCTCCCCTCTCAACCTTGTGTAATGGGATTGCTAACAAATGTAATTACCAATGTTCATGTTTGCAGGATTAGGGCCTGTGCGCTGATCCTGAACTGACTGAGTAGGTGAAATCCTGGCCCACTCGAGTCAACAGCAAAATTCCCATTGGCTTCACCGTCACTTTATTTTCAGACATTCTCTTCAAAATTATATTATGTTGAAAGATTTAGTGACACAGAATGCATGTCATAATAAATCAGCCCATAAATATAAATAGATAATTGGGTATCTGTTTTGTCCACTAGAGAGCAATGCACCTTTCAACCCAAGTGACTAGTTGCTTGAGCTGGTTGGAAAAATGCCAGTATTTGTGGGAAATTTAGGGGTGGGGATGGGGAAGGGATTCTTCAGAATGTTAAGATTTTTGATGAAACACCTAAGCTAAAAATAAGTGTGTCAACAATTGAAAACCATTTTTGGTCTTAAAAAAAAGTTCAGTTTGTGTAAAACCAAACCCTGAAAAATTTTACTGAAAATATTTCACTTTCTGGTTTTTCATTAAAATCTGAGAATTCTGACCCAAATGGAAGTTTTGTGTGGAAACTTTAATGGAAGTTGAAAGCTATGTTTTTGTTGTTGTTTTTCTGATGGAAAAAACTTCAACCAGCTCCACTAGTTACCCAGTTAGGCTCTGATCTCACAATACTTGAGCGTTTGCTTAATTTTAAGCATGGGGAATCGTCCCATGGAAGGCAGGACTAATGTTATGGCCATTTAAGGGTAACTCAAGTTATTGTGACAAAGAGACAATCAAATCTTTACATTTTCAAATATTTCCATGCACACATCTCTCTCTCTCCTCCACCCCCACCCCCCAAAATCTTGATACTTTCCATCTGATAAGCATTGCCTCCTGTATTTTAAAAGAGTAAGAAGTAACATGGCTGGCTTTTAGCGATAACTACTTTTAACTGTTCAAAAGATCCTTGTTTGTACATTTGCTAAACTAACCTCCCGTCGGTGGAACAAGCCCTTAGAGATATGGGGACTAAAATGTACTGAAGTTGAGCTAGCTGTGGGTGCTCGCAACCTGTGAAAGTTAAGCTAACAGTGTCTGGCATTAACCTTCCAAGGGGGATACAGGCGCTGTCTAGACTAGGCAAAGAGGCTGGGGGTAGAGGACCCAGCAGCTAAAACCTGGGAGGCGTCTGAAAGGGATTGTCTGGAGCACAGAATAGCAGCCCTCAAAACATCTTAAGGGGGCAACTAGGGTTGCCAATTTTGGTTGGATGTATTCCTGGAGATTTCATCACATGACATAATCTTTACTTAAAGGTGAATCTTTAATTCCTGAAGACTCCAGGCCAATCGTGGAGGACTGGCAACCCTAACCTAGACTTAATTGCTATCAGAAAGATGAACTAGAAGAGGCATCACAGTACGAGGTCTAAGAACCCCATAAGGTAAATTTGCCCTTCTACCCCTCTATGGGACTGCTCAGTAGGGGGCTGAGTTAGAAATTACAGGGTTTGTCTTTACTTGTTATTGGCTGAGACTGTACCAAGTGTATCTGCTACCCCTAGCAAATCCTTTCATTTGGGAGGTTAATTTCAATTATTTAAAGAATATGCCCTGGACACGGAATTAGAAATGAATGTGATGGCAGAGTAACCAAAAGAAAACAGCAGTAACTAAAACTAGTAACTTGGTCTGATATTTTTTTTTATCAAATTAAGACTACATTGTATTTGTACTGTACATTTTGTCTTATTATAGAATGCAGCTGCGACTGAATTGCTTCAATATTTGCTGTCAATGTATCTAAAAGCACAAGTGAAGACAGTGCAGACCAAACTTGACAAATATTTGGCACATAGACAATAGAGCCTTGTCTACTCTAGGGTTTTTGGTTTGATCTTTGTTTTTAAATCTCCCATTGGTGCAGTTTTCAGGGTGGTGGTAACAGTAGGAGTGTTAGTGTTGAAAAGCACAGGCAATTTTACCATCATGACATACAGATCTGCTCTGAGCAGGATGCTTGTGCCCTCTCTATGCTGGCAATATTATCCATGGAGCTGTACTGGTGAGAGATTTCCTGAGAAATGCTTATATAGACATAGCATTAAGGGCTTGATCCTGCAAATCCTTCATGCATAGAACGCCCTTCGGCTTTAACTGGACTTCTGAACAAGAGTCCACAGGACTGGGCTCTAAGCAGGAAATTGCCAAAATTACCTGGTGACAGCTACTAAATTGATCGTAGTGTTGATCTTGGTCAAAAGGCTCAGAAGAAAAGATCACCTCAGGCCTAGATTCAGCATTCAGGTTTGAGGTAGTCCCCTAATCTCAGGGCTTTTCTACACTGGCAATTTACAGCACGGCTACTTTCTCGCTCAGGGGTGTGAAACCCCCCCCCACCCCCTGAGCGCAGCAAGTTTCAGTGCTGTAAATTGCCAGTGTAGACAGTGCACCAGCACTGGGAACCACGCCCCTCGTGGAGGTGGGTTTTTTTAGAGAGCTGGGAGAGCTCTCCCCCAGTGCTGCGCCATGACCATGCAAGCCATGTTAAAGTGCCGCGGCAGTGCTTTAGCGTTGCCAGTGTAGACTAGCCCTAACTCTCTAAAGCATCAATTTTCAGTGTCTGCTGAGCCATTCCCTTAAAGCCCATCACTGCACTCTGACGCTTGATCCTATGTTGTTTCACAACTGTCAAACAAATGTTCCCAAGGGTGATTTTTCATGAAGACAGTGCCTTCTGGTGGCCAGATGTGTTTATTCCTGATAGCCCTAATCCAGAGAGAAATCTGGGGCTCTGGGATTCTATTATTTTCAGAACAGAATAATATTGGAGTGCCTTCCAGTAGTGCAACATGTCTAGCATCTGTCACATGTGGTTCATTCTCTCCCTCTCAAATTCTCCCCAGAAGGAGAATTATGGGTTTTGTAGGGCTTTCTTTTGTTTTGTTTTTTTAATATACACATTGCTGTGTGTTTGTGAGACAAGGCAGATCAATGAAGTTTGCCTTGCACTTGAAGCTGAAGGTGGTGAAGTTTATGTTTACTTCATGTGGGAGTTCACTCCACAGTCGTGGATCAGTCCCCAAGAAAACTGTCTCTCGTACAATTGAGCTTTACCATTATGGTAGAAATTTCCATTGTGTCTGAAAAGTGGAGTGTCACGGATTCCCCGGGCGATGCTCTGGAACTGCTCCCCACAAAGCCAGTCAGGACTTTGGGGAGCCTCCTCTCCCTTGGAGCAGACTGTCTTCAGGGCAAGAAGCTTACATGGCTTCACCTCCTGGGTCTCTCCTTGGAGCATTCAGCATATGCCCCTCCGTGCACTTCCCATAGCGAGTCCACCCAGGTGGGGTCCTGGGAAAGCCAGAGGGTCCTGCACGCACCCCCTCTGCGCAGTCAGACGTGACTCTTAGCCAGCCAGTAAAACAGAGGTTTATTAGATGACAGGAACACGGTCTAAAACAGAGCTTGTAGGTACCGAGAATGGGACCCCTCAGCCGGGTCCATTCTGGGGCCCAGCGAGGCAGACATCCCCGTCTGCCCTCACTTCCTGTCCCCAGCCAGCTCCAAACTGAAACCCTCTCCGGCCACTCCTTTCTGGCCTTTGTCTCTTTCCTGGGCCAGGAGGTCACCTGATCTCTTTGTTCACCTTTAGTTATTCCCTTGCAGGGGGGAAGGGCCCTGTCCATTTGTTGCTAGGAGACAGATTGTCAGCCATTTATGCACACTGGAAACTTAAGAAATGCATTGGGGAAACTGAGGCACCCACACAGTATTCAGAGGAAACATTATGAACAGTCCGACTTCGTCATATGGAGTTGTCATCCTTCATTCAGCACCTTGAAGATAAGGCCCAAGATCTTGAATTTGATTCACTGTTCTATGGGAAGTGTGGAGAGCAGAGCATGGGTTTGATGTAGTGGCTGAGGAAACATGCTGCAGCATTCTAGCTGGCGTTTCCTTACAGCTGATGACTTCATGCCCAAATGCACTGCACTGCTTGTGACACACAGGCCCACTTATGGTTCACTACTCCATGTTAGCAACTCTTGTCAGGCCTGACATACTCATTACACCTCACGCACTGGTGTCACGATATTTAGTTAAAAGGTGACATGTAATATAATATGTCTAGCTAATGAAATCTAATAACACACTGGCCATTAATGTCACTGTAAAATGTTTGTAACGCCTCAGTAGGTGAAATCATGGATACTCTCTGATGATATGTCCAGGAGACTGTAAACAGACAAAGGTGACAAACAGGTTTTTTCTATATAAAGGGGAAAGAAACTATGGTGGCAGATGTCCTGTCTAGGAAAGAGGGCTCTGACCTACTGCCTCGAAGTCAGTGGATGGCTCCTAGGCTGGGAGCTACAGTGGCAAAGCATTGTGGGGTACTCAGGGTTACAGGGTAAGAAGTAACACAACCCCTCACTGGTCTGGATTGCACCCTGAACTCTCTGACACAGCTGTAGTCCAGACTGGACATGACAAAAATATGAATAACCAAGGTCAGGATGAGCTGGTGTCTCCTAGCCAGCTGAAAATGATAGCATCTATGACTAATACTTTCTATTACATGAGATCTTAGCATCAGTGAGGAATCCAAGAACAATCCTAAACTACAAACTGAATTGACAAATTATAGGGTGTGTACCTTCAAGCTAAGTGTACTGCACCATAGCTGCAAACTCAAAGTGCTTTCTTCTGCCCACCACAACTAAGGAGTCTATTGATGGATTCATTCTCAGGCAGGTTAGGGACACATTCTGCATTAATTTCATATTTGCCTTTTGGCTAAAATATCTGTTTCACAACTGATACGTTCTCTAGTGGCAGAGTCTATCCTGCACATGATGTTGTTTTGTAATAGTAAAACAAGCTTTTTCTCCTTCACAACTTGTCTGCTCTTTCATCTTACCCATAGTGCCAAATTCCTCCCAATGAAGTTTCATGGGTGCAAATCAGGGCAGAATTTGGCCTATTATACTGAATTTGTGACATCACAATACATTCTGTATGTGGCAATTTCAACTTTAACGTTAGGGACTGTGACATCCCTGCAGGATCTAGCAAAAGGCTTAGTTAGGCCATGAGAGAGAAGCCCTCTTTCAAAACATAAATATCTTTACTAATAGCAAAGTGTAAAAATCAAACTATACATGTTTGGGTGTTCTTTACAAACTTTTTTTTTTTTTTTTTCAATTTTGATATAGTATTAAGGAAGGTCCACCTTTAAATACAAAGTTGAATGTGATGTGTTATAACATGTGCCTGCTTCTGGCTTGCAAGTGATAACTTTTTGTAAAACTTTAATCAGATGCTCTTTGCTTCTGGAAACAAATGCATTTTTGAGTAACTCATAGCGTCGAAGTAGCTAATCACAAGTAAAGGCAAGTTTTACCAGAATCGGCATAGACAAGTCCTTGCACATTTCAGGCCTAATCTTTAAGGTGCTGATCACTTCCTGTAGGGTGCTGAATTCCATCAACTTTCCTTTAAATTAGTGGGAGTCAGGAGTGCTGAGCGTCTCCTCAGAATTAGGTCCTTCCAAGACAGAGACAAAGACTAATTTGGACTGTGGTTAGTGATTTGGTTGAAAACTAAATTAAAAGCAGCAACTGGATATTTTCCCTTCTGTATTGCTCAACCCTAAATTTGTTTGAACATATGGGGGAAAATAATCCTTGTTCTAACTGCATTGAAAACAATTGAGTTACAGCTCCAATTAATTTGGCTTTATTGAGTGACAGGATTTAGGAAAAGCGCGCTCACTCTCTCTCTCTCTCACACCCACACACACATACACACACACTGGTGGGCAGTCTGACACCCTGGCACCAGGGTGATGTGAGGGCGTGGAGGGGGGGTAGAGTGACACCCTGGCATAGGGGTGGTTTGTGTGTGGGGGGGAGTGGAGTGACATCCTGGCACTATTATTATTTGGTGTATGTAATCTGGTCAAGCCAAGCCACAGCATTCTTATGAACTATGTTTAAGACACAAAGACCTCCAGGAAGTTGAGTCATTTTGTAGTCCTCATGTGTGTCATGGTTTGGGGCTGGCCACATTGACATAGTGGACTGTCTCTGAAACATCACCAAAATTCCGCTGCAGCACAAATTCCATGTCCAGTATGAAACTGGCTCAGAAGGCTCCATTGCCTTAGTGGTAAATCAACCCTGGATTGACATTGAGTGGGGTCTCAGAAAAGATAATTGTCATTTTCTCTGTGGACCAGGAAGCTCACCACTCATTCTCTATCGTAAATCCCTCACCCGGTAAACTTATCCACAATGGGCAACATGAGGACAGATGCCCATTTGGTGGATTAAACAAGTCTTTATTTAACAGTAGATGTGGCATATCATGCAATTTCGTCACAAGCTTTGCTATGCTTTCCTCTCTGTAAACACTGGGCAGAGCAATATTGCAGAGAACTGGTAACCATGGTAGAGGAGTAATGCCCCTAGCACTGGGGCAGTGTGAGGGTATAGGGGAGTGGGATGCGTGCTGGCACTGGGGTGGTATGATGGCGTTGGGTGGGACACTTTTATGCCTTGGCATTGGGGCAGTGTGAAGGCATGGTGGTGGGGCTGGTATGACCCCCTGACACTGGGGCAGGGCGTGGGGTGTGGTGGGAGCGGTGGGATGCCCTGGCACAAGAATGGTCTGAGGGTGTGGGGGAGTGGCATGAATCCTGGCACTGAGGCAGTGTGATGGTGCAGTGGGGGTGGTGTGAGGGCATGGTGGAGGGTGGTGGGATGCCCTGGCATTGGGGTGATGTGAGAGGATTGCTGGGGGCAGTGTGACCCACTGGCGCAGTGTATGGGCGTGATGAGAGGCAATGTGCTGTCCTGACACTGGGGTTGTGAGAGCATGTTGTGGGGGAGGTGGAGTGATGCTCCAGCACTGGGGCAGTATGAGGGTGTGATGCAGGGCAGTGTGTGGGTGTGGGAGGGGTGGGGGGGGCAGAGTGTTGCTCAGGGCCGCCGGGGGGGGGGCAAGTGGGGCAATTTGCTCCAGGCCCCGCAGGGGCCCCCACGAGAATATAGTATTCTATAGTATTGCAACTTTTTTTTAATGGAAGGGGCCCCCAAAATTGCTTTGCCCCAGCCCCCCGAATCCTCTGGGCAGCCCTGGTGATGCTTTGGCACTGCGGCTGTGTGGGGGCGTGGGAGGGTATGCCCTGGCAGGGGGGGTAGGAGACTTTGGGACGGGGGGCACAATGTGAGGGTGGGGAAGGGGATGACCCCATGGGGCGATCCCTGACACTGGGGCGATGTGAAGGAGTGGGGAAAGTGCCGTGTGACGCCGGGGGTATGACGCCGTGATGGGTGGGTGGGATTCCTTGGCCCGGGGGCAGTGCGAGGCTGTGGTGGGGGGCGGTGTGAGCGGTAGGATCTCTGGTACTGGGGCGGTGTGAGGCGGCGGGCAGCGCAGTGTCACCCGGTGACGCTCCCACCCCAGGCTGCCCCAGGGGACCAGCAGGCAGAGCCCCGCCCCCTTGGGCGAGGGGCACAGAGAGGGCGTCCCCCTGCCTGGCTCGGGCGCCGGCAAACTCTGGGTCCTGTGGCGGGCGGGAGAGCTCCGGGCCCGGCCTCCCCCGCCCGGGGCCAGGCGGAGCCAGCAGCGGGAGGAGGAGCGGGTGAGAGGTCGGCCAGCTCCGGTCGCCCACAGAGGCTGAGTCCCGGGCAGAGAGGGCGGCGGCGGCGCCCGGCGGTGAGTGCGGCGGCCCGGCGGGGCGGGGGGGGGGCAGCCCCCGCGCCCGCACGCGCTGGGGGGAAATCGCGGCTGGCGGCGCCCAGCAGAACAGTGGCCCGTGTGGCCGCTCTCCGCTGTGGCCCTCCCCGGCGTGCCTGGCTCCTCGGGTGTGGTGACTCCTGAGACCCCGCACCTCCCTCCCGGCCCCACCACTTCTCTGCTGAGGCTGGCCCTGGGGGAAGGTGACTCCTGAGACCCCCAGCGTGGCTGGCCTTGGGGGAGAGCCGAGGTGACTCCTGAGACACCCGCCCACACATACATACACACACACACACACACACGCCTGTCCGCCCGGGCGTGGCTGGCAGTGGGAGAGCGAGGGGTGATATTCACATGCTCCTCCAGTGTGGTTAGCACAGGGCAAATGGTGATTGAACTCCTCTCCCTGCGTGGAGTGTGCGCCTGCTTATATGCGTGCCAGAGTTGGAAGTGGTGGCAGGGTTCTGGGAGTGACTTATTACAGGAACTTCCCAGCAGGTGTGGAAATAGCACCTACCCTGGCTGGCTAGTCTAGTTTTCCACTTGCTGCTACCCCTTCAGCCTCTTCCTTAGATTTGAATCAACCCTGCTCAAACACCTTCTGCCCCATCTTGGTGATACTGCTAAATGTATCAGGTAATAATCTTTGTATCAGAGGGGGTCGCCATGTTAGTCTGTATCCACAAAAACAACGAGGAGTCCGGTGGCACCTTAAGGTGCCTCCGAATTCTTCGTTGTCTTTGTAATAGTCCTTGATACTGTTACAAATAGGAAAAGGAAATAATTGTTCCCATCAAGGACCAAGATATGACAGGACTTAAAACTATGGTAGAACACATTGTCTAGGGATTGTCTGGTGATAGTTGCCACTTTATTACTGAATATTTACTATTTTTCCCCAGGTGAATAGACTGGCAAAACTAGTCTTAAGGGAAATGTGGTAACAGAAAGAAAGAAGGGAGTTAATTAACGTGTCCTGTCATGTTTAGTGTTTGCCTGTTTGGCTTGTTTGCTGCTGGGAAGGAAACATGCAACTTGTTGAAAATTCCATCTGTTTCTAAACTCTATCATCTTTCTTCTCATCCTTATTACCTCTTTATCCCCTATGCCCCATGCTGCTTTTGAGGACAGAATGTTTACATTCACTAGTGTAATGACAGTTGTTTCAGAGGCTGGTATACTGCCTACAGAGAATCTTTTAGCTGATGTCAAAAAGTGTATTTGTTTTAAGAAAGAGTTTGGCTCTGCCTTTAACGTGTATTAAACCTTCGAAATATTGCACATCGTCTTATGCTTGTGGGTAGCAGTCTCTAGTGTTTCAGTTGCAGAAGTGAATGGATAAATCAGATAATGACAGATCTAAATCAGCAAACATTTTAGTTAGCAAGTTTGTGTTTTTTTTAACTTCCCCCACAAATTTCATTAAAACAATTTTGCATTAAAGCCACATATATTTAGACTGATTTTATTTAATTTCAGTTAGTTACATATCCCTACTAAAAACCTCACTCATTTATTAAAAAAATACACTGAGTATGTAGCTATAAAAGTTCTTATTAAACAAAAACATATTTGGAATAAGTATCCTTGTCCATCCATTGTGAATACTGATTAATTTTTATTCAGTATGTCTTTATAGTGTTTGTTAGTGATCTGAGCATGAGGCTGGAGTCAGAAACTGCTGCAATCTAATCCTAGCGTTGACACTGATTTGCTGTATGGCCATGAACAAATCACTTAAAGCTGTGTGTCATTTTCCACATCTGTAAAAGTGGGAATCACAAAATTCCACAAAGGAAAGTTTGTGTTGATTAAGGCCCCTATTTGTGTGGGCAGACAAGGACTTCATTGGGGCTCTATGCTGGTTGAGTAGTCTGTCTTCATGCAACAAGTTGCAGATTGGGTCTAATTAGTGCATTGAAGTAGAAACATGTTATATTATTAACATTATTAATCAAAATGTGTCTCACCAAAACTTGTCTTATATATATAATTCATTTTAGTCATTCTTAAACTGCAATATCGTATGCCAGGCTAATATTCATGATGTTTTTAATGAGAGAAATTCTTAACATCCATCTAGATGATGTTTGAATTATATTTTTAGCATTATGTATAGAATAATATTTAAAGTGATTTGTCACATTTTCCCCAATATTGCAATTAATTTAGAGCTAATCATAATAGGTTATTAGCTTGTATTTATGCTAATTGTAGATTAGCTTGAAATAAAACTCCATGAGTAAGTGACCAGTACTGTATAGTAGTAGTATTTTGTGCTGGTCCAACACAAACTAAATGAGATTAAAGGATTAGTATACAGTTAATGACTTCTAAATCCCCTATTTCATCTCTTCCCTCCCCCTGCATTGTATATATTAGAGCAATTTGGGAGCTCTTTAATCAAGTGATAAAGTGTCAGAATACATTTCATGAATTGCTTTCCCTTAGAAATTAAGTAGTGCAATAAAGCAATCTTATCTGGATAATTATAAAGCTAATCAAGGTACATGCATTTAGTAATGAAACACTTCAAAATTGTTTTGAGACTTCTAACTTCAACTCTTTTTTTTAGGATACATTGCTGTCTCAGAAGTATACATACTTTAATTCTATTTTAATCTTTTAGCACAGATACTGAGTTATACAAATATACATTTCAGCTACTTGTTTCATTTTAAATAACGTGTATAATTCAAACCTGTAATTATGTAGTAACTAATTCTGTGGATACTAAAGGTCTGAATTCTTGGGCCCTGATCCTGCAAAAGCTCAGGACCTTGGAGCCCCATAAACAATGTGTCTGTGGCTCTAAGAGTACAACCTGTGGAATATCTTGGGTGCTGGCTCCACAGCAGGCGTATGTGTTCTTGGGATATTGGGTCTGTCTTGGAAGATATTAAACAACGTAAGTTTTACAAAAGGCAGTAGCTCAGTTGCTGTACAGGCAAAGCTCCCCAACTCCTGATTCTTGGTCTGTTGGTTAGGCCCTGCAGTGGAAGCAAACCAATAGGAATTATTCCAGCAGCCTGGTTCTAATGAACTGACCTACTCTATCCCATAATACAAGAACAAACACAGACTAAATGAAATTGACAAATTTTAAAATGAATAAAAAGTACTTTTTATGCAATATAAAATTAACTTGTGAAATTCGCTGCCACTGAAATAAGCAAGTAATTTAAGGATTAGAGCCATCTAGAAATGAAATTAGCATCTGCATTTATAAAATAAAGAATAAAAATGACAATCAGCCCTCTTGCTTTAGTGTATAAAGGACCAATGGCCTGAACCTGCTTAAACTGAAATCAATAATAAAATGTATTAACTTCAATGAGAGCAAGGAGCAGGATCTTTCCCCATATCCTGAGTTGGGCTGAGGACTTGCAATTCCCAGTGAAACCAAACTGGCAGGTTGTTTGGTGTCTCTCTGGATTTGGTCCAGTTTTATTACTGCTGGACTCGGGCAGCTTTTTTCCCTCAATGTGGTGATATTGCATGGACTAGACCTAATCTCTCTAAGGACTTGTCTACACATGAAAATTAATCCAGAATAATTTAGGAATTTAAAGTGGATTAACTATCCATGTGAGGACACTCCTAACTCTATATGTGGATGATTTTATTCTAGAATAAATCAGAAATAGCTATACTGGAATAACTCCCTATGTAGACAAGTCCTAGCCTGAGTAGCATAATGGTATTTCAGATGAACCACAGGATAATTCTGCAACTGATGTGGCAATTCCTCTGTTCCTAACTATAAACCAGTGTGTACATGTGACTGGATGTGTAAATCAGTGGGGGAAGGTTTGTTTGATAAGTGAACATTTTTAGTGTCTGGCTTCCAAGGATTAATAAGAACGATCAGTGAGTTTAAAAGAGGATTAATGAAAATTACCTCGAGTGACTTTCAATAGTAGTAGTAGTAGTAGTTGTGTGTGTGTGTGTGTGTGTGTGTATATATATATATATATATATATATATATATATATATATATATATATAAAAATGAATGAGGGTTTCAGGATTTATTTTTTTCCCACAGAAGAGCAACTTTGTTAGTTGGAGGGGACAGTGTAGTTTCTTTCCTAAGTGTGAACAAATTGCTTTGTTTCATGATGACAGTTGGAAACGAAATGGCAAATTTAGGCAGCCCACTTACAAACTTCGGGGTATAAAATTCTCACTGGAAAAACAATATCAAGAAAGTGGTGAAGGGAAGCAATGCTTATAGACTGCTGTTATGGTCTGTCTTTCCATGTCTGCCTCTGCTTTCCTCTATAATAGGCAGATTTCCCCCCCCTCCGTTTTGGATGTGCAGAAGATCCAGAATGCAGTGGAACCCTGTGCAGTCTGCAGTGCCTACTTGTTGCACTTACAGCTCTTTGGGGCTGTATGCTTTCTAGTGCAGGGGTAGGTTTTAAAGATGGGAGAGACAGGTGGACTCATAAATGTTTGGCTCCACCTGTCAAACTTGCTAATAGGGATGCTTCATCTTTGAGGCTGCAAAGTCTTGGCTGTGGAGCACTTCCCATTTTAACCCTGTGGAAGGACTACTCTTCCTGATCATTGTGGACATGCCCAGTTTGGCATGCACACCCATTGGCTGAGCAGTGCCATATGTACTTACTAAAAATGGCAAACTGCGAGAGAGGGAATGTTGCAGGTTCCAGTGCCTCTTCGCTCCATTGTTTACCGAAGACCTCATCTTTGCTTTCAATATATTGTATTAAATCCAGTATGAAACTAATATAATTGTTACATGAATCACTGAATTTTCTTTGTGGATCAGCAGATTTCTCCATCTTGTTTTGTCTTCCAAATGTATAGTCACCACCAACCTGTATCTGTTGAGTGTCTTGCTAAACCAGGGGCACTGGAACACTTTTTACAGTGGGGGTGCTGAAAGCCAGTGGTCCCCAAACTTTTTACTTTGCACCTCCCTTACCCCGTCCGTGCCCTCTCTCCCCAGAGCTGGGGCCAGGACTGGGCCGTGGCTCCGGGAGGGTGGGGGGACGCGGACAGGGTAAGGGGCCTGAGGCTGGGACCACAGCTGGGGCTGGGGCCCTGCACAAAACCTGGGATGCTGCAGCAAGCCCCGTACCCTTAGTTCCCGTGCCTATTGGCTGAAGTGGCCTCTCCCTGGGTTTGGTAATCTGTGAATGGTTTCATTATTCACATTAAAAGGGGGAATTGTAGGATCATCCACAATCACAGTGGGAAAGGAAACACGGTGACAGTTATTGTTTGGTGGGAATAGAGTCTCTCTAGATCTGCTATTGAAAAATCCAGAGTTCTTGAAAATTGTAAAATGTCCTAACATTTCAATGTATATGTGCACAGCTGCTCATTTCACATGATAGGCACATATGACTTAGTCCTAAGTAATTACTTTTTCACCACCATGACAATTATTTGTATTATAATAGTGTCTAGGGGCCCCAATTGAAATCAGTGCTCCATGGTGCTAGGTGCTGTATCTACACCTAGTAATAGATTGCATTTAGGGCTGGGTGAACATTTTTGGCAAATGGTAAATTTGCTAAAAACTGCAGTTTCAGCTGAGTAAAAAATTGAGGATTTTTTTTCTTTAAAGTCAAATTGACAGAATTTTTTTTTTTTTTTTTAATGTTGAGTTAAATTGACCTGAATGATTTCTCCCTTCCCCTCCCCCACCCATTTTCGTGAGGGGAAAAAATGAAAACAAAGCAATTTAGTTTGAAAACTAACACCATTTTTTTTGGATTTTTCAGTTCAGCCATTGAACCAAAAAAATATTATTTAGTCTGCTCTAATCATGTTCTAATGTAATAGATATTTGCTTAGGCTATGTCTACACTACACAGCTTTTAATGACATGGCTGTGTCGCTACAGCCGTGCCGCTAAAAGTTGTGCAGTGTAGCTGCTGTTTGTCAGCAGGAGAGAGCGCTCTTGCCGATTTAAACAAAAAAACCCAAAACAAAACAAAAACTCCAACAAGCGACATTTGTGTTTTCGGCAGGAGAGTGCTCCTGCTGACAATGCACTGTTCACACTGGCATTTGTCACAGCAAAACTTTTGTCTTTTTTTGGGGTGGGGGAAATGGCGTTTTAACCCTCTGAAAGACACAAGTTTTGTAGTTCAATTGCCAGTGTAGACATAACCTTAGTAACATTACATCAATAGGTGATGATATTGTGTCCCTTGGACACAACACCACATATTTCTGCATGTTCCAGGCAGGAATAATAAGTTTAGAAAGGGGACTGTGGAGAGCTGCTGGTAGTCAGAACACAATTGTGCTACTTTGGTAGTGTATACTACTAGTATGCAATGTATGTGTAGGTCAAGAATTTTGTCCCTGCTATTTAGACGTCAGCTTGGCTGCTGTGCAATAGAAAGCAAATTTGTTCTGTTTATACCATCTTTCTTTCCATCCCTTTTCCATATTTTTTAAAACTTGCAGTACAAACATTTCACTTTGACATGATTTAGTTTTAGTCATAAACTTGTTCGTAGCATTATTTTTTTCACTCTGCTTAATGTACAACTGTTCTGTCATACAACATCTGGTAAAAGTTGACAGTTAAAGTGAAGGGTGAGATCCTTGGATGTTTGGAAAATGTAAAACTGAATTTTATCTTGGTGGGTAATGTTTATAGAAAGCCCATTCATTCATATGGGCTGGTATTTAAACATTGACTTCACAGATGCAGAGACTAGTATTTTCAGTTCCTTGCTGAATCGGCCTGTTGCTGTTTGTGACCCACCCTTGTTAAACAGGGAGTTGTAACATGTTAAATGAAGTCCTGCTGGATCTTGCATTCTTAATAGATAGTTATCTGTGAATGCTCATGCAGGTAGGTGTTCTTAGGAAAACAATGTCTGGAACAACTTTTCTCACTTACATGGGTGGAGATTGGGCAGTTTGTATTGAGGCTCAAAGGCAACTGTAAATTTCATTTAACTATTTGAGATTAAATACTCAATGTAATGCAAAATAGCAAAGGTGAGTTTTTCTATTCCTAGTGTTGATATAGGATTAACTACAAACAATAAACCTTAATTAGCCTTTCACTGCTAGAAACTCTACGGAGATGGGGTGGGGGGCCCAATTATTATGGTTCTAGAGGAATTGATTTCCTCCAAGCCAGATTCTGATACCTTCACTCCTGCTGAGTAGCACCTTGCTCCGCAAGTCGTCTGATTGAATTGAACAGAACTGCTTGCAGAGTAAATTACTACTCAACATGAGTGAGGGTGTCAGAATCAGGCGCGAATGAGGAAATACTAAAAAGGTTAAATCAGGGGTCGGCAACCTCTGGCACACGGCTCGCCAGGGTAAGCACCCTGGCGGGCTGGGCCAGTTTGTTTACCTGCCGCGTCGGCAGGTTTGGCCGATTGCGTCTCCCACTGGCCGCGGTTCGCCATCCCAGGCCAATGGGGGCGGTGGGAAGCCGCGGCCAGCACATCCCTCGCCGCTTCCCGCAGCCCCCATTGGCCTGGGATGGTGAACCGCGATCAGTGGGAGCCGCGATCGGCTGAACCTGCCGATGCGGCAGGTAAACAAACTGGCCCGGCCCGCCAGAGTGCTTACCCTGGTGAGCAGAGGTTGCCGGCCCCTGGGTTAAATGTAGGTCTTGGCTAAGCGGCAGCTTAGGGGATGTGGAGTCATAACTATCTGCAAGTATTTGAAGGATGTCAATACCAAGGAGGGAAAAGAATTGTTTATTATCATTCAAGGGGCTATAATTAGGAGTAATTGGGTATCATTAGAAAGGGAAAATGCAGCCTGAATATCAGGTGGAATTTTATGACCATGAGACTTGTTGCTATATAGAATAGTCATCCAGTGGGAGTGGTAGAAAGCCCAGTTTACAATTAAATTGAACAAAACCAGAAGAAAATGTATTGTGCAATGCATAAGTGTTCTTGTGGGGAAGTATAAAAGTTATATCATCTAGTCTTACTCAATGACTCTTTCTAATTTGGTCCAGGTTGACCTTCATCTTTGTGCTTTAATAAAATGGTGGGAGCTAATTGCTTATAAATGAACACTAGTCCACTTCCACCATCCCACATCAATTACATATTCATCTGAGAAGCCAAAAGTGCTTTTCTGGGAGGGTGTGTTATTTTATGAGTATTTTTTGTGTGTGGTTAAGGCACAGAACTGTGCACCTCTTTGCATCTCAGTTTCCTCTCCTGCAAATGAGACCTCGCTAACTCAAAGGAGTGTAGTGCGGCTTGGTTCAGTGATATTCATAGTGCATTGAGGTTCCTGGGTGGAAGTCTCTCTAAAAGTGTAAAGAGTATCCTATCTATTTCTTCCTGGAGGTAACTTTTTTCTTTTTTTTAAAGGAACACTGTCAATATCTATAGACTTAAAGATCTAGCAATTTAAAAACATTCACTCCCATCAGAACCTCCTGGTGTCTTACATATAATCACATTTCTTTTAAAAAGTATAAAAATTCTTTGGGTCCACAGCGTCCAAAACAGCCCCCATTTTTTGCTGTGCCCAGTGTTCCCTGCATGAAATAATATAAGACTTGTATGTTATCTTTCATCAAAAGATCTCAACGTGCACTAAGTTTGTGAGGTGTATAAGTTTTATTTTTGTCTGATTTAAAGGTGGAGAAGCTGAGAGATGGGGAAGCTTTGATTTGACCACAAGGTCACCCAGTGAGTTGCAGAGCCAAGGTTAGAATCCAAAATTACTCTGTTCTTTGCCAAAATAGGCGATGCTCCCTTCCTACACAGCACACCGTTGCTGCATATTTATATTTAAAGGGTTGGATCATCTAAAAGTGTTGGTTGGCCTGCAACATCTAGATAAATAGAAGCTGGGAGGCGAGCAATGGTGCAGGGATTGGTTTCCAAAGTACTGTGTACTGTAGCTAATAGCTGAGTCGGAGGGAGAAGGTGACTTGGTGGATAGTTTTTTTTTTTTTTTTTTTTTCCCCTGTTTAAATAGTTTCTTCTTTATTGTAGGATCTGGGGGTGGGTGGGTCAGCCCTCCCCCACCTCTGAGGGTGGGGGGCCAGCAGGTCGGTCATGGCATGCACGCCTGGAGTGTCGTCTGTCACCAGAAGGGGGGAGCGGAAGCTGAGACACACACAGCCACGACAGCAAGGGAAGGGGGGCCCGGACTCCTGGGTTCTTCACGCCCCTCCAGAGGGAGCTCAGCTCTTCTGCAGGCCAGAAGCCTGTAGGCATTGGTGGGAGACAAAACACTGCAGGCCATATCCTGTGAACAAGTTAAATGGAGGCACTATTAGTTGGCAGGTAGTGTTTACAGGATCTTATCCTAATGTGGAACAAACTATCATTTATTTATTTCCCGTTCATGACATCTTGCCTTGCAATCCTAGGCAGGAGACCATCAATCGAATTAGATGTTAGAAATTTTCTTTTTTGCCAAATGCCTATTTGTTTTTAATAGCAGACAGGAATTCAGTCATTTAAATCAATTGTAAATTTTATATTTAAAAATTAAATGCACTGTAGGAAGTCTCCAGAAATGTTTTCCGTAAACTGCCTATCCCTAATAGGATATGTTTAGATTTCTGTTCTGTGTAGTTATGTTTTCATGCTTAAATTTTCTTAACAGTTGGTTGAATATACAGTTACATGCTATTTGAACTGTCTGTGTTTATGAATTTAAATCCTTAAAACTGGCTTGTTGCTTTAAGTCATTAATCATTTCAATAAGTAATGAAGCTTTTCAGGAAGAAAATTTCCATTCTGTATTTTTTTTTTAAAGTCAAGTTTACATAAACAGGAATTCACAATGTATTAGACTTCAGTGTCTCAGTGGAATAAATTAAATTCTATTGCAGAGCAATCCATATCAGTTTGAATTGAAAGAATAAGCATTTGTGGAAGATGATCTTTTGCCATGATATTGTGTATGTTTTTAGGATGTTTGCAAAGAAACTTTAGCTATAGTAAGTGTGGCAGGTATTTTATGTCTCTTAACTTCCCAAACATAACTATGTTAACTGCGATTGACAGCCCTAATAAATATATAGACTGAATTCATATGCGTAAACTTACCTTGTACGTATGTATATGAATTTTTGTTATAAAATTTCACATATACAACAGCAGTTCAATAATTTGCATTAATGATTGGGAAGACCATTGCAAATCCCTGAATTTTATGAATCAGGAAAGGAACAAATGATATAAAGGAAGACTAATGCTAAAGACACAATGTGCTTTATTCATTTATTTTGACAATTATAGTTTAAGGTGCATCTACACAGAAAAATAAATAAAACACTGCCGCAAGTCTCAGAGCCCTAGCATGAATATCTACACTGCTATTTTTAGCCCTGTGACCCTGAGTCAGTTGACTCGAACTCTGAGGGTAGTTCTGACTGCAGCTAGACACCTGCGGCTGGCCTGTGCCAGCTGGCTCGTACTCGTGAGGATCGGGCTCGGGCTGTTTAATTGTGGTGTAGATGTTCAGGCTTGGGCTTTCAAGCTTTGCAAGGTCCTAGAGCCCAGCCTGAGCCAGAATCACACCGCAATTAAACAACTTTTTAGCCTGAGCCACATGCGCCTAAGTCAGCTGGCATGGGCCAGCAGCGGGTTTTTAATTGCAATGTAGACATATCCTGAGACTTTGCACCACAGGTATTTTGCAGCATAGACATACCTCTAACGTACCATTTTAAAATGGTAGTGCAGTATAGTTCTTAAAGATAATAAAGATTTAGCAAAATAAGAATTCACTTAATCTCTTTATTATAGGGCTTGAACATTTAACCTTTAAGCTAGGAGATATTAGGTAAGTCTAGCCAGGGTGAAAAATACGCTGCTAAACACCCTGCAACTAATATCAGTCAACTCTCTATTTAAAACATTAAAAAAAAAAAATGAAAAAAAAAAACCTTGCTCTGTCCCTCTTGCTTTTGTTATGCCTGCTTTCCTTTCCTGTCTTGATGGCACTTTTTCTTTCTTTAAGTTGGTCTCTTCCTTAAAACTGCCAACAAGATTGATACAAGCTTGTCTTCACTAGAATATTTGGTTGTACCAGGATACAACCTTGAGGAGCCTAGGCATGATTTTGCTGTCAGTGTAGATGAGGACAAGTAGTGTTTAACACTTGACTCACAATCAAGCGACAATTTTAAGCATTGTTTGCCCCCATTGTTAATGAATGCAAAGTCAAATTTACCATTGCAGTGTTGCCTGCTCTATTATTTGAGTCTTGTGATATTTGGTGTTTTTCTTTAAGCTACAGCTGCTTCAACTAAAGGTATGTCTACTATGGCAGAGTAACATCACTGGCAGTTATAGCGCTGCTCAGAGAGCGCCGAAGAGAAACCGCTGTTGTGTGTTCACACTATCAGCTCCCTGCGCAATAGCATGTTCACACTTGCGGCCCTTGCAGTGATATTCAGAGCAGTGCACTCCGGGCAGCTGTCCCGCATAGCACCTCTTCCTCTTCTGCCGCTAAGAGTTGTGGGAAAGTGGAGGGAGTCGCGGGGCATCCTGGGTCCTGTCCCAGTACCCCGTGATCCATTGCTTCGCATCCCAGCAATCCCTGTGCTTATGTCCGCATTTGATGCCATCTTTCAATGGTTTGTGTACTGTGCGCTCTGCCTCTTTGGTCTGCAAGAATGGATCCCACGCTGCTGACCAATATGCTGCTCGCTTTCACTAACACTTCATGAGTGGCAGTGGAATTATTCCTTAAACTACAAAGGCAAGAGGAGTTTGACATTGATCTTGCCACGCATAGTATCTATGACACGAGATTGCTTGTGGCATTCACGGAGGAGCTGACCACAGTGGAATGCCGCTTTTGGGCTCGGGAAACAAGCACTGAGTGGTGGGATCACATTGTGATGCACGTCTGGGATGACAAGCAGTGGCTGCGGAACTTTCGGATGAGGAAAGCCACATTCATGGGATTGTGTTGTGAGCTCGCTACAGCCTTGTGGCACAAGTACACAAGAATGAGAGCTGCCCTGCCATTGGAGAAGCATGTGACGATTGCACAGTAGAAGCGGACTACTCCAGACTGCTATCGATTGGTCGCTAACCAGTGCAGAGTGGGAAAGTCGACTGATGGACTTGTGTTGATAGAAGTGTGCAGGGCCATTAATCGCATCCTGCTCTGAAAGACCGTGACTCTGGGCAACATGTGTGACATTGTGCACAAATGGGCTTCCCTAACCGCAGAGGGGTGATAGATGGCACACATATTCCAATTCTGGCACCAGACCACCTAGCTACAGACTACATTAATCGGAAGGGGTATTTCTCTATGGTTCTCCAGACGCTTGTGGATTACCGTGGGCGTTTCACGGACATTTACGCAAGCTGGTCCGGAAAGGTGCATGATGCACGCATCTTTTGTAACACTGGCCTGTTCAGGAAGCTTCAAGCAGGGACTTTCTTCCTGGACCCAAAGATCACTGTAGGGGAAGTCAAAATGCCCATTGTGATCCTGGGAGACCTCGCCTACCCGTTAATGCCATGGCTTATGAAGCCAGGCATGGGGAACCTTGACAGCAGCAAGGAGTGATTCAACAACAGGCTGAGCAAGTGCAGAATGACTGAGTGTGCTTTTGGACATTTAAAGGCCCGCTGGCGCTGTCTATGACGATACTCCTATGCTTATAGCCGTGTACTGTACGCTCCATAATATTTGTGAAGGGAAGGGTGAAAGTTTCACTCAGGGCTGGACCACTGAGGCTCAGCACCTGGAGCCTGAATTTGAACAGCCAGAGACCAGGGCTACTAGAGGGATGCCTTGAGGCAGCAATTTTAAGCTGAAAGCCACTAATATTTGTTGCTGTGCTTGGGATGTTAGGAGGTGATTGTGATTGGTGCAGACAATGCACTATGAAGGTTTAAGAAAATTGCCTGTTGCTTTGCAGGGGTCTTTTTGCTTTCAATTAAGGGACTAAAGATTGCTTTCAAACCAAAACAATTCTTTTATTTAAAAAACAACAACCAGAGGAGAGAGACAAACAAAAAAACATATCAGCACTGTGGATGATATGCGGGGGAGGGAGAGTCCCAGGAGGAGGTGAGGCCCTGGGACGGTTAAAGATTTGTGTTTGTCCAGGAATCATATCCAACATTGTCCTTTGGAGTACAGTGCAGCGGTTACTGTACTTCAGCAGGGCCAAACTGCAGAGGGATGGGTGTTGAGTGCAGTGGATAGTGGGAGTCTGCAGGGACTGGACTGTGACGGGGCAGGAGTGGAATGCAGCGGGTACAGAGTGGAGCCAGGAGGTTGATAAGAGTGTGTTGGCGGTGTCTGGGGGGTGCATGGGAAAGAATTGTGCGACAGTGGCTGCAGAGGGGGCCGGACATGGAGCTGCTCGGTTTGCAGTGCTAGTAGTGCTTGGAACATGTCCGCTTGGCGCTCCATAATATTTAAGAGCCGCTCCGTGGCTTCATTCTGGCGAGCTCCGTTCTCCTTTCGGTCCCTCTTCTTGCTGTCCTGCTACTCCTTCAATTCCTGTTTTTTGGCTGCAGCATCATCATGACATCACACAGAAAGTCCTCTTTAGTTCTTCGTGTCCGCTTTATAATTCTGCGCAGCTGTTCAGCCAGCAATAAAGAGGGAGGCTGGGCTCCCGAGATCATATTTGTGAAGCCAAAATGCAACATTTTACAGAAGCAGTATTGTTTGAATCAGTGGTCTGTGTGTTGCAGTGATTTAAAACACTGCCACTATTCACATACCTGTCACTAACTGGCTGATCCCAGGCAAGCACACATGAGCCACAAGACCCCCAAAATGGTGAATAACCGCAGGGGAAATCAGTGTTCCAGAACCATATGTACACTGGGCATGTGGCCTTTGGGGAGAGCCAGCACTGTAGGGGAGGCCTTATAATCCTTACTGTCCCCACATTTTCCAAAGGCTGTGTTCATTATGGAAGATATCTCTTTGCTGAGGGTGAGCAGGGAATCAAGGGAGGGTCTTCTCCAAGGCTGAGGCGTCCACCCTGGCCCTTTTTTTGCAGGTCGCCTATGTGCAGTGACGGCAGAGGGGCGCGGGGAAGTTAAATCATGTGGTGGTTTTAAACAAGTAAAACAAAACAAAAAAAACCTTTTAGTCACTAGAAACTTGGGCTGGTTTTGAACTGCTGACTTAAAGGCAAAAAGTTTTGTGCACCATTAATCAATTCCTCAGTCAATCCCTTTTAATTCATTTTAAGTTAAAATTTTCACCTGTGATGTGAAACACGACAGACATACTTTCCATTTAATTGTTCTCACTGTTTCTCTTTCCCATTTACTTTATATATTCCTTTCTTTCTTTTTCTGTTTGTGTTCTCTACCTCCTTCCCTATATTTTCTGTTCCACTCTTCCCCGTCTCCAAAATAATCTCTGTGCTCTACTTCTCTTTTCTTTCTTATCCCATTAATCTATACCATCTACAATCATCCCATGTACTCAATCATCAACCTCTTTTATGCAAAGGACTTTCAAAATGTAGCAGAACACCAAACAGCACAACAGCGCGAGGACTAAACTGAGGGGTGAGGGGCTATTATCCAGGGACAAAGCTCAGGTGAGAAGCCAAGGGTAGTTAGATTCATACCAAGGTGCTATCCCTGAGTCCTCTGAACAGAATCCTGTTCTGTAGCTTCTGACTAGCAAGTGTTGAATAAATAGATTCAAAACCCTTCCCCATGCACAAACCTGGCTGCTGAAAAAAGAGAAAATGCTTATATTCGTATTTTCCCCCTTCCACTTACTCCAGAAGTTCCTGGGTACAACATAGGTGGAGGGAAATAAAGAGAAATCTCTTCTTCCTCTCTGACTGCATTTTTAAGTCCTTCTTGCCAGTGAATAGATCCAGTGTCTGTCTCTGCTATTGCTCATAGCCTTCTTCAGCAGCAGCAGCAGCAGCATGAAATTCACTGCGTTGGGTAAAGGAGTCTTTTGTTCCCATTTTCCGTTTTACTCCTGCTAAGTTTTTGTTTGTTTTTTGTTTTAAACCAGTTCCCCTTCCACTTATTTGTAATGAAACACTCTCTCGTTATGGGAAGGTGGTTTCTGCCATTAGGATGATCCAGTTGGCTGTCAGTCTGGGCATGAGGCATGTCATGTCATTCTGATGCCAGGCTAATGTGGTTTAAAATAACCCTGACGAGCCCTTTAAACCTGGTTCTGAAGTACCATATTGATGGGATGTGGGGCAGCAATTTGGCTAATACAGACATGCAAGTAACAGAGCAAGATAAATATTGGATTATATGATGTTTGCCACCACTTACAGTATTTAATGTTTGTGTGGTGAGCCAGGTCATTTGAGGGTATCTTGCCCATGTACCACTACATCTGGGGACACGGTAAGAATATGGGGCCCAAAAATAGAAGGGAGGAGGCTGGAGCATTACAGGGACAACAGAAGTCCATGCCTGCACCTCTGGGATCTGCATTGCCTCATAGGCCTAATGATGTGCTGTTCAGGGGCCAGCTCCCTGTTGTGACCTGATAGTTTTTGCTTGATAGGAAACAAGTCCCAGACACTGAGGAGTGCCCCTTTGTGAAACAAACAGCTACAAATCCTGATCCGCCTGGGACAGTTTTTAAAATGGCCAAGCTTTTGGGAGGCCCCTGAGTTGCTGGCTGTGGCGGCTGATGGAGCCGTGCAGGCTCCTGGGGAACAGGTTTGTGCAGTGCCAGGTAGCAGCTCCATACCTGGGGTTCCCAGTGGTGCCCTGCTTCCCCCAAGTGAGGTGAGTCCACTGGCTTCAGATCCCGCATTCCATGGTGGTGATACTGAGTCTCAGCCTCAGGCTGCTCCACTGCCTACTCCTCTGAGGATGGATCTGATTGATGTGCCCGCTACTTCTCCTATGCCTCATCCCTTTTTGAACGGGGATGCTGCAGCAGGAGCCCGATATTCTTCTGTGTTAGTGGAGTCCAAGGGAGATGAAGAAGATGATGTCTCTGACTTCTTGCTGGTCCCTGATGTTCTCACCAGTCAGCTGGACAGGAAGGGTGGTACAGCATGCAGGAGGTGAGTGACTTTTGAGATGACACTGAAGGGAAATCGGGAATTGAGGTTGAGGCCTGTTTCCTTGATCTGCAGTGCTTTGTTCATTTGGCCGCTCTTGTTTTGAGCGATACCTCATTTGATAGCAGGAAATGTTTCCATCTCAAGAAGTAGGTAGGCAAGGTCAGAAAGCATGCTGGGACTGTTCAGGGCGATAAAACTCCCCTGTGGCTCATGTATCTCTGGGTCCTCCCACTCTGCATTGTTTCCCTCTGTTCTCTATCTTTATCCTTCTAACTTCTATGGTGCTGCTCAACCCCAGCTCTCTGAATATTAATGGGTACCAGGGTGGTTGTTGAAGGGCACAAGTTCTTGAGCTTCTCTGATAAAACCTGGCCAGTCTTTTTTGCAAGAGATTTGTTTGGATCCTGATGACCAGAAAGCTATCTGAATGAAGAGGAAGGGGAAGGTTGTTTGAGCCATGGCTCTGATGTCAGTGCTAGGGTGTCTGTACTTTTCTCCCAGAGTGCAGCTTTCCTTTGTGAAGGAGATTGTGCAAGGTCAGATCCTCCAGATGGAGGTGTGCATTGGTGCTGTGGTGGTTAGTTTTTTTTACTGTCTGTGCCCATATTATGGGGCAGGACCATGTTTCCTTTTTGCAGATACCCAGTTCCTACTTGGCTGTGGTCCTCAATGCTACTATTGTCTGCAGGGGTGGGGATGATGACTTCATCTGTACTGTATATTGTTTTAGACAGGAGCCCTCCGGAGCCACATCCTCAGCTGGCCAAGGAGCTGTATTGTCTCGTGTAGAATTTTGGGTTAGTGGATGACTGGAGGTTCTCTCATGCCACTGTTAGGCAATACTTAGGCTCAAAGGCCACCCCAACCACATCTCTGGGGCTAGGCTGGATTTCTTTTATGCTGTAAAGTCCAGCATGATTGTTCGTTCAGTTCTGCTTGTCTCCCACTCACTTGGCTGACCATCACTATGTCTCTGTCAGTGTTTCTCTCCCCTATCCTGCCTGTGCTTCCTGCTGGTGTTTTTATCACCAAATTGTTTCAGGGCCTGAATTTCACCCAGGCATTAGCTGTGTTTTGGGAGCATTGGCGGCAGCAGCAGAGGTCCTTCTAGGAGTCCTTGAGACAGCGGCAGAACATGAGAGGTCCAAATGCAATTGTTTTGCCAATGTTACACCCAGGCTGCTGTAAGGGCCTTGTGTCATGCTGAGTACCCTGGAATGGGACATCGTGGATCTTCATGGCAGCCTTGATGTTGGGAACCTGATATCAAATATGAGCCTCCAGAGCGCTTGCTGGAGGAGAACATTGCAGGGAGCTCTGGTTTGGGCCCATTTCCCTCAGCTGCATGACATGAGAAATTTCTTTGGTTTGGAGAGGAACACTGTGGACTGTCAGCAGATTCACTGTCTCCAGCTGCCATGGGCATGTCTGACATCTGATTCTGTGGAAATCCAGAAAGCATCTGTATCCTTCTGTAGTGCTTTGTACTCACTTGAGTCCTGTGACATGCTGGCAGTGGTGGAGCTGCACCATGGGTTGCCCTGTCTCGCTAGTGAGGAACAACAATGTCTGGAGCCCTTCTGTCCTTGCAGGAGCTCTATTGTGGTCCAGCAGCTCTCTACAGGCAAAGCCTCAGGAATAGATGGGCTGTTGTCTACATTTTAGGATCTTATTGGTCCTGATATTTTTCTGAGTGGTTTCTGGAGTGCTTCCAGAGGAAGGAGCTGTCCCTCAGTTGTCACGGGGCAGTGATTACCCTGCTGCCCAAGAAATGGGACCTCTATGATGTGCGGAACTGGAGACCTATTTCCCTTCTCTGTCCCAATTACAAGATCCTATTCTATCCTATTTGGATGCAGTGTTTCATTTTTTTCCTCAATTGTTCCCATTTGATTAATCTCTTTGGGTTTTTGCGGTAGCTTTTCAGTTGCTGGGAACTGTTTTCCTCCAAACTTGAGTTTATTCTGGGAGTGCAATACACAGCCTGTTTGTGTGTGTGTGTGCTGGTGTTACTGTATCAGGCCAAACTGGTCATTCTGAACTTTCCCAAGGACAAAGTGACAAGGGTAAAGGGGTGTGATGTGCTGGAGTTGTTCTGCATGCTGATCGTTGCCTGGCTGTGGGTTTACTACCTTTTATAAGCTCACTTTGAAGCCTGGATATGTTTTGATTCATCTGATGTATTAATAATGTCTTGAGCAAACTTGATTCTGGTGACGCCATAGTGATCCATCTGTAATGTTTGTTCAGGGTGGGTTTATTGCTATTTATTCCTTTCTTTATGTATATTTAACGTATTTAATGACATTTTGAATATATTTAAATGTAATTTTTTTTTTTACAGTGAATAAAGGTGTTATTCACATCTCTCCTCCCCCTCTCCCCTACCCTTCCCGTGCCCCAGACCTAAAGACCTTCCTGAATCCTGACAAACATTTCTTGGAAACTGATTTATGGAGATTAAACTGATACATCTGCACAAAACATTCTGGTTTCAACGAAAACCTATTTTGCTGAAATGACAGTTCTGACTGGCTCTAAGTTCTGAATAGGCACAGAACCTGCCCAGAAGTCTTTCTCACTGGTGCAGTTTATGTGCAGATTTGGCAAAAAAAGCACTGCATTGGTTCACACTCACTTCACATTTGGAAGGTTTTGTTCTTTGCCATAAGTGCTAGAAACTTAATTAAAAAACAATATAAGCTTTCATTTTTTATGAATTGACACTAGCAGTTCATGGGAGAGGTCCTAAACAAGCCATTGTTTCTCTTGGAAGTACAGCAAGACTTCTTGGCAGAGCGAAAAGCACCAGTCGTCAACTACATAACTGAGTGGCACAGGGCACATTTTCTTCCTTTTCTTTTAACCATTTCTGAAAACATATTAAAGACGACTGGGGGAAAACCTCTAACCAATCAAAAGGACATAAATGTAGTGGTCAGAATGTGTCCTTCAACCCATGTAAATTTGTTGTATCAACTATCTGATGCCACATCACAGTGAGAACTAAGGTGGCTGCATGAGCTAGAAACGCAGAGCATCGCTTAACATCGTGTCGCTTAAAGTCGCATTTTTCAGGAGCATCACTACAATGTTAAGCAAGGAGTTACTGTATAGATGTCTGGACTTGGGCTGGAGCTTGAGCTCTGGGACCCTCCCCCCCTCACAGGGTCCCACTACCCAGGCTTGGCTGGAGCCCAGACATCTACACTGCAGTTCTATAGCCCCTCACCCCCGTGAGCTTGCTGATAAGGGCCAGCTGCAGGTGTTTTATTGCAGCATAGACATACCCTAAGGCTTTGTCTACAGTCCAACATTTCTCAAATATGGCTGCATGTGGCCACCAGGGGCTTTTTGTGTGGCCAAAGATTCCTAGGCAATGATGGGGAGGGAGGCAAAGCAATGTTAACAAACATACAGATATCATTTTTCACAGAAACAGACTTGCTAGCTAGCAAGTTTATATAAAAAAAAAAAAAAAAAAAAGCATAAGAAGCAACAACAACAAAACAAGAACGTGCAAATCACATTTGTTTCTATTCTGTTTAGATCCAGTAAAGAATAGAGACAACTGTACATTATTTTTATTATTGAGTCTGCAATAATGACCTACATAAATAAATTATGATTTGGACGTGTATATGTGCAAATTTATTTATTTTTTTCTTTAAAGTTAATTAAGTATTTTAAGAAAAATTGTCAGAATGGCCACCAGCAAGTGTTGGTGGCTGCACTCTGAGGCCACCAAACAATTTCTTGTGAGACCCTCTGGTCTAGACGAGGATTTAAGGGAACATTGTTAGAAGGTGTTAGCCAGCACCTTCTAATGAACATATTTGAAAGTCTCTAGCGTAGACAAAGCATTGCATACTCCTAATATGGGTTAAAACGGCATTAAAACTTAGGTTCCCCACTTCAACCTGACCAGTTTAGCATGTGTTACAGGCAGTGTGCCTTGTTTACACTAGGCAGCTAGAATGTGATAGCTAACACCGTCTAACAATATACTTTTAAATCCTAGCCTAGACAAAGCCAGTAAACCTTCCACCTTCACTAGGAACTCAGCTTTGGGAGCAGTGAGCTTCAGAAAGGGCAAATTTTTTATGCATTTAAAAATTATGATTTCCTTAAAACGTTGATAGAAGGTTACTACAACTACTACTACTCCTTTAAAAAAATAAAAATAAAAAGTGATAGTGAGTGCAGCAACTTGCCAAAAACATTACACCAAAAGCAAAGGAGGAAGAATTATACCCATGATCCTTAGTTATGATGTGAGAAAACAAAAAATATGTAAAACACTCTAAAAAGGTTTCTCTCCCAATTATTTAAATCATGGTTTTCTCACTGATGATGCCTGAAACTGACCTTTCCCTCTTCCATTGCTTGTGCACTGAGGTTTATTGGCTCTGCTCTGATAGTGCAGAAAAATTATTTCTAGGCTTCTAGCTAGAAGTGTTTCTACTCTGTTCTAGCATACACTTTTATTGTGCACTTATATATTTTTCTTTGATTTAAAAATAATCTCTCCCAAAATGAAAAATTAATGTAATTTTTTTGTTCTACACATTAAACCATATCAAAATCTTTTAGCTAAAAGCTTAAATTTTTCGCTCATTTTTATCATAATATTTAAAGTGAGACAGAATATGTAAAATGTCAATAATTGTGGTAGGGGAGTGAGTAGCTTGATTGTTGCTAAAGGCCTGATGCTGGGAAGGGCTGAGACTCTCTTTACAATCAGGTTCAATAGTCAATAAATAGGAGCAGGAACAGGGATGAAATCCTGACACTGTTGTAGTGAATGGGAGTTTGGCTATTGACTTCAATGGGGACCAGGGTTTCAGACACTGAGGCTACGTGTACAACACAGAGCCTATGCTTGCATAGCTGTGTTGGTTAATCCCCTAATATAGATGCAGTGTACACTCAAAGAAGGACTATTTCTACTAGTGCAGGAACACCACTGCCTCAAATGATGTTAGCTACCTTGACAGAAGCAGGGGCGGCTCTGTGTATTTTGCCGCCCCAAGCACGACAGTCAGTCGGCTTTCGGCGGCATGCCTGTGGGAGGTCCGCCGGTCCTGTGCCTTCGGCGTATCTGCTGCCGAAACCGCGGGACTGGCGGACCTCCCGCAGGCATGCTGCCAAAGGTAGCCTGACTTCTGCCCTCACGGCAACCGGCACGCCGCCTCCCGCGGCTTGCCGCCCCCGGCACGCACTTGCTGTGCTGGTGCCTGGAGCCGCCCCTGGACAGAAGCACTCTTCTGTCAACAGAGCTGTGTCTACACTGGGTGTTTTGTGAGCATAGCTGTCAGACAGGGGAGTGACTTTTTTCACAACCCTGACTGATATAGCTATGCCGATATAAATTTTAAAAGTAGACCAAGCTCCAGTTGACTTTTCAAAGAGACCTGAGTTCAGATCATTTTTCAGAATTATAGAAGTAGTATTATTTTTTATGATTGCTTTAGTGTCTCCTATATGCTAGGCACTTCCCAAACACAAGATGCCGTTCCTGCCCCATAGGGCTCTCAGTTGGAAAAGACAAGGAAAGTATGAAGAGTTGGGAGATAGATAAAACATACGAAGGATTATTTGTTAAGTAGATACCATGTGTGCTCACTGGCCCTCTATTTAGCCATTATCTGTTGGCTAGATAAATCTGTTCTGGTTTCTTGTAGACATAACAGTAGAAGTTGGACTGAAGGAGAGATGTAAAACTGTTCCTCTTGGCGGGTTCTTTGGGAACTTCCTGATTTTTTTCCACTCATCCTTGAGAAAACTTCCTGTGCTGTGGCCATAGCCACTACTGGGTTTATGCTTTTGGGAGGTGAATACAGCGTGTGGTTGGTTGTTTGATTTTTGTGTGTTTGTTTTTTATTTTGCCTGTATATAAGGAAACTTTCAAAATATTGTAGTCTTTGTAATAAGAAATGTCAGTGTTCGATTCTAATCTTTGGCTCTCTTATACTATGGGTATATCTATATTTTAATTTTACTGTGTTACAGATTTACTACGCTGATTAAACCTGAACAAGCTGGGACAAGTGGAAAGACCGCTTGTCTAGGTAAGTTTTCAGCACACACCCTTTTCTGTCTTTGATAGCAAAATATAAAAAGGCACGATATTCAATTTCTCAAACCAAGTTGCCTTAATTTTGCTCTGGAGTAAAATAAATAAAATCAGCATCTATATTTGGCTCTGAATTTGAACATTCTTGTTGCTCTGGAATAGTTTGCATATCCTACTTGGTTGGGAGGCAATAGTAGCGACTGAATCTCTTTTTATTATGAAGAACCTATTATGAGTCATCAGTGTGATGCTGTTGCAAAGAAAGCAAACATGATTCTGGGATGTATTAACAGGTGTGTTGTGAGCAAGACACGAGAAGTCATTCTTCCGCTCTACTCTGCGCTGGTTAGGCCTCAACTGGAGTATTGTGTCCAGTTCTGGGCACCGCATTTCAAGAAAGATGTGGAGAAATTGGAGAGGGTCCAGAGAAGAGCAACAAGAATGATTAAAGGTCTGGAGAACATGACCTATGAAGGAAGGCTGAAAGAATTGGGTTTGTTTAGTTTGGAAAAGAGAAGACTGAGAGGGGACATGACAGCAGTTTTCAGGTATCTAAAAGGGTGTCATAAGGAGGAGGGAGAAAACTTGCTCACCTTAGCCTCGAAGGATAGAACAAGAAGCAATGGGCTTAAACTGCAGCAAGGGAGATTTAGGTTGGACATTAGGAAAAAGTTCCTAACTGTCAGGGTGGTTAAACACTGGAATAAATTGCCTAGAGAGGTTGTGGAATCGCCATCTCTGGAGATATTTAAGAGTAGATTAGATAAATGTCTAATCAGGGATGGTCTAGACAGTATTTGGTCCTGCCATGAGGGCAGGGGACTGGACTCGATGACCTCTTGAGGTCCCTTCTATGAAAACCTACTATGAAAACCTACTAAACAAATTAAATGTATTGGATGTTCATTCTTTCCTCATATTTTCCATGCTTTTATCTTCTCTAATTTTTCCATTTTCTTCTGTTCCTTTCTCATCTGTCTTTTCCCTTGCTTCAGCCTTTTTCATTTTCCTTCTTTAGTTATTCCCTCATGTCTTCCCCCTGCAAAATATCCTCTCACACATCCACTCTCAATCCTTTTTCTCCCTTTTGCTCTGCCACAATCCTCCCTAATGCCCAGCAACAGTCCAGTGCTTACAAGGTGCAGGAGAGGTGGTGCAGGGGAGGAGAACAGAAGTATGGATGGCACTTCCAAGTCTAGGTTAGTAACTACCTGCATATGGTAGCATGACAGCCAAGCTTCCTGTAGACTTGCCACTTGCAGCAGCGTTCAGAGTCTCAGACTCTGCTCACATCTGATTGTACAGCCTTGTCTGTGCTATGCAAACTTTCCACGATAATTAACACTTGTTTAGCTTCACTGGTGTTAGCATATTAGGAGACTTGGTATAGGTGGGCTGCTGGCATCTTTAACGTAGTGTCATAACTCTTCTCAGAGCAGCTCTAATCAACACTTGTTTGTTAATAATAATAATAAAAGAATCATCAGCAGCTGGTATCCCATCATACTAAGACTTCCAGTGATGCTAACACTAGTGGAGCTGAACAGATGTCAGCAATGATGGGAAACTTTAAGAAGATTTCCATAGAATAGGCAAGGGCTTATGTCTGAGGAAGAGCTGGCTCATAGGGTTGCGGATTGTGAGATTTAATTGAGTGGGGATATGATCACTCGGTAAATCTGTGGCTGGTCCCTGAGGTGCGCACATGCTTCCCAGCTCACTGTCAGTTCCAAAAATTCAGTTATCCATCCAGTCTACTGGGGTTTACAAAAATCAAGACTAAACAATGTCTTCTGTAAAACAGACAGGAACTTTGTCAGTTTTCAGGGATACTTGGTTGCTCATTTATTTATAAAACCCTGAAACTGTGTGTTGTTAATTCACATAATTACAGGGTGGGTGTGATCATGGTGGACAAGAGTCAGTTTGTCTGGCTTTCCTAAGGGGAAGTGGGTAGGCAGAAGTTGGCAAACGGTTTTTATGGGTATTAGGGTACTATCTCGTGTGAAATCAAGCACTCAGATAATACAGTGATGAAGGCCATATAAAAACCTAGATACATTACGTATTATGGACCATACCTCCAAAACCAGCAGTGATGGCTGTTCTGGGGAGGCGGATGAGAGAGAGTAAGAGAGCATGTGCAGAATCAGGCATGTCAGACATCTGATCAATACCAGTTCAGCTTGAATAAAAATGTAGTGACCTGGACCATACTTCATTTTTCTGTGTGCTGCTCTGATGCGTGAATTTCAGGAAACAACGTCCCTGGTCCAGTGTTCTTAATGGTAATTTCTGAGCGTCATCTGCTACTTTGGATGGAGTTCTTCTCCCAATCTGACAAATGATGCTCCTTCTGGTCATAGGCGCCAACTTCTCCTGGCGCTGGTGGGTGCTCGCACCCCCACTCCACACCTGCCCTGCCCCCTTCTGCCCCACCCCCATTCCAATCCCTTCCCCAAAGTCCCCACCCCAACTCTGCCCCTTCCCTGCCCCTATTGGACCCCTTCCCCAAATCCCCCCCATTTCCCCCAAGTGCGCCACATTCCCGCTACTCCCCCCTCCCTCCCACAGCTTGTTACGGCAAGCCTGGGAGGAGAAGCAGGGACGTGGCGCGCTCAGGGGAGGAGGCGGAGGGAGGAAGGGCGGGGAGCTTGGCTGCTGGTCCACCAATTTTTCCCCGTGGGTGCTCCAGCCACGGAGCACCCACGGAGTCGGCGCCTATGCTTCTGGTTTGCTCATTCAGTTTACTGGCAGTCAGTCAGTTGCAGATGACTTCCTGATTTGTCTGCTAAAATAAATTTATTTTGTTTGACAGTCTTGAAATACAACACTTCTTTCTATATGGGTTTCTCTTCCTTGTCACAGCACCAATAAAATGGTCAAAAGTAAAAGCTTTGATAAATTCATAAAACCTGGACTTTGCATTTACGTAGTGCCTTCCAAACAAGGACCTTGAATACTTGACAAATAGCTTCCCGTCAGCCCTTTCAAGTGGATGTTATCCCTGTTTTACAGGTTAAAGAATTTGCCCAAGGTAACACACCCATAGTGTGGCGGAGCTGGAAACCGAACACAGATCTCCTGACTTCTACTCTGGTGTTTTTTCCACAGGACCATCTCTGCCCTACATGTTGTAAGGTAAGCTATTTTTGATAGAGAGAGAGAGAGACTTCTTTATAAATTAAAGTTGTTTATAGGTACTTTTAGAAGACCGGAAAACTTTCCAATTGTCGATTAGGCTGACAGCACCATCTGGAGGGTAATTGGTATGTTCCTTAGAGAAAGATTTAGAGAAATCTCACTACAATTTGAGGAGTACGAATTGTTCTTATAAATGACATTTTGTTGATATTACCTGAATGAGATAATTTACAGTGGTTTCAAAGTAACAAGGTCTAGGGGTCAACTTTCACTTTGATACTTTTATTTACTGTAATGGTCTGAGTTTTCGGAATGAGATCAGTAAAAATGGAGGGGGGAAAAGACCTAATTTTCTCCACTATTTGCACCTCCACCAAACAGTTGTGCTTGACAGAATTGCACATGCCATTCATCCCCCAGATGTGCTAAAGGACAGCTTGACCTTAAAAAGCCTAAATCACAGAAGTAGCTCCATTAGTCAGTGAGACTACTTGCATAAGAGCTACTCTTGGGAGTAAGGCTTTGAAGAATCCAGTCCTTAACTGAGTATCCAGTATGCTGAATCCCGTTGAGAAAATTGGAAGTAAATACCTTATTCTTTCCTTCACTTCCTTACACCTGAGTAGGGTTTTTTATGCTATTCAGGAATACCGCCAAACTAAAAGACAGGTAAAAATTATGCTTAATTTTTTCAAATGAATAATCACTCTGAATAATCTCTTGAAAGCAAGAATCTGAAATCTGTTTCCTTATAAAAAGGGATCTCTCTCACTGTGCACATGCACTGAACTGATTGACTTTGGAAAAGTTACTGTACCTCTGTGTGCCTCAGATTTTTCAATCTATAACATGGGGAACATGATACTTTTCCTTCATAAGTGTTTTGAGGTCCACAAATGAAAAATGCGATACAAGAGTTAATAAATAGTACAACAATACTTATGGAAGTGGTTGTGAAATGTATTAATATACATCAGAATCTAAGCAAGACGTAAACAGGGGTATTCCAGTCCCATGCTTAAACCACTGATTTCAACTCTTTTCTATAAAACCATATCTCAGTGCATTTATTTCCGTTTCACATTGCATACTGAAATTTACAGTCTCTTATACTGTACAGTACATATTAGACTCAAAATCCTTTCGGGATAATCATAGGACATATGAAAAATAATTTGTGCATGTAAAATTTTTCTATGAAACAGAAAATGGAAAATCTTTAAAAGGTGCAAAACAGCAGGGATTTTGTAGAGCTTTTTTTATTTGACTATAAAAGCTTTACGTTGAAAAGCGTGCATTCAAAAAAAATCGGTCTACTCAATCCCCACTAGTAAACCATTGGCATTATTATTAATAATCCATTGTATTGGTGTAGCACCAAGAGTCTGGGAGGAGGGGTGAGGACAGCCCTGCTCTCACCCTGTTATATGGGGTAAAACAGCTGGAGTGACATGAAGAGGCTGTAGAAGTCCTGGCACAGGCAATGCAGAAGACAGCCAGAAGGCTACCTTCTGAAGACTCCACTGCAAGCTCTGTGTTAGGGTGGGATCACAACATGCAGCGTAGTAGATTCTAGGCAGCACTTAAGACAACTAGGGAGGCTTCTGAAACTTAGTCCCTAAGGGCTGTCTTAAATTACTCTCTAGGACCTGTTTCAGAGTAGCAGCCATGTTAGTCTGTATCCGCAAAAAGAAGAGGAGTACTTGTGGCACCTTAGAGAATTTGTTAGTCTCTAGGGTGCCACAAGTACTCCTGTTCTTTTTTCTCTAGGACCTCTGTCCCCCAAAACAATGCAGGATCAGGAGGGCAGAAAGGTGGCTCAAGGCCACCTTAACTATTCCCTTCCCCAGGGCTGCGTGTTCTGGCACAGCACAGAATCTCACCCTTAAGCTCCATTGTGCTAGGAGCTGTACATTCATATAACAGACAATCCCCTCTCAAATAGCTCATAATCCAAGTGATTGTAAGGCATCTTGTTTTTTAATCCATGTTTTATTTTAGCATCATATCCTGTATTTCTCAATGAGGACAAAACTTTAAGGTTTCTTCTCAACACACAGTTTTTCTATTACACTAATCTCTTTAATGTAACTCAAAATAAAAATATAAAATAAAAGACTACAAATTCCAAGTATCAGTTTTGTTGATAGTCTAATACATCTGACTTATTTGCTATCCACTAGGTGTCACTCTTGTTCTAATATTAGGAAGGCAGTGAAAACCCTTGAGTTTACAAGGAAGTGAAAGAAGTAGCAGCCTATGTAAGAGATAAACTATGTTTTAAGATTTTCTGTCTGCATTCAATATCAGAAATGAGGCTAGCCATGTGGCAGCTGAGCAAGCCTGAATCTGATGTTCAACTCTGAAATAACAGAGGTTTCTTTGAGAGGATGCAAGAGATCTGTTAGCGGGGAGTCATTATCAAACGTCCATAGCCTACTAAAGACTGTTACACTGGTGACAGCGACTACGGTGGATGATGTCACACCAGGCGTGTGGTGAAGTTGCCAGATAGGAGTCAATCCTGTGAATCCATGAATCTCTGGGGTGGCCCCGTGGGTGGTGCCAGGAAGTGTCAGAGCATGCACCACTTCACGTGTTGATGGAGAGTGTGAAAGCATGGTATGCTGGGGTATTTTTGTCCATCCTGGCAACGTGGCTGAAGAGCAAGCAATGCTGCTTTTGGATATAACGAGGGCTTGAAGGAAGGCCAGATATTTGCAAAACTGTGATATTTCACACAAAGTCAAACTACTTTATGCTCAGGATTTGGTGCTGACAGCACATATGGAATGCCTCTAGCCGCTCCAAGTGTGCTTGTAGGAAGTGTGACACTGGAAGACCAGATGTCAGCTCATGCCAAGGCCCCTAGGCTTCACTGAATATTGACAAATGTATAGCTAGAAACCAGTCTGCTCAGCTGTGTGTGAGTACTGTTAAAATAGATTTTAGAGTTATAAGAATGTGGTTAGTCTTTATAAATGCTTGTAGGATGCTGTATGTAGTTATCTTATAACTGGGATGCAGATATAAGTAAGATAACATTTAAGTGTTCGCAATTGTAAAAATGTTTGCTCAGGCTGTAAACCCCCACTGTCAAGTGAGATACTAGTTTACCACATGAGGTGTCCAGGGCCACTCGGGGGGGGGGGGGCGCAAGTGGGGCAATTTGCCCCAGGCCCTGCAGGGGCCCCCATGAGAATATAGTATTCTATAGTATTGCAACTTTTTTTAATGGAAGGGGCCCCCGAAATTGCTTTGTCCCAAGCCCCCTGAATCCTCTGGGTGGCCCTGGAGGTGTCATCTTCTCCCCAACAAAAGAAGGTCAAACAGACAAGCCATTGTGGAACATCAGTAGACAAAAGACTTTGTTGATTGTTACCCTCTTCATGGGTGTGGGGGAATGTGTGTAAAAGCCCTCATCCCATCTCTGCTTGAACGCTGGGTGAGGGAATAAAGATCCCTGTCTAGGAGTAATTGTGATGACTATACTGCTTGTAATTTGGAGACAGCAAAATTTTTAAGCATAAGCAAGGGATCCCCAAGCTGCTTGGCTTGGTTGGCCCTAAAGGACATACAGAGCTTGCATATTATACCAGCTAGTATAACCTTTTGGAACTTAAGACTTTATCTTATTTGTGTATATATGTTTACCTGCTTTAATCTTATAAATAATTATCTTACTACTTTTTCTTAATAAATCATTAGTATTATAGGATTGGCTACAAGAGTTGTCTTTGGTTTGAGATCTGAGGTACAATTGACCTTGAGTAACCTGAATATTTTTGGAGTAGGAGTCACCTGACTATTATTGTGATTTTTGTTGTAAGGGGCCATCTATCACAACAGCAGACTTGCCTGGGTGGCAAGATAGACCAGAGTGCCCAGGAGGATTGTCTATGACTCCGTGTTAAGGGTATTATAGTGCTTTAGGAGTTAACGCTTATTACTGGGTTGATGAAATCTAATTCTAGAATTTAAAACCAGTTTGGGGTTTGCACCTTGTTCCTTGACAGTCTGCCCTGAGATTGGCATTCATGCTTGTGAGCTACTCAAGATAGCTTGACCGGAAGGTCCAGGGTTCTGACCCATATTGCAATACTGATAATACACAGGTTTGATAGATCCTGGACTTTGTTTCAGTGGAAAGACATTTTTTGCACCCATCTCTCTCACCTCTGCAGAGCAACAGTCTATAGATGCAGTTGTTTGTCCATAAGCCATATCAAGGCCTCCTCTGTTACACTGTGGATCTCATCCAATTCACCTTTCAATTCATATTTGGGTCACTGCATTATGATGTATTTGATGCTTTGGATGTTCTCACCGCAGTTATACAAAGGGGATTTTCCACTTGTGTATCAAGTAGTCTCATCTTCCATGGTTTGTTCAGATGCAGTTCAGTGTGGTCCAAAGTCTGTGTGGCATGTCAAAACCGGGAGGGTGGCTTTGCTGGGTAAGTAGCAATGTGTTTGTTTGAAATGGTTGATGAGGTTCCAGACACTTTGTCATTCCCTGGCCAGATCTAGAGACATGAGGTGGTCATGTGTGGTGCACAGTGGTTTTCATGATTTCAGGTGTTTTGGGGGCATGTTATCCATAACCAGTCGGATCGGAAGTTCTGGGTAGTCTTTGGCACATTTAAGTTCTCATGCTGTGGCTATATCTTGGCAGATAGCTGGATGTTCAATGTTTGCTAATACAGAAAGTCACAGTAGAGGTGTTGATTTTAAAGTTCCCATGATGATTTTGCATGGTCTGATTCAGCTGCTCATTCACAAGTTGGGTATGGCAACTTCTTGTCTACACTTGTGCACAGTACTCTGCAACTCTGCCGAGACCAATGTTCATAGCACTGAGGCAGTTGATTCCCAGCTTGTTCCCACTAACTTCTAAATAATATTGATGCAAGTCTTACCTTTGAGTCTACTTTCTTGAGGTGGTCATGAAAGGTCAGTGAGCAGTCAAGAATGACAAGGAGATATGTTAGTTTTGGGTCATAACAGTTTCACAACAAAACTCAACAGTTAGTGTTTTGTGTGATTGTATTGTCAAGTGGGGAAATAGAAACTACTGATTTGCTTGGATTTGATCTCCCACCTTTGGAAGTACTCCATTATCTTATCGTCAAATGTTAAGGTCACTTCAAGCTCTTTAAAGCTATGGGCCTAAGTTGCAAGTGCCAAATCATCAGCATACTCAAACTTCTAAGCTATCATTTCAGGTATATCACTCGTGTATACATTGAAGAGTGTCGGAGCATGAATGGAGCCTTTTGGTAAATACATATGCTAATTGTTGTGTCTTCAATAAATGCAGTATACTGCCTTTTTCACTTAAAAACAAAAACAAAAAAAAATCTGGTATGCTTTTTATAAGCATAGCACAGGACTTGTTTACAGCTACTTCTGTGCAGTCAAAAACTAGCTTGCTACTTGGGTAGGCTGGCATCCAGAGGGGCCCAATTCATTTCAGAATTATACACTCCATCAGCTTGTGGTGGTCAAGAAGGAGATTGGTCTATTAACTAGAAGAGTGATCTGCAGGTTTTCCAGGCTTTAGGATTGCAATGACCTTGGCTTCTCTCCACATGTGAGGAATTTCACCAGTCTCCAGGATGTTGGTAAAAAGCTGCATCATCCATTTCCATGTGTGGAACTCCGGATATATACTATCTTTTCCTACTGCTTTTCCTAATTCTATGGCTGCAATGGCTGTGTCAGTTTTCTTACTTGTGGATGATCCAGACCGTTGGGATGACAGAGCACATGTGGACATCACCTGCTGAAATTGATGCTGGACTTGTTTACTATGTTTGTCACTGCGTCCGTAAGTGAGAGATGCAGGAGGCAGTGAGACTTATTTGTCAAAGAACGTCCTGTTTGCTGTGACTATTTGAACTATGCTTGCAGCCTAGGTAGATGAACTAGTTGACGGTCTCCACAGTACTTGACCCCTCTTGAGTTGTGTGAGGGGAGGAGGGGTCTGATGGCCCACTTCGAGATTCTGGGAAGCGACTGTTAAATTGAAGGAGTTGTTTTTAAATTGGCTAAGTCTACAGGAAAGAAGCAGATAGTCAGTTGAAGGGGGAAATACTGAATTTGGGGTTGTCATCTTAGAATTTTCCAATTCTAAGACTATGCATAGGGCATTGGACTGTCTTTAATAAGGCTGAGATGGATAATTTTGACATTTTTGACTAAACTGGGTATGATAAACTTTGTGACCAGTAGGGTGACCTGACCAGATACAGTAACTCCTTGCTTAACGTTGTAGTTATGTTCCTGAAAAATGCTACTTTAAGCAAAATGATGTTAAGTGAATCCAATTTCCCCATAAGAATTAATGTAAAAAGGGGGGTTAGGTTCCAGGGAAATTTTTTTTCCACCAGATAAGACTATATTATATAATGCACAGTACGCTTTAAACAAACAGTTGAAAACTGTACACAGCAATGATGATTGTGAAGCTTGGTTGAGGTGAGAGTGTCAGAGGGTGGGATATTTCCCAGGGAATGCCTTACTGCTAAATGATGAACTAGCACTCGGCTGAGCTCTCAAGAGTTAACACATTGTTAATGTAGCCTCACACTCTACAAGACAGCACGACTGGAGGGAGGGGAGACAGCATGGCAGAGAAAGACAGACACCCTGTGTGTGAGAGAGACGCGCATTGCCCCTTTAAGTATGCTGACACCACTCTAAGTACATTGCCTTTTTAAGTAGATCAGCAAGTTGAGACAGCAGCTGTTGCCAGCAAGCTCCTTCCATCCTGAGCCCTGTTATGTCCCCCCGCTTTGTGGAGATGGGGTTGTGACGGGTTAGATCACAGAACCCCCACTTGGGAGCTGCCACCTGATGTGCCAAGACTACTACTGCTCCTGCTTTCCTGCCCCGGCAGCTTAGGACTTCAGTGCCTTGCCTGGTTTTAGCTAAACTTGCTAGCCTGCTGCAAACCCAGACCCAGGTCTGAATCATGTCCCCTAACAGCTGTAGGCTTACCTGAAAGCAGCTTACAGAAGTGTTCCTGCCTTTAACACTCAGATGCTCAACTCCCAGTGGGGTCAAAACCCTAAATAACTTCGTTTTACACTGTATAAAGTTTATACAGGGTAAACTCTAAATTGTTCACCCTCTATAACACTGATTAAGAGATATGCACAGCTGTTTGCCCACCCAGGTATTAACACATACTCCGAGTTAATTAATAAGTAAAGAGTGATTTTATTAAATACAGAAAGTAGGATATAAGTGGTTCCAAGTAGTAACAGACAGAACAAAGTAAGTCACCAAGCAAAATAAAATAAAACATGCAAATCAATGTCTAATCAAACTGAATACAGATAATCTCACCCTTAGAGATGTTTCAGTAAGTTCCTCAGACTGGACACCTTCCAGGCCTGGGCACATTTCTTTCCCTGGGTACAGCTCTTGTTCCAGCTCAGGTGGTAGCTAGGGGATTCCTCATGATGGCTTCCCCTTTGTTCTGTCCCACCCATTTATATATCTTTTGCATAAGGCGGGAATCCTTTGTCCCTCTCTGGGTTCCCACCCCCTCCTTCTCAATGGAAAGACACCAGGTTAAAGACGGATTCCAGTTCAGGTGACATGATCACATGTCACTGTATGGGCTCGGCTACACTGGTGCTTTTCTGCGCTGCAACTTTCTTGCTCAGGGGTGTGAAAAAACACCCCCATGAGCACAGCAAGTTACAGCGCTGTAAAGCGCCAGTGTAAACAGTGCTCCAGCGCTGGGAGCATGCCCAGCGCTGTAAATTAATCCCCTCGTGAAGGTGGAGTACCTGCACTTCAAAGCGCTGTCGCGGGAGCGCTCCCGTGGCAGCGCTTTGAAGTTTTGAGTGTAGCCACGGCCTAAGACTTCAAGCCTTCATTCCTTCCAGCCTGACTCACAGGAAGGCTTGCCTGCAAACAGAGCCATCCACAGTCAATTGTCCTGGTTGATGGGAGCCATCAAGATTCCAAACCACCATTAATGGCCCACACTTTGCATAATTACAATAGGCCCTCAGAGTTATATTTCATATTTCTAGTTTCAGATACAAGAGTGATACATTTATACAAATAGGATGAACACACACAGTAGATTATAAGCGTTGTAATGATACCTTACAAGAGACCTTTTGCATGAAGCATATTCCAGTTACATTATATTCACTCATTAGCATATATTTATAAAATCATATAGAGTGCAACGTCACAGGGGTAAAGTAGTGGGGGGCAGCAGCAGGAAGGAGGGGGACATTCTGACATTAGCATCCCTCTTCCTCCTCCCCCCGCACAGCAAGCAAGAGGCTCCCGGGAGCAGCTCCAAGGCAGAGGGCAGGAGCAGCACACGGCAGTGGCGGGAGGGCCGCTGAACTGCCGGGCAATTGATAAGCCTTCTGGGCATCTGCTGCACAGGGAACTTAAGGGAGCGGGGAGCTGATAGTGGGGCTGCTGCTCCACCCTGGTGTAGAGCTGGGGGTGAGCAGTGGGTTTTGATAGCATAGGCAGGTGCCATCCCCTTAGCTCTGCTGTCTTTGTTAGGTCCTGGTGCTGCTTCAACTATGGCAATTACTTTTCTTCCCCTCACTTGTGCTGCTAAGTGTCGTTGTGCCTATTCTGGGCCTAATTACCCCACCTCTCTTTGTTCCTATACGTTAGATTATGAAACCTCTTATATTGCACTGCCTGGGTAGCTAGACTATTTTGTTAAGGAAGCAGACAGCAGTGAGGAGCCTGCCCTCCAGAACCCCAGCCATCCAAAGCAGTGAAGATGAGACTGGCTCAGGTAGCTAGCAGTAGGATGCTTGTCCTGTGGATCTCCAGCCCTGGAGCACGGAGAAGGGGAGAGCTAATCATTTGATTGGTATTACAGAGCTTGCATCCCTACCCTAGGGACGGCTGGCATCTTGGCCGACACACCAGGGAGCAAACTGAAGACCTCCAGAACTAAAAGCATGAACTCCTATAGCTTGAGCCAAAAAGTTAAGGCTCTCTAACTGCATCTGTAAATTGACGTGTGTCCTCTGCAGATTGCACTCAGTACGGCAGTGGGTTACACTTGTCAGCAGTGTTCCTCTTCTCCTTAAGGTAGCTGATGTTAAACAAACAAAAAAATCAAAGCAATACCATGGAAAAGGCAGGAGTGATTATATCAGATCAGGAAAAATCACATTTTCCATAACCTTCATGACTGCCTGACTTTACACAGAGCAAAATAACTTGAACTCTTGTAGTATTTTAATTCTTGTCAATGTTTAAGTGAAACAGAAAAAAGAGCAATCATTTTAATGCATCAAAAGGCCCTTCACAAATGCACAAAATACTGTGCATCATAGAAGATAATGTATCACACTTTTATTCTCCTTTGTGCTGTAAGTATTTACTAGCTTTGCAATATGCATTATATTTAGTGACATTTTATTTTTGCAGAAATCCTTTAAATAAGTCCTTTTCAATTAGGTCATCAATTTGACCTCACACTATTGTGTTTAAATCCTCAGTGACTTTGAAATCTTAAATAGACCGTAAACAAATAAAACCCTTTTTATTCCCATCATTGGAGTTCCTGGTGCATGTTTTTATTTAGTAGGTCTCTTTTAAGGCATGATCCTGCAAACCTGAACATGCTTAACTTTGTGCATATTAGTAGTACCACCGACTTCCCTGGGAGTACTTGTGCATAAAGTTAGGTACATGCATATGTTTTTTCAGTCTTGGGGTCTGCAAACTCAGGGCCTATGACCTCGTCTGGCAAGGATTAACTCGGTTTTTGTGTATTGCACAGCATTGAGTCCAGTGTTGGTGTTAAACAAATAAACTCATTCAGAGTTTAGGACCCTTAAGGGAGGATCTGCAGAAGGACTATCACTTCAGGAAGAGCCTCACTGGATCACCACAGGCTGCCTGTATGGAAGTTTATCCATAAAGATGTGTTTGGGCTTAGAAAGTTCAGGGAGTCTAAACATAGTCCTTTAGGCAAATTTCAGTGCAGGGAACCAGGCAATTCAGTAGGGTGGCAATGTCAGGAATTCTTACAAGGTCCTTCAATGGGTAATTCCCTCAGAGACCTGAAAACAGTCAAACTGGATTGTGAAATTTCAGTTAGAGACATTTAAATACCTGTACATAGCACAGGTTTTATAGGCTGACCAGTTTTGTTGGGTGCTCAATCGCTTTGAAAATCAGGTCATTTATTTTAGGTGCCTAACTGTGGACTTTAGTGCCTAACTTTAGCCGCTCAAGTTTGAAAATTTTGGCTGAGGCCAATTTTTTTAAATTACACAACTTATTTTAAAATAGCAAACCTGGTCTAGAACAACCAGAACCCCCATAGCTAAATTAACCAACCAGCACTCAAGTAACATTTCTCCCTCCCTCTCAACAAACCCCATACCTTTTAAGCCCCCAAATGCCTGAAAAAATAGTGGTCTTGAAGCATGCCTTCCAGGGAATAAACTTGAGCTGTTTCAGACCCAGAGGCTCAGGTGAATTCCAAAGTCCAAGTCCTTTCATAAAAAACACATCGAAGCCCTTCCCATTTTAATCAAGATCCCAGCTCAAGTGCCTCCAACAATTGTAACTGTGGCAGACCCTCAAGAGAAGCAGGTGGCTTTATAGCTCAAAACCAGCATCTGAAAGGAGCAGATGTATTGTGAAACATAGCTTATAAAAATGACACCTCCTTACTCAACAGATCTGCTTTCTCTCAGTATTCAGAAGAAAAACGGATGATTTAAGTGACAGTAAGTTCACTGCTTTTTACTTCTGTTAGCTCTGAAGAGTCAAAGCAGCGAAGGAGAGACGGAGCTAGATTCTGTTCCTCCTTGTGTATCATCTACCAATTTGTCTACAAATTTCCATGTAAGGGCAGTGCGGTTCACATGAGTCACTGAGAGCATAATTAGAAGATAAGGTCATTGCACAGGTATCCCTGAGGGTGCAACTTAAAAATGATGAGGTGGTACATATGTAATTTGCCTGCAGAACCTTTGTTGCTGGTGGTGATAACCATCTGAACCCATACTGGGGAGTTTGCAGAGCTGGCAGTTTGAAAAAATGTTCACTTGTAAAGTGAGCACATTTAATATGAAATCAGAGACCATAAACCTGGAACTCTACAATGTCATTTATATAGTCAGTTTTCAGATCAGAAATAGAATGTAGTTATCACCTAAAAACTAATAAAGAACTGATGCAGAATTCAGAGTATTGGTGTAATATGCTGCTGATACACTAGGCGGCAGGCAGGTCTACCTGATCTAACTTTGGTTTCTGAATAGTTGCTAGGTACAGTACTATGGAAAGCATAACAGTAGTCTAATCTTGAGGTGACAGAGGCAGAGCAGGTGGTAGTGAAATCCACATTCAACAGAAAAGGTGTCTGATTGGATGTGGAGTTCCAAAGTTGTGGTGTTACACACACACACACAGAGAAATGCCATCAAAGAAACAAGAGATACTTTTGAACATCACATCCAATCAATTCCAAAGCTGTCATGTTACAGACAAACAGAGAAATGCCGTTGAGTGTAATGCCAGTCATCTTCATATGGGTATTGTGAGAGTTAATTTAATCATGTTTGCAAAGCACTATGAAATTCTCAGAAGATATTAGTTAAATGCAAAGATTATTATAATTTAGTAGTAGTATAATAAACGTATGCAGTTGTAGGAACCACTAAATATGTCCAAAATATTAGAGGCCATGTTGAGGCCTGTTTAAAAATTGGGTTCTTAAATTCTAACAAAGGTTTGTTTTCATTTGTTTTAATCTTAGTTGTATGAATGTTGAAAATGTGCTGTGAAAGGTCACTAAATGCATTAAAGAACTGTGGGAAACATCACCTGCTTTATTGACTTTATTTTCAGGTGAATCACCTTGATGCAGGTGAATCGTTTATGGAAAATCCTACGTAAGTGTGGGGAAAGTGTTATGGCAAAGTGATATTTACATTTAGCTGCCTTGATGGTATGATTAGTAGTTGATAATGCAAAAATGTCAACATTCTGCAAAGCATGTAGCCATATGCAGGCTTAATATTTTTCTATGGAACGGTTAAGAATCATTTCTCTTCTGTTTATGCTTTCATTAGCTCAGAGTGGCTACAGCAGTGAGTACATGCCAGACGATCACATCATGCTGAATAATTTAAGACCTAAAATGGCATGTGGATTACCTTATATGGCATGGCTCAGAGGATGGTTTTAGATGGGTTTTTGGTTTAAGTTAAAGGTGATCTTCTAATCTAGACTGTAGTTTCTCTCTGGAAAGTTAGATAAGGTACATTAAAGATCCATCAGTATATTAGTAAATTCATCCTGTTTGAGATATACTAAAGGTTCATATCCTCACCTCAGTAGCAGGAAAAAATGGACTGTACACATTTTATAAGATGAAGAATTAACAGAAATATGTACTCTGAGAAAGTATGAACAAAAGGAATATATAATACTTTACTGCAGCTCTGTAGTTAAAATAGATCTTAAATCCATGTTTCTATGGTAAATCTCCTTTTGAAAGGCTTTTAGTTCAGCTGTTTAATTTACTTTTGACCCCAACAAAGTGGTTTAGCAGGATTGTTTTCTGTGTTACAAAAAGAAAAAAAAAGTCTGGCAAGGAACATCATTTGCCTCAGCATTTCTCCCTCTAGTGGTGGGGGCCTGGAGTAAATCAATTCTACTCCAGAGGTTTTTAATTCTTCATTTTGGTTTATTTTTCAGTATTTACAAGGTGGGCCTCAGGGTAGGCCTGAGTAGTTCTCTTAAGCAAAAAACAAATTCACAACGCACAAAAAATACGTACGTGTCCCTGCCCCCTCTTCAGGGTGTTGCCTTATTGTGCTGGCTTCTGGTCACCAAACCTTTCCCCAACAGACGTTAACTTGATTGTTTCCCGTATAGAAAGAACAGCCTTCCACCTAGGAGTAACCTTTTCTCCCTCCTGCAGCTTGTTTTCTCATCCCTCCTCCTCTCTCACCAGAAGAGAGATTTTTAAAGGTCACTCCTGGTGGCCATTAAATTGAACTCAGGTGTGTCTAATTAACCTGAGATGATCTCTGCAGTATCATTGAGGGTTCAGTACACCATGTGGGCATCTTTTTCCCACAGCTCCTGGGATTTGCACAATTTGAAGGCAGTATCCCCCCCTTCCACCATGCAGCCCCCCAAGTCTCAGTGTATTCAAGGGTGTACTCAAAGGACACCTTCATCCCAGAGCTTCCTTGGCAATTCTGCTGCCCCTGTGGTGCTTCTATAGGAGTGTAGGGTATGGCCTTTAGTTTTACTTTGGGCTGGTATTACTTTTTGTATAAAAACATTACTTAGAAACTTGCGACCACACATAGACTGTGACTTTGGATACCTGTTACAGTTGGCCTCATACTGTGGATTGACACAGTGCATGGTGATAAAATCACCATTAATTGGTGTATTAAGATTACACATGTTAAGTACTGTAATGCTCACTGTGGTTCTGTGTTCAGTCTGGTTTATTGCTGGATCCACATTGTTAAGTTAGTCAATTTAAAAGCAGTTCTCTGTCAAAAGAAATAGTGGCAAATACTCAATATTTTATTCTTAATCTTTATTTAGGTCTTTGTTAGACTAGAATTTTGATGTATTCTTTTAAAACTAGAGCATCAGCTGAATTTATGCAACTGTAGTGAATAGCAAATTATCTACAAAGGAATGCTGAGATGGAATTCCCTTGTGTACTTTTACAGGAGTGAGTTAATTACACTTCACTCAGCAGGTTGTTCATAAATCCTAGATCTAAGAGTCAGTAAAAAAAAGATAGATTGGCCTTTAACTATCCCAGCTGGAACTCGGCTTTAAGACTGAGCCATATACCTGCTCAGACTGTTGTTTTAAACACTTATAGCACTGTATCTTCGGCATTTAAAGTCTGCAGAAAGAAGCAGGATGATGTATTGAAAATAGTTGTGTGCTTTCTAGTTTGGGAGAAAAGTTTTAACTTTGTGTATGTGTTTTTCTGTTATCGCTTGTAAAAGGGAGAATATGCAGAACACACTAAATGCACGTTAAAAGACACATTTTCCCCCTGTTTGTTAAACCTTTCCTTACCAGTGTAGTGCTCTCCTGGTAGAGGTCATTGTAGATGTGTTTGTTTATTCTCTTGCTAAATGAAGAGCTTTAGCACAGTGGATACTATAGTTTTGAAATATGTAGAAGAGGGCAGGTGATTTTGCTAGTTTCTAGTGCTGATTAATTTTCCTCCACAAATTTTGTTTCTTTTCTGGTTTAGATAATTTATTTTATTTTTCAAAAGTTCTTATTTTTTTAAGGGAAGAACTTCTTTATGGCGGATTGATGCAGATAACTGCAGTGCAAATATGTGACTGTTGTGTGCTGCTTTCTGAACTCATCCATTGATTTGGTTTGTACTCAATCGTTGAGTGTGGCTACATACAAAATCTGTGTGACCAGTATGTCTGTACAGATGTTTCCTGGTGTCCAGGTTTGACCTTAAACATCCAACTGTATGCTCAAAAGGGCTTAATATGTCTGTAAATCATGAGCCCTAGGGCAGGTTCTTTTGGATCAGGGCACTTTTAAAAAAAGGCATTTTCCCAGTGGGTAGTTGATTCCATCGTTCAGCCATAAAGCGAGTGTGGAGGCAATAAGAGAAAACAACTGAGCTGAAGAGACAGCAGGGTAAAAAAGGACAAAAGATGATAGAGAGCGCACAACAAAATAAAAGATGCTGCTCTGGGGAGTAGCTGGAGGATTAAGGTTGTTTAGGATCCATGGCTCAGAAGTAATGGGAGCATCAATTCAACAGAGTGGTGTGAGGGTTCAGATTGTGGGTATATGGTAGTCACAGTTTAAAGAGGCCAACTTGAATGATTTCATTGCTGATTGGTTTGATGTCGATTTGCCCCCCAAAAAGAAATGTTCATCGTCAAATTGGAAGATGAATTGTCTCTAGAGCCCTTTCAGATATCTGAAATGTGCTCTGTCCTTAACACATTTGACAGAAAAGGTTACAGATAAACCTGATTATCTTATGCCTATTTGTAGTTTGTAAGTAAGGCCTGGTCAATGCTAAAAAGTTAGGTTGACCCAGCTACATTTCTCAGGGGTGTGAAAAATCCACACCCCTGAGTGACTTAGGTTAGCTGATCTAACCCCTGGTAGTGACCGCACCAGGTCAATAGAAGAATTCTTCAATCAAGTTAGCTACCGCCTCTGAGAGAGGTGGATTACAGCCCTTCACTGATGGGAGAACCCCTCCCATTGCAGTAGTGTGTGTCTACACTGAAGTGCTACAGTGGCGCAGACAAACCCTAAGACAGTTGAGTGTCATGGTAGTGTTTAGCCTGGATTTTTAGGCGGAGCAGGAAGGGGAGGGATGCTTGCACTCCACATCGCCTTCTCCTTGAATCCTTTCTTCTGCTTCCCGTCTCATCACATACGTTCAAGCTCCTCTTCCACAAGGCTCTACGTAATCTTGTCCCTACCTACATCTCTGCTCTCTCTTCCTATTATCCCCATCTCACTCCCTATGCTCTTCCCAAACCTCTCCCTATTCCTCCCTCTGTTCCTTTCTCCCAATCCCAGCTTCATGCCTTCTCTCTTGCAGCCCCAGGAGTGCAACAGTCTCTTTGTTCCCTGCCACCAAGAGTCCTCGCTCTCCTTCAAATTCCTCTTTAAATTCCCCTTCTTCAGAAAATCCTTCATCTCATCATTAGTAAATACCAGACCCTCCCTCTCTTCAATTGTTGTCCTTAACCTATGGTTAAATAGGTGGCTACTTGGATTACTGCTCCTGACTGGCTAAAACTTGCATGCATCGTATCATTTTTGTTAACCCCACTCACTTCTTTATCTCACCTGCTTCTTATGCCTAATATTTTAGGTTATGTCTACACTTACAGCCTATGTCAGCAAAACTTATGTTGCTCGGGGTGTGAATATTCCACCCCCCTGTGTGATATAAGCTTGTGTGCACAGTGTTATGTCGTCAGGAGAGCTTCTCCCGCTGGCATAGCTTATGCCACTCGTGGAAGTGGGTTTTTTAATGCTGACGGGAGAGCTCTCTCCCATTGGTATAAAACATCTTCACCAGATGTGCTGCAGCTGTATCTGTACAGCTGTGCTGCTGCAGTGATGTATGTATAGACATGGCCTTAAATTGCAAGCTGTTTGGGGCAGGGGCTGTCATTTGCTATATGTTTGCGCAGCATCTAGCAGAATGGGGCTTTACGTGGCTGACATCTAGGTATGAACACAATATTATGTTAAACAATAACTGTCTTGTGTAGTTTGTATACCATGAGGTCTTTGGGGTAGGAAATGTACCCTACCTATGGTCTGTAAAGTTCTCTCTAATTTTACAGTTGCATGTAGATGTTTTATAATACAGTGATGCCAAAGTTTTCTTGATGAGTAGAAAACAATATGTCCATATTGAAGCAAGCTTTTGAGAATATATTTAACACACCCATTCTTTCCAGTTACACCACGTGCAACCCAAACCACTACCAAGTCAATACTTAAAATGGGGATCAACTCCCTCCCCGCACTGTAAGGCGAATCTAAGTGTAGCAGGAAATGACAGATCAATGGGTATCCTACTGAGAAAATTACTAGGAAGACTTGGAATCTCCTGATGTTTTTGTCCTTGTACTGTAATGCTCTACCTGCTGATGGGAGTATATGACTGGTAATTGGAAGCATGACCTATTTCTACCTCTTTGAGGAGCTTTTTAAAAAATCATTTGCTTAATAGCCCATTAAGAAAATCCTTCTCCTAAACTTTGAGCACAAATAAATATATAAATTCTTCAGAGTTGTGTTCAAAATGTATATAAAGTTGCGGACAGCTCATCACCATAGTCTGAAGTAGAGTGCAAATACTACCATTGAGAATTTTTGTGATCATTTGTGTAGTGTAGATTCCCCTTGACTCTGAAGGAAAAGAAGATTATTGGGTAGTATTTTGGTTGTTTAAAACGCCTCTTAAAATTAGGAATTTATGTAGGCAGCCAGCCCGTCTTTAGAATCACATAGCCAGTCTGTATTCTGTTCAAAAAATCTGCAGAAGAGATCTACTCAGTTTTGGGAGGACTATGTAAAGTAGTGCTGCTTCTTATGTTTATTTGAAGAGGAGGGAAGAAATAGTATAGGTTCAGTACCAAATTTGGCAATTTAATTTCCAAAGGGCATGAATGTCTTGTATGTCTGAATTACCATAAAGCCTAACTATTTAAGAAAATGGACAGTGGAACTTATTAATAAGGTCATTATTAGAATTTTCTTTTGTCCAGTACTTTTTAAGGTCAAATTTTACAATGTAAATCCAGCGTAACTCCATTGATTTAAATGGAAGAAACTATTTTTCAATGAAGCTAAACTGGATTTACATCAGTGAAGCTGAGAGAAAAATTTAGCTCTTAAACTTTTTAGTAGCTGCTCTTTGACATATTTTTCTTTTGGCCAAGGAAGATTTAATACAAAAGGTAGAGAAATCATTGTGTGTATTCCATTTTAAGAGAAAAGATTTTCCTTTTTTTTCCCCCTGCAACTTTTTTATTATTTGTATTGTTGTAGCACCTTCGAGCATTAGTCATCGATCAGGATACCATTGTGCTATGCACTGTACAAACACAGGACAAAATTTTATAGTATATTAAGTAAAAATTGAGATGCATGGAACCAAGGTTCGGATTGTATTTATTGGAGTGGATCCAGGCTCTCTGGGAAAGGACTTCACACCACTTAGCAAATACCTCTTCGTTACTCCAAACATTTTTTTTTAAATATACAACCAATTTGCTCTGTTGATAGCCAATAAATCTTTGAATATGGATATAATGTACTTAATATAAAATTCAGTGGCTGTATTGCTTGTCCTATGTAACAGCATGTGTTGCAGGTTAGCAGCTGGAAGTTTTGTCTTAAACAAAAAACAGCATGTTCAAACAAGCACATTGTATTCTTGCAACAAGGGACCATGTTTTGGCTAGGCATTTGCACGGTGCCTAGGACAATGGGGCTGTGGCCCGTGACTGGGACTCCTAGGTGCTATTGTAATACAATTAATAAATAACTGACCTAGAGAATACAAGTCTCAATCTGGCTAGATTCTTTAAATTGTTGGGGAAAAAAATCTGCGAGAAGTCCAGTTAGGACCTGAGTTCTCAACCTCAGGCAATGTAGTTGGACCACATTTGAATAGAGGCACACTCCCCTACCCTTTTACAATCACATAATATCCTTGTGGCAACAACAGCAATTGTTTGTGTAAAAGTTTTATGTTTAACTTGTCCTCAGCAGTATTTCAGTACAGTCCTTACCTTAGGCCTTAGTTCCTCCTGTGCCACTGACACATTGGGTAGTCCAGTTCCTTCACTGATTAGTCACTTGCTAGTTGTGGTACTTCCCAAGTGATGCCAGCACACTCAATATCCTATCTCATTGACTTCTGCCAGTTCTTCCTTGATTTCTCTTTCCTCCCTCGGTACCCAGTTGAGTGCTTGTTTAGCATGTACGCCATATGGAAGATGGAAGACATGTCCCAACTACCTGAGCCTTCTTTCTGTGATGATTTTTTCAAACGTCCTGCTCTCTGAGCCCCCTTACTCTCCCATTTGTTATGTTGTCTTTCAATGAAATGTGTAGCCTCTTCCTCAGCCATCTGTGATGGGCAGCCTCCAATCTCTTTTTGTTAGCGATTGTCATTGGCCAAGTCCCTGCTCCGTACAGTAGCATGCTCAGTACAATGCATCGTATAATCTGACTTTTAGTTTGGTGTGGAGACCTCTGTCTGACCAGATATTGTTTATCCTCCAAAAGTGGTGCTTGCTTTCCCTACTCTCGTATGCCTATTCTTTATCACAGCCACCTTCGAATGTCATCACACTCTCCAGATAGCAGAACTCTTCTACCTGTTCAATTTCTGTTCCACCCACATACACCTTTGCATCCGTTGTCCTACCTTCGTAAATCGGTTTCCTTTACATTTATTTTCAATCCAATTTTTGCTGCTTCCTGTTCTACCTCTGATGCAAGGACAGTCATTCTGTTCCATTTTAGACTTAGTAAAGTAAAGTCAAGGTTATCTAGCGCATCTCCGTTAACCCAGGTTATAGCATCCATGATGCCTTTTGTTGCCTGCTTCATTACCCAGTCTACTGCTAATCCAAAGAGGATTGGTGGTAACTCATGCCCTCGTCTAACTCCTAGTCATAATATCAAACTACTTTCCAAAGCCTGTGTCCAGTCTTACAGCACAGTTGCTGATTTTATGTGTGCACGCATATTTTTGTTAACCATTCAGCCATTGCATTCTTCACTTCCTTTACAACTTTTGGTTGTACACCAGCTGGTTCTGGTGCATTTAAATTTATCTGTTTGCTCCAGAGATTTATCTTTAACACCTCAATCTCCATTCAGTTCAAAACATCCACATATGATGTGTATGTTGGGTTTTTTGATTTGCAGACATAGTAGCACATAAAAAATGCATTCTCTGCAATAATTACACTGGTATTGGCCTGTATGACTAGTAATATCAATTGATCTTTTTCAAATGCATTGAGATTGCCTGAAGTGTGAAATACATTTATCCAAATAAATATGTTCTTTGTTAATGTTAACTTTTCCCACTTTCTCTTACTGTATGACTTTTACGTTTTCTGATTAAAAACTAAAACCTGGAGAAAATGGCCTTTAATATTCCTTATCATACTTTTTTGCTGAGTTAATTTTCAATGTTGGTCTATTTTTATTTCTACTATCTTCTATGGGTATTATTTCTCTTATTAATAGTATTAACATAAGAGAATCTCTTGAATGGGAGTTGGTGGTTTTAAAATTGTCTTACTAATTGATTGCCCTGCAATTAAAGTATTATTTTGAAATTGCACGTGACTACCTCTTGCAGAAAACAGCCTTACTTTCCAGCACAAGAGCTGAGTCATATCTCTCTAGTGCTTCTTTTCTTTCTCTGATTGTCTCACAGTAAGATGAAATAATCTATGTAATGAAGGGGAACACGGCCCTATAACAAAAATTTCTATAAAAAATTAATAATGTAAACTCTCCACCCACATAAAAGGAAAATTGATATAATAGCTATGCCTTTTTGTTCTGCTATGGTTAAGGTTCTGTCAGTATTTCCATGATAAAGTCCTAGTTTTAGGGGCTTCGTCTAAATATAAAAATTCACTGTCAAATTTTACTTGTAACATTTCTAGTGAAGGAGGAATGATTTGTGTAAATTAAAATAAAAGCTTGTTGAGCTCTTTATAACTGCAGAACCAGTAGAAGTGAACAGTTTAAGATTCTTTTTATATTTATAGAAGAAAAATTGCTTTAATTTATAAATAAAAGTCTCATCCTGTGGTCCTCAGGCAAAACTCCTCTTTGAACTCTTTGGGAACTTTGACTCAGTAAAGAATGTAGGTTTAGGCCTGTAAAAGTAAAGCAAGACCTGACAAAAATTGAAAGAAAATTTCAATGCAAACAGTTTTTTTTGTTAGCAAAAGTCAGGCTAACTGTAACCCTAATAACGCAAAACTTGTAAAAGCAAAAATTATATAAAACAAATTAAAAAAAACTGTATAAAAAGTTGTTGCGACCTTATCTAAATAAAATAAAATATAAACTAAAGTCTAAATAAATAAATCAATAAAATGTTATCAAAATAACCTATATATAAACAAAATGCAGCTGTTGCTCATTATTGTTTGTAACAAAAGGTATAAATGCTTGCTGTAATTGTTTACCTGTAGAGAGACCTGTCTAAAAGGGGAAGACCCTGTGTCCTAGTACACTCTCTCCCTCTATGCAATTGCTTAAAAATAAAGTATCTGACTTTGTTGCAAACAACCAAACAGTAAGAACTGTTTTTTTCTCTGACAGGCCCTGATTCGTGTAGTATAAGTTCTAATTGCTTTTTATATGGGGGAAAGAGATATGTATGGGTTTTTGATTAAGACCTTAACAGAAGTCTTTTCTCTATTTCTTTTAAAATTGCATTTTATTTTTAAATTATGTTTTTAAACTTAAACTTGCTGCTGTAAAACCAAAGCAGTTTGTTATTGTACGTGAGTTCTGGCTTTCTAACTCCTTAAGCCAACTCCTCTTTTTTTTTAAATAGTTGCGAGTCACTGTCCAGTAATGTTCCAGTCTCCTGGCTCAGTTCACTGGACAGTGGTGTAGCTATGTCATGTGAGTAGTTTTACTGGCAGAGCTGTAAACATGTCAGCTCAGGTGCTGTCTGGAAGATAGTGTCATAAGAACTTTGGTTTGGGCATTGTTGTAAGTTTCTGGTAAGCAATCTCTTAAAGATCATATTGCTCACACATGTCTGGTACAAAACAGCCAGTGCTCTCATGGGACTGGTTTCCCTTTTGTAGTTGCACAACAGGAAATCTGAACTATTATGAGTTCTTTAGACTGCTAACTACAGCTTATTTTGTGATTGTGTGGAACTAAAACGTTTTCACTTAGGCATCAGTAAGTGTAAGATTTTAAACTAGACTAAGCTGTTTTCAGTGTTAAATTATTACTTCCCATTTTAAAAACTCTTCTTCCATTTTTGTGATAGACTATATAATACATTCCTGGATGACCAATGTCACTTAAAAATAGCCCTTATTGAGCTGGCTATGACTATCTTGTATGTGAAAAATACCCTGTTTGCTGTGTAAGCCTTTAAATATGGTGAGTCAGCAGATGGTTAATTCACCGCATAATAAACCAAAACAGAAAGTCTCTTGACTTTTTAATTCTCAGCAGTTTTCAGTTAGGATGTATTTTCCAAAAATAAAAAGTGCACCTGAAAACACTTGACCACTACCAAAACCAGACATCCTGCTCAAATAATAGCATGCTGTTTCCCAGCCAAAAAGAAAAAAATATCTACCTTGTGAATATTTTTCATATGCGAATTGTCACTGTGACCGTGTACCCCATAAGGTTTTATGGGGGGGTGCTCATAAATGTATGTTTGAAATAACTGGACTAGGGTTTTGCTACAAATGCCATGTAACCTATCTATGTAAAGGTTATGATCTACTGGTTATGTTCATCCTAGTTGTATGCAGGCGCCATTTGTGTGTTCAAAGTTATGAACATTGGCTGTATCATTGCTTGATTTCTAAGGAGCCTTAGTTAGAACATTTGGTCACTTCTTGGGAAAGGAATGTGCAAATTAGGTGCTCAATCAGGAAGCACTTCTAGATGCTATTGTATTACAAAAAATAACACGTTTAAACCCTTGAAAACAAACTGTTCCAAAGGAAGCATTATCGCTATTTGGGTTTTTGTCTTGGAAAGATTTTGTGTTGAGGACAGTCAGAGCTGAATAGGTTTCTGTAAAATGGAGTGTTGTAAATTTGAAAAAAGTCTAGGGTCAGGTCAGTGATACAGTAAACTTTGGAGATGAGGGAGCAGCCTGTACTGCAACTAATCAGTTAATAAGTTTTTTTTCCTATCACAGAATTTGGATGACTTCCTTCTGGTAGTGATCTGTGTTTGAAAGGACTGGTAGTGTGTGCTGTCTGCTCTGCCTTCCAACATACAACTGTGAGAGATGCATTTTCTTTCCAAATTGCACCATCTTTTCTCCAGCTCTGCTAAGGAAAGCTGAAATACAGAAACCCTTGATGGAAATACTTTGTGAATTGGATAGTACGCAACCCATGGCCAGTTCAATTCTGAAAATACTGCATGCAGTGTCTGCACTAGAGACTATCCTAATCTTTGAACTGGCATGATGGTTTGTAGAAGAACTCCTTCAGTCATATTTGCTGAAAGTCAGCCATTTGGAGTGGTAGCATTGTTTAAATTTATTCTGTTTCATTCTTCTCTAGTCTCCTTTTCCCTGATGGAAATAAGGGAGTTACTAGAAAAGTAGGTCAGTGTTGTGAAAGCAGGTGATTATTTAAATGGCTAGATTCATCTAGAGCTGAGAGATTTATGAATGTGTTTATTTTTTAACATGCATGATCCAGGAAATAAGTTTGAAATGATACTTGGAAATCTGTTATTTAATGTCCCTTCTGCCTGCTTTTCAATAGGCAACACTGTCTGTCATTTTCTAATTAAGCTAACCACCAGCATGCTAAGTAGAGTCCTTCCACATTGTGCATTTGGCTTTTTTCCAGCTGGAAAAGCTTTTGTATTGTGTGTAGCTTGTTGAAGGGTGACAGTATTCATTCTAAAGCTCTATACTCTGCTGTTTCGCTTTTCTATCTTCTGCTTATGTGCAGCATACTCCTGCTCCCACTGAAGTTGATGAGAGTTCTGCTACTGACTTCAGTGGGAATGGCAGCAGGCTTTTGATGATCTTTGCATTGTCTCCTGATTCATCATTGTGATTATACAGTAAACGCTGTGTTATCCGGCACTTTACCAGCCGGAAAGCTCTATAAACTGGCATTTCTGATCTTCAATAGGGTTGCCAAGTGTTCCGTTTTCAACTAGAATTCCTGGTTGAAAAAGAACCCTGGCGGTTCCGGTCAGCACCTCTGACTGGGCCATTAAAAGTCCGGTTGGCACAGGGTCGGCAGGCTCCCTACCTGACTCCACGTGGCTCCCCGGAAGCGGCGACATCCCTACTGCTCCTGGGCAGAGGAATGGCTCCGGGGGCTCCATACGCTGCCCCCGCCCTGAGAGCTGGCAGCCGCGGCCAATGGGAGACTCAAGTGAGTCACTGTGTGTAGTCCTTCTCTCAGGTTAGCAAGAGGAGATAGTGAGACCAAGTTTTGAAAAGTCAATTGAAATAGCGTTCCCAAGGGAGAAGGGAATCCTGCAAACTCCAAGACCTTATGTACGGTAATGAACCTGATCTTCTGAGATGTCAAGTATCTTTCGTCTCCTTTGAATCAATGGAAGTTGAGGGTATTCTTTACTCAGCAGGATCCATCCCAATGTGAGTAACTGTGGGGAGTAGGAATCTATCATCCATATTTGTTAGAGCATTCCTCATTTTAGTGTCTAATTCTACACTTTTTTTCTCCGAACCAGCAGCATAAGAAGCAACCCCTGTTATCCCACATATACACACAACTCCCCCAAGGGTGCAGAAAATAAATTCTAAATAACCAAGCCAAATACAAAATTGGGGGAGTGGTCTGCCAGGTAGATGTGTATGACACAGATAATGTAAGATTCCACTTTGTTCAATCCTCTGAAGTGCACTGCTCCTGATTCGTGTATATTTGGCAGAGTGCCAACCATAAGTGCTGACCAAGCAGACCCATCAGTGTGATAGCAAGGGCAATGCCATTACACTGCAGGTGGGAATCCAATGAAATAGCCTCTTCACATGGCCCATAAAAACAGAGGGACTGGACAAGTTATAAAAAAGTGCCCTGGTCAGAAACCAGGCTGCTTAATCTTGTACCTGATTCAACCAGCGATCATGGCATTACTGAGTCAAACTGGTAATGGACAGTAGCTTGATTATAAAGACAGCTGTTACCCACAGATATTAGTGCTTATCAGTGATACAGCAGTTCAGGTGTAGTAAAACCTACTTTTCTAAAGTATATTTAAATGTGATGCATCCTAATGCTGTTAAATGTCTGTTCTCCCCAGCACACACCCAGAACCCCCTTGTCACAGGGTAACTGACCCTCTGATGGGGGTCAGGTCTCCAGTTACCTGTGACAGGCTCCACTAAGGAGAATGAGCCAATCCAGGTCCATCTTTGAATAGTTAATTGCTGAGGTGGTGGCAGCAGTTAATAAGCTAAGGAACACCTGGGCTTAATAAAGGGTTGTGAGGGCTCAGTTAGGAGGTCCCAGAACACAAGAAGCTCTTGAGGAGAGGGATACTTGGGGAAGCTGGTTAGGGAGCTCACCATGAAAGGGAACCTAGGAAAGATACTCTTAGAAGGAAGAAGTTCTGAAGGGGAGAGTTGAGTGCCACACCCTACAGAGAACTGGCCCCCAGTGCAAGGAACTTATCAGATGTTGGCAGGTGGTCCAGATCGCAACAGAACTAACTACACACCACTCTAGAGAAGAGTAGCAGTGGTTTGATCTCTGGGGAGGCTGAGAGTCCAGAGAGGGAACCCTTCCCCAAGTGATAACAGTTAGACGGCTGGTGTGCAGAGGCCACTGCCTGTCATGCTGACCAATGTTGTCTCTGTGTTTCCTTGTAATCCCCGTCTGTCTGTATTCATCTGTTGTCTCGTGTCTTATACTCCTTAGAGTATGTCTAACACCTCAAGCAGGACAGCATGTGCATAGGTGCCATCTTCTCCTGGCGCCGGTGGGTGCTTGACCCACCTTCACCCTGCTCTGCCTCCTCCCGCACCCATTCCAACCCCTTCCTCAAAGTCCCTGCCCCAACTCTGTCCCCTCCCTACCCCTATTGGACTCCTTCTCCAAATCCTCACCCCAGCCCTGCCTCTTCCCTGCCTCCTCCCCTGAGCGTGCCGCATTCCTGCTCCTCCCCCATTTCCCCCCTCTGCTTGTTATGCCGCGAAACAACTGTTTCGCGGCGGCAAGCGCTGGGAGGAGAAGCGGGGACACGGCACGCTCAGGGGAGGAGGTGGAAGTGAACTGGGGCGGGGCGGGGAGCTTGGCTGCTGGTGGGTGCAGAGCACCCACCCATTTTCCACCGTGGGTGCTCCAGCCCTAGAGCACCCACGGAGTCGGCGCCTATGAGCATGTGTGTGCATACTCAAGATAGCTTTGATTGAGAGAACTCACTAAAGATAGCAGAGTAGCTGCTGCAGCATGGGCTAGCTGACAGAGCACATACCTGGGGTCTGGGCATAATTGTAGTCTGGAGGCTAGCCTGTACTGCTACCACGCTATTTTTAATGAGCTAGGTTGATCAAAGCTAGTTTGGGTATGCCTACATGTGCTGCAGTCATGCCTCCTGATTGCAGTGCAGACATACCCTTAGATCAGTGGTCCCCAAATTGTGGGGTGTGCCCCCTAAGGTGTTGCGGAGGAATGTTCGGGGGATGCGTGATGGGGCCCAGGCCAGCCCCCACAGGGGGCAGGTAGGGAACACCACCCAGCCCATCTCCAATCCCAGCCAGAGCTCCACTCCACCCCCTTCTCTGCCCCCAACTCATCTCTGCCCTCATTCCCTCTCCACCTCTTGCCCCAGCTCCTCCCCCAGCTGCAGTTCTGTCCCAAGCTCCGCCTTCAGCCCTAGCTCCTCTGTTGAGCCAATTGTGCAGTAATGGAGGGGAGGCGTGGACAGATTCCATTACTGGTAAGGAGTGGGGGGTGCAACAGGAAAAGTTTGGGCATCACTGCCTTAGATTGTAAGTGCTTTGGGGGAAGTGACTGTCCTTTTGTTCTGTGTTTGAGCAGTGCCTTGCAGAGTCAGGTCCTGATCCATGTCTGGGGCTCCCAGGTGCCACGGTAATACAAATAATTACTAAGGGAAATGAAGGCTATGTATGATTATTATAGGCCTGTCTATGGGACTTACTGTAGTATCTATACACCTGAAAAAATAAATTTACATTCATAACACCCCTGTGAGGTCGGAAGTGTTATTACTTAAACTGGGGTGCAGCAAGATTAAGTTACTTGTCCAAAGTCACTCAGGAAGTCCATGGCAGAATAGAATAGAGATCTTATGGTTTCTAGTTCAGTGCCTTAGCCACAAGACCTTCTTTACACTTGTAAAGAGTGTTTTTTCTTTACTAGTGATTATATTTTACTAAACAAGAAGCTATCAAAATATGTGTAAATGAAGGTTAGTTACTTTTGATATTTTCTTTGTATTCATGGCATGAACATAACACACACTCTTTGCTCCTTTTTTGTCACTGGGACCCTTCAGTGTAATTACATCTTTATTATTCATGTTCAGCTAATTATTTATAGTAGAATCTGCTAAATTAGAATGCTACTGTAGATGGCCTTTAGTCCTGATTACGTGGAATTCACAGTTAATGGAAAATACTGGATAATTATTCATGTCACTGTCTGGGGAGAGCAGTGACATTAATGAAGAGGCCAAGGGAGTTGGGAGGAGACTGTTTGTGCTGGGACAGGATCTGAGCCTGTTGCTTGCCCAGCTTTCACTGTAAGGAGTTCTGAGTGCATATTTGGCAAGAAGCTAGCAGGGAGAGTTTTGAAATACTGTAACTTCATATACTTTCTGCACCTATCACAGTTCTTGTTAATGTATCTAAGTCTTGATATGTCGTAGCTGCTTTGCAATGCAGAACTTTTGATCAAATCTAGAAAAGTACTGGATATGGTTCAAATTCAGAGAGGGAGAGAATGCTCTCTACTATTCTGTGCAAAGAGGGCTTTTTAAAAAGCAAGGTGCTGCTGAACAGGCTGAAAACTACAGTATGTGCAAAAAAAGGGGGGGGGTATGCTTTTTGTTAGGATAAAATAATGCCATGCTTGTTTGGCTAGATAAGTGCAAGAATCAAGAGGGGGAAAAATGGGGTTGTCTGGATAGCTGCACAAAGGTGAGAAATATGAAACTTCCTCTGAAACACTATATTTAGGGTCTTTGAGAGGTGATTTTTTTTAATATGTTTGAGTTGTAGTATAGGTGAATTTAAACACAGCACAGCAGTAGTTGATTATTCACCAACATCTGTGGAGAGTAAGACTGTCACTGCTGAGTTTGTATACAAATCCTATTAGAGACATGCCAGTATTTTCATAGAAGATTGACATAGTTTAAATTACAGCCTGGCAAAGTGGCTTTGTCCTAACCAGCTCTTTTTTGCTTTTCTAGAGATAGACGCACCGTAAAGGCATATTCAAAATATTGCCATAGCACTGCTGAAACAAAGACCTTTTTGTTTTGATTTTGTTCTATTAGCTATGCTCCTCTACCTTAATATTTCCCTGTCCAACCCCCTCCAAACTGCCATCTGCAATGACCCGCAGGCTAAGGTCTTCACTAGGCAGAAGAAATACCATTCGGCTATAAAATCCAGAGCTAAATCTGTGCCTCTCTAAATTCTGGCTTCTTTACTTGTTATCCCTGCTGTGTGAGGGGCTAAACGAAGGAGCTTATTTAAATGCCACTTGTGATAGGGTTACCATATCTCATAAATAAAAAAAGAGGACCCTCCACGGGCCATGGCCCCGCCCATTCCCCCACCCCTAGCCCCGCCCCAACTCCGCCCCTTCCCCCACCCTAACTCCGCCCCCTCCTCCCTCCCACTCCCAGCCAGGGGGAAAGGGCTGCCCCAGTGCTACCAGCATCACGGTTTCCCGGGCAGCCCCCAGACCCTGCGCCCCCAGCCGGCGCTTCCCCAGCGCAGCTGATGCCCGGGAGGGGAAGCGCCCAGCTGGGGACGCAGGGTCTGGAGGCTGCCCAGCAAACCGTGAAGCCGGTAGCGCTCGGGCTTTGGGCAGCCCCCATGCCTCCAGACCCTGCGCCCCCAGCCGGGCACTTCCCCTCCCGGGCTCCGGCGGCGCAGGGTCCGGAGGCACGGGGCTGCCCGAAGCCGGTAGCGCTCGGGCAGCCCGGCTCTTAAATAGAGACGCCGGGGCTGTGTGTAACTGACACAGTGTCAGTTACACAGAGCCGGGCTGCCCGAGCGCTACCGGCTTCGGGCAGCCCCGTGCCTGGAGACCCTGCGCCGCCGGAGCCCAGGAGGGGAAGTGCCCGGCTGGGGGCGCAGGGTCTCCAGGCACGGGGCTGCCCGAAGCCGGTAGCGCTCGGGCAGCCCGGCTCTTAAACAGAGCCTCCAGCGGCTGGGGCTCTGTGTAACTGACACTGTGTCAGTTACACACAGCCCCGGCGGCTGGAGGCTCCAGTCCCCGCGGCTCTATTTAAGAGCCGGGCTGCCGGAGCGCTACCGGCTTCGGGCAGCCCCGTGCCTCCAGACCCTGCGCCCCCAGCCGGGCACTTCCCCTCCCGGGCTCCAGCGGCGCAGGGTCTCCAGGCACGGGGCTGCCCGAAGCTGGTAGCGTTCAGGCAGCCAGGCTCTTAAACAGAGCAGCCATTTTCCCGGACATGTTCCGCTTTTTGGCAATTCCCCCCGGACGGGGGTTTGACTGCCGAAAAGCCGGACATGTCCGGGAAAAAGAGGACGTATGGTAACCCTACTTGTGATCAAGCAGGTATCTTCACAGTGTGACACAAAGCCAACACTTATCTCCTCCAGCAGTCACATAGCAAAGAGCTACTGCTAGGCCACCAGGCTGACCTACAGTATAAAACCTGCTAAAGAGACCCCCCCCGGAACGAGTGACTACTTCCAGAGGCCACGGAACACCACCGCTCTCTAGTGTGCAAGCCTGTGGAGAGAGACCACTCTTACAAGCGACCACATTTGCTTATTCCCGTGAGTGGTTGCTCTTGGCAGGTCTTACTGTACTTGTTTTTCTGTTTTCTAGAAGTATTTGTGGAGGGTAAAGTTTACTAGTTTAATCTCTTTGCTGCTGCATAAGGAATTAGTGGAATGACCATATTATTTCAAATTTGATGCTGCAAACTGCTCAAGTTGCCTCTTCTATCCTCATGCTGCTCTCTGATCAGTGCTTGTTTCAGCAGAAATAATTCCTGTTTCTGAAGTGTAGGCTGTACTTTCTACAGAGATGAGAAATAACTTAGATTGCATAGGACAAATGGCACGAATGTTGCTGCCCTAAAATAAATAATAATTATACTTCGCTCTTATGTAGGACACTTACTAGGTGGAGAGTTACATGAGTGGCGTGGTCTAGTGGTTAGAACAGAGAACTAGGTGCCAGGACTCATGCAGCCTTACTTTTTGGGAGTGCTACGCAAGCTAGTTCCAACCAAAGTGCAGAGGATCTAACAGTGTTCAACACCTGGAGAACTAGGCCAAGGAGATTTTTCCCCAGCTCTTCCAATAATTCACTTTGAGGCTTCGGGCAAGTCACCTTAGGCCAACATTTTCAATGGGAGCTGCATTTGCTCATCAAGGATAATTTTTTGATCATAAGGGCCAGGATTGTCTTTCTTTGCTATGAGATCCAGTATAGCCCGTTCTACCTTTAGCAAAGCCTCAAAATTTTCTGCTCAAAAAATGAGACTTCAGCCTCAGTCGTGATTAAATCCATCGTGAAATAGGCAAATTCCTTGGACTCATCTTTCTTGATCTTTTTAAGAGTACCCTTATGCATCCTAGATGTGTCTATTCATGTGTTGTTTAATTTGCCGCATTGTTTTGTGGGTGGTCTTGACTGATGATATGCTTCATTTGCATTTGCCTTTTTTTTTTAAAAAAAAGTCACAATGTAACAGCAGCTAACTGGGAGTGGATACTGACCCTGGCCATGTAACAGAGGTATAACCTTTTGTGACCATGACCCTAGCCTATGATGAGGGTCAAGAAACAAAGATCCATCTCTTGCCAGCACTTCCGTGTTTTGCACCTTTTTTACAGTATTATTGTAATAAGGAAGTGATGGTAAATCAAAGATACAGAGGTCTTTTAGAAAGAAGACTTTGCAAAGATTATGCTTCAGCAGGACTTATTGGGGGGGCGGGGGGGGTAACAATAGTTGAGCAGAGAAGTCCTCCACAATCCTGTAGTCCTCCATGCATGTGTAACAAACTGAAAGTGGCTTGATCACATGATGTCTTTAGAACTTGCTTATTACACAACTTTCAGAGGCCACCCTGTGATTTGATAGATATTGAAGTGTGAATGGTGTAGAAGTTGGCAGAGTAATGTATCATGAGCAGACAGACATTATGAAATACATGTCTATGGCCATGATAGTGGAATCTTTTAAGAGTCTTTGTAAAGAGACCACCATTATGCCTGCCAGATGAAAATACCAGTCTGAGCAAACAGTTATGCTTAATTATTTACTTTTGCAGCAGTTTTGATTTAGACAGCAGTTTTCTTTCTTTTTTTCTTCTTCATTATCATTGAGTTGGATCTGGCACAGTGACAGCTTTGCTCTCATGCTTGTCGCAGTGTGGCCTTACACAGGGTTCTCGTTAGCTACTTCTTAGGATTTGGTTGTCTGTGATGCTGAGAGCAAATCTGGTATTTCTGTGCATGACTCAGTGAGATGCTCTGATTTAGTGGCACTGGTTTAGTCACAGGCTTGAACTGTCTGTGATCAAAACCTGCATTCTAATCACTCACATGCCTTCACAGAGGCTAACTTTACACACCATAGAGTCAACGTCCAAAAGCTTTGATCAAATTGCAGTCATGTGCTGCTGAGATCAACTGAACACAATGGGTAGTGTCCAAGTGCAGCACTGCTAAAACTGTGTGGCGTGAGTGCTACTTTTCTTCCCAGGATGAGAATTCTAAGCATAATCAGTCTCAAAGTTGCTCACTCTTTTTACCAAAAATACATTTTGAGCCAGCCATGCGGGGTGTGTGTGTGTGTGTGTGTGTGTGTGTTGGGAGGGGAATTGGGGTGTGGAGTGGGAGTATTTCTCTAGACTTTGGCAGCTGTTATGTCTGATTCCTGTGAGAAGCTGGAAGATTGTTCTTAAGTCACTACAAAATCCAAACATAACCTTATCTGGGTGTGTGGTAAAGGGGGTGGTGGGGGGAAGAAGAGCAGGAGGTGCACACATGACATTCTCTCTCCTAATGAGCAAGTGGGCCATTTCTCTGCCCCTTTCCTTCTTTGCTGATCTGCCTGGGGAAAGGATGCTGTGCCACGTAAGGACAGTTGTAAAATACTCCTCCACCTACAAGAGAACCAGAGGCCAGCAGGAGAGAAATGGCATCTATCTCAGACATAGTGCTTCCTGGCACAGTCTAGATTCCACAACCTCCCCTTGCTCGGGGCTGTGCCTAGGGGCAAAGTTCATCCCATGATAATCAGTAATAATACTCTAGCTTTGGAGAGGTATATGTGGCTCTAAAGCTAGTATCTGGCCCAGTATACAACTTTCCATAATCTTCTGTGCAGATGTCTGTTTTTAAAATGAGCATAGGAATACTTTTATGAATGTCTTCAACTTTAAGGGACTAAATAGATTAATAAAAAGCTGTTGGGGCAGGGGAATACAAGTAGAGAAACTATTGGTGGAGGCTGTATTTTTATTAATGGGCTTGGAATTAGGGAGAAAAAAAGATACATAAAAGCTTCAACGGTGTTCACTTTTTTTTTTTTTTTTTTTTTTTTTTGCTAGTATTTTCTCTGTACAATATCTGATCTGTCAACATTTCACATAAAAGAACTAAAAATCCTTTTTCAGCATATGGCATTGCCTCTATACAGGGAGGCAGTTTTTAGAAAAATAACCAATTGTTTTTCTTAACAGTGTTTGAGAGATTTCATTGAAAATGACTAGCAAAACAACTAGCACAACAAACAATATAGCTCAGGCACGAAGAACTGTACAGCAGTTAAGAATAGAAGCTTCTATCGAAAGAATAAAGGTGAGAAACATTCTTACTGATCTTTCTCTTTTTTTTATATGAACCATGTGAATTACAGTAGATATATTTTAGTAAACTCCCAATATATACGTACATATTTTTTTTTATTATGCAGTATACCTCACAGGGGTTATCTTTGAATGTGGTAGTTTCACTCATACCTGTGGTACTGAACTTTACAGATTTCCTTATTGTTGCTATAGAAAAAATTGTACCAAGAGTATAATAGGTACTTTATGGACGTGTGAGAAGACCAGATCTTTGCTACTGTGAGTTTATAATCTAAATCTATAATATGGAGTGGGTGGAAGATGAGATGTGATTTAAAGCAGTTTTTTTTCCAATTGAGCATGTTAGTTTTGGATGTTTAAATTTTACTTTATATATCTTTGCAGGTAGATCAAGGGTTTGTAGCCCTCTTGAAAGAGGAAGAGAGTTGAGACAGGGTGCACCTAAATTATGGTGGACAAGGAGCCCAAACTTCTCCCTTTTTCTCCCTGCCCCACCCAGTGGTTAAGGAATTTGATTAAGCTAAAATATCACCTATTAAGATTTGGCTTTTTGTTGCTGTTCTAACCATACCATTCCTTGCCTTCATTCTCCATTTTATTAATACTCTCTGCAGTCTACCGACTGTCCAAAGGTCAGCAGACTGGTTACTACACCTGACGTAGGTACTTTTCTTACAGTCAGCTAGAGATTAGGAACATGCAATGTCTTGCAAGGAAATGACTGAATCAATTTCCTAGAAACTGTAAGTCAATTGATGACACTTCAGTGATTATTAACAATGATATCTAAAGATATAAAATCTTTTTACTAGAAGCCTGCTTTATTGTTCTGAACCTGCTGTTCAAATCTCAGAAAAATGTAAAGTTACTCATGCCTATCTTCCCAAAGTACCTTTAAAGACACAGCATCCTGGCTTATCCTTGTTTTTGCTTACTTTTTTCCCATTCTACCAACCCCATCAAGGCCAGTCCAAGAAGCAAATCCCAGAAACCTTTGCATTATGCTTGGTGGCCTAGCTCTGGACCTGAAGATTTTATGGATTTCTCAAACTCTGTTCTTCCATATGCAGAACTAATTCACTGTAGCTATGGATGCATCCCACAGCCCATTCCATCCTATCGCAAATGATCTCGGAATATTTACCATTTTGTGTCTTTTTGCCAGGTGTCAAAAGCATCAGCAGATCTCATGTGCTATTGTGAAGAACATGCCAGGAAAGATCCTTTACTAATGGGCATACCTGCTTCTGAAAACCCTTTCAAGGATAAAAAAACATGCATTATATTGTAGCAGAGCAGTAAGTACCTCCATAGCTTTCCCAAGCAAAACAGACTACAAGCAAATTATTAGAGAAATAATGTTATGGTCACCTGATATCAATGGTGTAAAACAGCAGTGTATTTACTATGTGTGTAAACGAATTCTTAAGTTTAAGATTCTTTTTCTTTATAGTATCCTTACTGGGAAGGAAGATTATAAACTAAATTATCCTATTTCTTGTAAAATGGAATGGGGTCTGTGGCATGCAGCTGGTAATTCTCTTGTGTTGGCTTTTATGTCGATATAACTATGTTGCTCAGGATGTGAAAAACCCATGCCTCCCGAGTGACGTAGTTATACCAGCCTAACTCTCGTGTAGACAGCTCTGTCGGCGGGAGAACTTCTCCCGTCGACATTGTTACTGCCTCTCTGAGAGGTGGATTAAGTACGCCCATCAGTATAGGAGCATCTTCAGTAAAGCGATCTGCTGCAGCACTGCATGTGAAGACTAGCCCTAAGGAGAGAGGCCTGGATGAGGTGAAGGTCTTTTTAAAAATGTGTAATATCTGCATTTCAGTTTAAGGTATTAGGCTACACAATCAAGACCAAAGTTGCCTGATCTTCACCTACAGATCAGCAAGGTAGACAAGTAATTTGACTCTTAATCAAGATTAATTTACTGTAGCTTTTTAAAAATAGTGTATTTGTATTCAATTAGTGTATTTATGTATTGGTTTTATGTGTGTGTGTGTGTGTGTATATATATGTGTTTGTGTATATACACATTCCAAAGTGCATTCTCTGACAAGACTCCTTGCAAACAACTGCTGCAATTATTGATAAACTCCATAGTTCATGCCTTTACCTTCAGTTATGTCTTAACTCTTTTTAAAAGTGAAAAATCTGTTTTTGTGTCAAGAATCAATAGATTTCTGATGATTTATGTAATTTTTCATTTTTGAGAAGATCTAATAAAGGAGAATTTTAATCCTTTTATTCTGCCCCTCTAAATTTTCTCCTCAAATTATGATCAATGTAGCTCCTTTAATAGGGCTACATAAGACTCCAACACTTTGGAACTAGCATTTCTCTTGCCCCACTGCTAAGGTGAGGGGGAGGATTCTGTCACTCCAAACCACATGGGTCACCTGTGCAAGTCTCATTTAGGTTTTGTGCAGTGATCCAGGATTTGGTTCTTTTAATAATTGAGTTCCCCTTTTTTAAGGAAAAAGAAGCCAAATCCTATCCAGATTATGATCAAGCAAATGTAATTGGATGGCCTTTCCATAACATCACTGATTTACAAATAGCCTAATAAAGTTTCTATACAAGTCTTGTGTATTGATGGAATAAGTGAGTGGAAAGAAAACAATATTGACTTCTAATAGGTTACCAATGTGTTTTTGTGTGTGGGGGTGTTTCTCTATAGCCAGCTATACAATACCTAAAATTGTGATCTTCTGTAATGATATTTACAGAAATTATTAACCACTTTTAATTTACTGTTTTATGTTGCATGTGTCTAATTCTGTATTAAATTATATAGACACTGTTAATAATATGTTATGTTTTTAACAAACCTCCTTTCAAAAATCTAAATTTGAGACTTCCTGTAAGAAAAAATAAATGCACAGATTGTTCTGTGCTGACATTCAAATTATTTTTATAATTAGAATATTTTTCTAATAACAATTTCAAAACAATCTAGATTTTCACTGATTTTATTTACCATATTTCAGTCATCATTTTATAATGCATCTTGATAAAAATAGTAATTAACTTAGCTGTATACTTTCATAACTGAGCTACTAGCAGCAGTCCTGCTGTATTTCTTCAGTTCTGTAATATCTTGTTTTTTTTTCAAAGTAACTTTTTACAACCAAAATATTGCCCTTCTGTTGATCTATTATGGCCCGTGTTGTCAGCAATTTGTGGCTAAATGTTTGAACTGTTTAGAACCCAAATGAATATATGAAAATGTAATATATACAAATATGGTGATACAAAGGTCATTTTGATACCTGGCTCTTTCTCTTTGGCCATTTCTAAGCTATTGGTTTGTGATCTTTCTTACTCATGGAATTTCATGTCAGAAGTATTCAGCTAAATTAGAACTTTACAAACTTGTTTTATAACTACTTAAGTTGCATTAATTTGAGTAATGAGTTTAACTGCAGACTTTTTTTAAACTTTTGTTTTAAACTTTTAAATTTTCTTTTGACCTGAATCCATTTTGTTCGGTTACTACTTCCATATCAAATCTATCCAGCATTTTTACAACTGGAGTCATAAGTGCCATGATTGTGGTTTTTAAGTTACTGAATCAAAACATGTAAATGATACATTTTAAAGTATTATCACAAACATGTTGCCATAAAACATACGCTACTGGAAATATTTTCATAAACAACTGGGGCCTGACTCATTTCCCATTGAAGTCAATGAGAATTTTACCATTGACTTCAGTGGGATTATGAGGAGACTTGGGGTGACTAACATACTGCACTTGTAACCTGTTGGAAGTGTCTTCATAAATATTAGGATTTTAAATGTTCATAGTGCCACAATGTATGCCTGTTTTTAAAGGATGAGTTAATAGTGATCTATTCACCCCTGTTTAATCTGAAGTATATTTTTCTACTTTTTTCATACACTTTTGACATCTTTACAACGCAAGGACAAAATTTATAGCAGCAGCTGTTTAATTCTTTCTTATACCTATGCATTTAAATAGCAAAAGAGTTTTATTAGAACATAATTGCCCCTTTACCCACATATATATGATTAGAAGTAGAGCAAATAGGGCAACTTCTTTCAGGTGCCTTCTAACTTTTAGCCTAAAACACATGGAAACTATAATAAAACAGTGAAATACAACTGACTGTTTCTGATTACTTTTCTATAGGTTTTAAAATAAACTCTCTGTGTATTGTATTTTAAACACAATATGTAGTGTCATCTGAAGGTTCAAACAGCTACTTATGTTTTTATAATATTACTCTTTAAGTATACAAAATGCAGTATAAAGTAAACCTTTTTGTTTGATGAACTTGTGAAGAGAAGGAGTCATGCAGATTGGGAAGAATTGTGAAGATATATGGACTTTCTAGTTAGTGAGATGAAATAATGAAAACCAAACCACCCCAAATTCATAGCTGTTGGGATATTGGACGTTGCAGGAATGATTTTCAGCCAGGCTAGCTAAGCAGAAAAAGCGGAACCACAATACTGCAACTTACTTGGTGCTCTGAGTGCAGATACCTCAAATGTAAAATCTTTGTGATTGTAAAATGAACCTGATATTATTCCAGAAAATGTTAGGGTTCTTTTTCTTAAACTAAAAGGCCCATTTGCTTGTTTTTTCCCCCCTCTGGGTTTACTAATTTGATTGTTTTAATACTGTTATTTTGTATTGTCATTGTAACTTCAGATTCACATGAATGTTATCACAATTATTTGCCTTTGACTTACAAATGGCTTTATGAAATCCTTTTGTTTTCTCTAACATGCTTTTGCCATTCATCAGTGAGCCTCTTAAAGTAGTTCATTGTGGTCTTTGTATGGAAGAGGGCTTCTTATAGAAATGAGAGAAAAAAATGTTAACCAAGAGAACTTGATGGATGGCTAACATGTTCAATATCATGGATATGAAATACGTAATTAAAAATATCTCTGCTTTGTATATTGTTTCAGCTTGTCATTGTAGTTCAGTTCACTTTCCAATGCACAGAGTCTATTGAGGAATTAGACAAATGTCAGCCATCCAGAGGGTCCGAAGGCTTTCAGCACAGTGGTGTTGAACACTGACAAAGATGATGTTCTTGGAAGAAAGACAGACTAGATGTAAATTTGGGGTGGGAATGGGAGGGGAAGGAATGACTCGCTCTGTAGGTAAAATTCGCTAAGCACCAGGGTTTAAATTGGGAGGGTGACTGTGTAGGTGCAGTGTTACTACCAACTGTAATCTTATGCGCCAAATCTTAGCTTCCTCTTTTTTAAAAAGTCTCTCTCACCTTGTGGTTACAAAAAACAAAAAAAGTCAAAATGTAGCAGATAGAGAGCTCTGCCTGCTCATGCAGAGAACCTGAATTAAAAGCTCTGAGAGGAACTTAAATGGTGACTGCTCATCTCAAAGAAGTGTTAACTTGGTTGCTGAATGAGAATAAATTTAAATGTGAATGTTGTCTTTCACTGTTGATCAAAGCTTGTAGGGAAGGAGAGGGAAGATCATATTATGAAGATCTGCATGGTGAACTTCAAGTGACATAATTTGTGATGCCATTAATTGGTAACATTTGGAAGAGTTGGTCCCTCTCTCCCCCCCAGCTCCACAATCGAGGAGGAGCCAAGCCCATTGGGCTAGCAGAGCCTAACAGGTACCTGATCTGCACAGAGGGAAAACCAAGTCATAGCCCAGCAGAGCATGGAGGACGTATTTGGAACATCTGCACACTCTTCTAGTGAGTGGTATCTCAAGTGGGCAGACCTTGGAAGAATATGATTGTTTTATTTTTCCTGTTCTACTCTTACAGAGCTCCATTGGGGTCAGTAGAGTTGTGTCAGCCCAGATTCAGCCTTGCATGAGGAACTCTGATTCAAATGCTCCCCTGGCTCAACGGTATTTCTAACTTCCTCAGTATTATCCCTTTGGAGTTATAAGGACCCCTGCTTAAATTCTGGTGGGAGACATGTAGTTCAGTGCATGTCTTTCTACAAAACCCAATCATGACTATAAGACATACCCATTGAGATCCTTGAAATTTACTCATTGGGCTTCTTTAAATCTTGTTTCTATTTCCCTAGTGCCCTTTTATTAAGTCTTTCATACAGGAGAACCTCAGAATTACAAATCCCAGAGTTACAAACTGACCAATCAATCACACACCTCATTTGGAACTGGAAGTATGCAGTCAGGCAACAGCAGAAACCAAAAAAATATATAAACCAAATACAGTACAGTGCTGTTTTAAACATTTTTTTTAAAGGGGGGGAGGCAGTATTTTTCTTCTGCATACTAAAGTTTCAAACTGTATTAAGTCAATGTTCAGCTGTAAACTTTTGAAAGAAACTACTATAATTTTGTTCAGAGTTATGAACATTTCAGAGTTATGCACAACCTCCATTCCTGAGGTGTTCGTAACTCTGAGGTTCTACTACAGTTGAAATAGAATTTGAGGCTATAATTTGTATTCCTGATTATCCTGTGTGAGTGTGATCTGTCTCACACTCAATGAGCAGGTTCGTATAAATGTTTTGTTTGGCCCAAGCATTGGGAGCACCAGTGAGCTATGCAAATCATCCCAACTGACTGCCAGTAGTAAAAACTTCATGCCAAACCATCAGGCATTTTGTTAATGCCACATATTTTACTGGAAAATTGGTTGAGATGCTTACTTGTTATTAAAAACCCGTAGTAAGAGTACATACCAATTTTTTAAGTATTATTTTTCATGTCCTTCCAGTTGCAAAACTGGTCTGTCTTAGTCCAGTTGCACAGCCTGCAGAGGCGGAGAGAAATTATAACTAGTAAATTTTTAAAATCCATAAAAAATATTAACTTTAAGGGGTGATATCTCAAAGTCTGCCCAGGCTAGAAATAAGCTCCATATTCCCATTGGAATAGGGGACTTGGGGAGAATCATTCTCACCTCCCTAAAGGTATGAAGCATTTCTGTCTCCTGAATGCTTACAACCCAGATCTCCCGAGTCCTACCCCGCTGCTACACCATCCTTCCTTCATCCCAAATCCATGTGTCATTCATATATGTTAATAGAAAAAGCTCCTCTAAATTAATGTTCCATCTGGGGCTGCTGTGCTGGTGCCACAGATTGTGCCCATTCCAGAAGGAGGCAACAGCTGCTGAAATTCATTGAACAACTTGGCAGCCACAACACAGCTACCGCTATACAGATGATGATAAACACAGCACTGAGGGGAACTTTCAAGCATGCCCTTCATCAATGAGCACATGCAGAGTACTAAGGCAAGTTACAGGGCCCCCATCTAAACTAGTACGTAAGGGCTACTAATGTTCCTTTACACAGATCCTGCAAAAGCCCCCGTGTGATGCAGCATGCAGAAATGAGACAGCAGAAATTCAAATTGAAAGGAATTCTATTGAGTTAAAATATGATTTTAAAACAAATACTTAGTTTTCTATAGCATTACTGCCCAACGTTATTAAAACTGATTTAAAAAAAAATTCAACTTCACAGTATTTCTGCAGTTTGTTTGCTCCTTGTATTTCACTCAATTTGGACAGTACAGAAGAGTAGTCCCATTTCACTTTAGTTTATAATAATTTTATAGTCTGGTTCTGGTTCTCAGGCACTGGTTCAGTGTTTGAGTTCCAAACTGAGAAGGGGGAGGTTTAAATCCAAACAAAAACAAAAAGCTGTTTGATTGGATTTTTTTTTTTAACATCAAGAAAATGTTTCTGTATGGTAGTTCAGGCCCAGAGAGTCAAAACAATCTGTCAATGTCCCTGAGCATAAGAGATCTGACCTAATGGCCAATCCTGTTTGGACAGGAGTCAATGGTACAGCTACTGTTGACTTCAGTGAGAGCAGGATCAGGCCCTTATCGCAGTGCACTCCTTTTAAACTACTGGTGGCGTGGCACTTGCAAATGCAACATCATTCCACATCATGGCTCATGTGAGCAGATCCCTGCATCTGCAGGGAGTCCCACTAACTTCAGTGGGACTTGTCATGGGCCTGACTGTAGGACTGGGGCATATAATGCAATAGGAAATATTTCTACACTTAAGGGGGGGGGGGGTGTCTACTTACATTACTATTTTCAGAAATTCACTTAGTAATTAATCTGCAGCATTACAAAATGCACATTAGTTGATGCTTACTCTCGTCAATTAAAATGATTGGAAATCATCGGTGGGGACACGAAAAGGGTGAAAACCTGGTTCCATTGATGTCAATGGGGTCAGGATGTGTTTATTTTGGCTTTAACTGTGCTGCCCTGTGGTCATTTTGCATATGGGCCCATCTAATGCCTTTGTGAGTCATGGGAAAGTGAGAAATCTTGGCTGCCAAAGGCTTTCATCCAAGTCATAAAGCAATTCCAAGATACTTTCTGAAGTAAGAGCCCTGAGCCTGCCATGAAAGAGTTTAGAATTTCTACTGCTCTCAGCCAAAAGTTTTGGTTTTAGAATTTTGATAAGTGCAAAGTGCTTCACACACACTAAATCCAATAGCACTCATGTAGGAGAAATACATTCATTTCATGCATGGAGGCGGAGCGTGTTTAAGTTCATCATTATAAATAAAAGAAGACTTTAAGATTCTGCAGGAATGATCCAAAATGTCTTACAACAGCTCTTCCTGCCTGCATTCTTACAGTTAATAATAGAAAGTGTCTTGTCCATTATCACATAGTAAGTCAAAGATGGAGCCAGCAAATTGTATCCATGAATACTGACTATGCTGCCCCAAAGCGCCCTCAGCTCCTCCTTACCACCCATGACAGTTGTTGGAATTGCTGTGCTTGCCTTAGCAAGTACTGTGTGTGTTCATTATAAATTAATTGTAGATAGTTTCTAGGTTTATAGTGATACCACTTAGTTAATAGTGTAGATAGTATAAGTTTTTCTTTTTTGGTCCCAATTGGAGTGTTTTTCTGGTACTCGGTACTGAGGGATGCCTCAGTCACCGGGCTTCAAGCCCTGCATTCCTTGCCAGGTGGCACCAGAACAGGGGGGACAATGTCCACCCCCTCCCCCATTTTTTACCAGCTGTAAGGGCGAGCGATGGGAGGAGGAGGGGGGAGAGATGGCACAGGAACAGGGCCTCAGGGGAAAGGCCAGTGTGAGGGCGGGGCCTGAGGGAGAAGGGGTGGTGTGAGGTTGGGAGAAGGGGCGCGGTGGGGGCAGGGGCTCAGGGTGGCATGGCGGGTGAGACTACAGTTTGGGCACCTGTGGCACCCCCACTTTTAGGGTGCTTCCACTGCTCCTGTATCTTCCGCTAGGCCAATGCCCATAAGCGACCCTCACTCAAACTGCTTGAAGTGTTTAGGGGAAGCTCTCATTCAGGATCATTGCCAGATCTTTGAAGACTTTAAGCCTCAGACAAGGAAAGACAGAGAAGCCAGGCTAAAGTTTTTACTCATGGAGGCAGCCATGAGACGTCTGGTCGATCAGGCTCAGCAGCAAGTGCCTCGGCATTGTTTAGACGTGTGCCTCCTATGTGGCCTGAGTCCCGACACTGCTCACCCTCCTTAGTGCTTAAGAAGAGGTACAAGACCAGTAAGCAGACCACCAAGAGGGGATGGTCCTTGGTACCAAAGTCATGTAGGCATGGGCATAAGAGTAAAGTGCAGCTGAAACCTAAGCACTCCTCTTCAAGCTGGCACGGCTAACTCTGGCACTGAGGCAGGCACCGTCCTGTTCGGAGCATGAGGGAGTGCCTTCTACATCTACGGCACTGCACCACCCCGAGACCAGCATCAGCCTAGTGGAAGATACAGGAGTGGCGGAAGCACTCTCTAAAAGTAGGGGTGCCACAGGTTCCCAAACTGTGGTCCCACCTGCCAGGCCGAGCCCCAACCTCACACTGGCCTTTCCCCTGAGGCCCCGCCACTGCACCATCTCTTCCCCAGGCCCTGCTCCTGTGCCATCTCTTCAACCGCAAGACCCTGCCCCCTGCTTGCTCCTCTCTGCCCTCTCCTCCCATCGCTCGCCCTTACGGCCGGTAAAAAATGGGGGGCATTTGCGGTAGCGAGAGAGTGGCTTAGCCTTTCAGTGCCGATATACCCAGCGATGCAGGAGCCCGTGCACTAAAGACCAGTAGATGCAGGAGGGCAACATCAGCATCGGTGCAGCGCTTGGTACCATGTCAACCTCTGTTGCCACAAACTGTACGTCCACCAGTACTGTTGAAAGGGAAGCCTGCAATGTTGGTGGCACTACTTCCAACTCTGCACTGACTCCAACATCAGAGGGAGCAGCCCCTTCAGTCAGGGGAGGGAGAGTCACCCTCCTCTGAATTGGAGATTTGGCTCTTATGTTTCCCAACCCTGGAGCTGCTCTCACTACTCTCTGCTAAGGCACTACTCCCCTGCTAGGGAACCTTCATCAGGAGTAGTACCATCAAGTGGATGGCCAGGGGGTCACTGGACCCACTACCAGTCCAGTGGCCTTATTGGAACCTGTGGTTCCCTCCCTGGTTTCTAGGTCATACATGAGATGTTCCTGTTTTGTGTCCTCAGAGAGGCATGGGGCACCTACTCACCAGGCTCTACCTTTTCTATAGCCCGATACCGAGCAGGAAGAGATAGTTCAGGAGGACCCTGATGGACATCTAGTGGAGAAAGAGCTGCCTCAGCCTGTGCGGGCCTCTTCATCCTCTCCTGATGAGGCAATCTCCTCAGGGGGCATTTAGCCTCCACCAAAGGACTATAAGGCCCACCAGGAGCTGTTAAAGAGGGTAGCCTTAAGCCTGGTGGAGGAGGCTAAAGAATCCTCACACTGCTTTGTTGACGTTTTGGCCACAGCAAGGCCTTCAAGAGTGGCCTTACCTATTAACAAGGCAATTATAGACTTAAGGCTCTCTGGAAGACCTCCTTGTCCTTGCCCCCCCCCCCACCTTAAAAAAGGCTGAACATAAATACTATGTAGCTTCCCAGGGGGTTAAAATATATGTCTGTGGGAGCTGCTTTCCTGAAGAGACTATGAGTACAGGTCTACCCTTACCTGGACAACTTGCTAGTCAAAGGCTGGTCCAGGGCTCATGTTCGCTCCAATGTTTAACTCATCCAGTCAACCTTCAAAGCTTTAGGTCTACAGATCAGCTTAGACAGTTCTACCCTTTGTCCAGTGCAGAGGATGGAGTTTATAGGAACAGTGCTAGACTCTACTCAAGCCAGAGTTTTCCTTCCAGACACAAGATATCAAACAATTTGATCTATTGTGGCACATTTTAAGGTCCACCCTCAGCTTTTGCTGACTATGATGATGGATGTGTCTGCCCTGGAATGGGGAGCTCATCTGGGGACCCCTCCAAACTCAAGGTCCTGAAGGGATCTCTCTCTGCATATTAATGTCAGAGAGCTAAGGACTGTCTGCCTCTCCTCTTCACATGTTAAAGGGAAAAGCCTGTTTGTTCTCACAGACAACACTCTGGTGATGTTTTACCTCAACGGGCTGAGAGGTGCTCGCTCTTCCCTGCTTTGTCAGGAAACAATTCACCTATGGAACTTTGGTTGAATTGCCAATGCAAATCTCAAAGCCTCTTACCTTCCAGGGGTGCAGAACAAGCTGGCGGACTGCCTAAGCAGATCATTTATGAACCACCATGAGATGTGTCTGCTCCTAAATGTGGCCAGATAAGTTTTTCAACAATGGGGACTCCCAGCTAGACTTATTTGCAAACAAAGCCAACAGGAACTGCCAAAAATTTTGCACCCTCCAAGGCAACAGTCCCAGTTCCATCACAGAGGCTTTCCTAGATGAACAAGCTCTACTATGCTTTTCCTCCAATCCCACTCCTACAGAGAGTGGCTGTAAAGATCAAGAAGGCCAGGCCCAAGTTATATTAATAGCCCCAGCATGTCCATGACAGCACTGTTTCTCACTCTATTCGATCTGTCAGTGGCACCTCCAATTTCACTCCTGTTGCACCCAGACTTGATCTCCCAAGATCATGGTTGGCTGTTCCACCAAACCTGTGGGCCCTTCATTTAATGGCCTGGAGGCTCTACGGCTAAATCCTAGGGAGGAGTTTTGCTCGGAGCAAGTTCACTATGTCTTGTTAAATAGTAGAAAGCCCTCCACCAGAACTGCTTCCATATCAAAATGAAGGTGTTTTTCTGTCTGGTCTCCTCAATCCAGGGTCTTGCCAATGCAGTTCTCTACCATACATATCCTGGACTATCTATTGCACCTACAACAGCAGGGATTAGTGATTTCTGCTATCAAGGTCAACCTGGCAGCTTTCCATCCCCATGTGGATAACCATTCTATATTTTCTAATGATATGAGAATCAGATTTGTAAAGGCTTTAACCTAATTTCGTTGAAGCTCATGGGGCCACCATTTGAGCCTGTATGAATGTGCTCCTTACTACACCTATCTCTGAGGGAGGCTTTTCTGGTAGTTATCACTTTGTCCAGGAGAGTGGCCAAACTGCATATTCTGATATCCAAAATGCGTTCTACGATCTTTTTTAAGGATAAGGTGTACTTGCACCTTCATCTGAGATGTCTCTAAAGTGGTATCTCATTTTCATATTAACCAGTCAATTTACTTACGTGCATTTTATCCCAAACCACACGTGAATAGAGAGAAGCAACATCTGCACACCTTAGACATTAGAAGAGTGTTGGCGTTCTACAGAGACAGGACAGTACAGTTTTGTTTGTCAGACCCAACTATTTGTGGCCTTAGCAAACAGAATGAAGGGTCTCCTGGTCACTTCAAAAAGAATTTCATCCTGGATCATTTCCTGCATTCATGTTTGCTGCTGGGCACACTGATGGCACATTCCACAAGATTGCAAGCAGCCTCAAGGGAAGTCCTTGCACAAGTCCCTATCCAGGACAGTTGTAGCGCAGCAACCTAGTCTTCAGTTCACATCTTCCCATCCCATGAGGCTGTTACTCAGTACTCCAGAGACGATGCTAAATTTGGCCAAGTTGTACTACAGTCTGTGTGCATGTGAATTCCAATCCCTCCTCCTATGTTACGGCTTGTGAGTCACCAGAAGTGGAATGCACGTGTGCAATGACTCAGAAGAAAAAGCAGTTACCAACCTTTCATAGCTGTTGTTCTTTGAGATGTGGTGCACATGCCCATTCCATGACCCACTCCTCTGCATCAGAGTTGCCTGGCAAGAAGGAACTGAGGGAGATCAGGGGCAACTGGGCCCTTTATGCCGGCACGTAGCAGCAGAGGGTGCTTGAGCCGCCCCCAATGGATACCACAGAGGGAAAAATTTCCAATGGCTGTGCACGGGGCACGCGCACACACCGTGAGTGGAATGGACGTGTGCAACACATCTTGAAGAATAACAGTTATGGAGGTTAGTAGCCATTTTCTCCATCTCCTCTGCTGAAACACAGCCTTGAGAAGAGTTGGAACAGGGCAACTGTTCAGGATCAGCAACACTGCACAAGCTTCAGGTGGTGAAATGAATAACTGCTACAATTGACATTACGTGAGAAATTGAGATTTTTGTTTGTGATTACAAAACAACTAACTTGGACAGTCAACCTATGGAACTCAGTGTCAGGGGATGTTGTGGAGGCCAAAAGTATAACTGGATTCAAAAAAAGAATTTAAAAAAGTTCATGGAAGATAGATCCATCTATGACTATTAGCCAAAATGGTCAGGGATGCCACCCCATGCATTGGGTTTTCCTAACCTTCTGACTGCCAGAAGCTGAGACTGGATGACAGGGATGGATCAGTTGATAAATTGTGCTGTTCTGTTCATTCCCTCTGAAGCAACCACCGGCCACTGTCGGAAGGCAGGATACTGGGCTAGATGGAGCATTGGTCTAACCCACTATGTCCATTCTTATGTTCTAAGTCTGGGGAAAAGTGACTAGACATGGAAACTCTGCTCCTATGCCCTTCAGATTTGTGACTGGGACAGATCTCACACAGCAGTAAGTTTTAAGATCTGTGCTATTTTATTCTACCTAGGCTTTTATACTGTGCCAATTGCTATGTTGTCTGGGCACTGTTAATGTAAGACTCCAAATATGCTACAAGTCTATCCATGCCCACTCATAGTGGTTTGGCACATTTAGGAGTGTCTGTATTCGAACACTGTCAGTCTGTGCTGTGCTTCCCTAATAATCTTTTATAACACCACTAACAAAAAAGACAGTGTTAGACCAGGTGGATGCTCCTAACAGTGCTGGACAAATTTCTGCTCACACCATTAGATTGGTTGTGGAGATGGGGCTTCAATGCCTGATCAGGATAAAATGAAGCTACTGGCTTGGGACAGATAGGGATTGTAGCTAATCCTCCAGATACTGATTCCAACATTCGTTACACCATTTACCTTATTGACTCAGGAACTAGCAACAAAAGGAACAAAGCCTGGGACACGGAGTTGAAGAAAGATTAAAGATCTAGCAGCCTCCAATTACATGTTTATAGTCATCCCTTAAATATATGTGATTAAACTGTTCCCTTAATATCTTCAATTCTGCTTCTAAATTACCTCCAGCACAACAGGAAGAGAGGGTATTTTTGATATGGGCATGAGTCGGGGGGGTGGGGTGGGGTGGGGGGAATCTCTAACACATTAAGTCTTCAGTGTGTATTTACTTTTGAAATGCTGATAGTAAATTTAAATGCCATGGTAAAGCAGCACATCAGAATTTAAAGAGACACTGTCAAATTAAAAATGTTTTCCAAAAATTCCTTTCCTTTATCACTAATGCTGTCTTAGAATAATTTACTCTTCACCCTTTCTGCTGTAAATTTATCAGTGTCACTTGTGGTTAGAATCACTGTCACATTCTGGTGATCCTGCACTTATGTAATATGTGGGATGCAAACACTGCAGGGGAATGTTTAAACCTGAACTAAAAAACTGTTACTGGCTTTGTTTCAAATGACAAAAAGTTTCTATTAAGTCTGGAAAAAAATTAGTAAATGGGGGCCATAAACATTTCCTTTTAACTTTATTATTTGTATCACTGTAGCCATTAGGACTAGTCATGGCCCACAACCCTGTTTTGCTAGGTGCTGGAAAGACATAGTCCCTGCTCCACAGAACTTACAGTAAAAGTAGAAGACAAAACAGCAGATGGGAAGTACGAGGAAACAATGAGACAATATTCGTTAGCATGACAGGTAGTAATCTCAGAACACCCGTGGTCTCAATATTGTCAATTTTTTTGTAGGCATCGGGACAAAGGAGAGTTTTGAGGCGGGATTTGAAAGTGGATTAAGAGGTAGCTTTGCAGATGTTTATAGGGAACTTCTCTGAGGCATGGAGAAAGTATATTCTTTGTAGCAGTAATCAGAAGGGATATTAAGTGGGGCAAGTTAACCCACTGAGGCCTTAATCCTTCAAAAATTTACACATGTACTTTACTCCCAGAAATGGGACTCCTCCCAGGATTAAAGTTAAGTACGTGTGTAACGACATTTGCTGGATCAGGGCTCAAGTTTGCAATTAGCTAAATGCAGCTGTCTTATAGTGCAAGATTCTCACACGCTGAGATAGTAAGTGCATCAAAAAGGGTCTAAAGTTAGGTGTCAGATGTTGTCTCCTACCAAACACTGACCCTAATAGAATATGAACCATCAAATGAAACTTTTGTATTGAATACAGTTTGGCCCTACAATTAGTCTGTGGTTCCCAGAACCAATACAACTTAAGAGAATTTTTCACTTGACCACAGCTTATAGAGCTGAGAAGCGAAAATTGGCCATATTCTGCCTTGCCTTACCCATAGTACAAACTCAGTCTGGTCATTGCGGGAACCCACAGGTTAAATGAGGGCAGAATCTGGTTGGTCTCTATGGATTGCCTGTCAGTCTTCTTTTACATGCAGTTAATCTGGACACAAGGCTTGCTGCAGAAAGAATGCCATTTGCAGGGTTATACTGGCTGCCTACGTAACCCCCAGGCCATGTGTCTGAAGTAGATGTCCTGCTGTCCAGAGGTCAAATGTAACTAGGCCTGAAACCAGGTAGAAGCAGCATATAGAGCATGAGAAGCTAAAATTACACAGTAACTTTTGACCCTGGGCTAGAGTTAAAAAATTACTAAAGTGTTCAGGCTTGCCAAAAACCTAGAGCATGAGGAGAGTCTTCCCAGGTAGGAATGCTAAAATGGCAATCCTTCCAGGGTTTCTGGAAAATGACCCTGGCCAAAGATGGATTAGCCTCTAAATTCCTTCTTGGCCTGTAAGGCCTTCAACAGGTCCTGTACAGCTGGGCTGTAAGGAATATGGGTGCATGTTGCTGATGGAGAGATTCTAATGGCTAACTCACCCACCCCCACTCTTTTATCTTTCTCTGATTTTGATGGCTGCTCCATACCATCTAAGCATAGATTCCTTGTAACAGAACTGGCAGTGTTTGTCCTTATCTCCCCATCCCGCTAACAAGTGTTGATCCAGCAGGGAAAGTCTTAAGTGGGTTTTACTGACTCAGAGCAGGTGCCTTGTTACCCTTCTCAAATACAAAGGAGGTAGGAGTTGCTAAGCAATTCATGGACAAAGGCATGAACTGCTTTTCAGCATAGGAACCTTGGTGTAAAATTCTCAAAAGCACCTAACTCATTGACTTTCAATAGGACCTGGGCTCCTAAGTTACTTGGGTGCTTTTGAAGTGCTTGAATAATACATAGCAGACCCCACTGTCAGCAATGTACCTTTTTTTTAAAAAAAAAAACTATGACAGGGTTTAGGAATTAAACCCACATCCAGGCTTGGTCCTGTAACTTCTGTGTATATAAGACCTCCTGTGTGCTAAAATGAACTGTAGCTGCAGAATCAGCCCCTAGCATTGCAGAGTATTGAATCTGGCAAGAAAGTAAAAGCTAACACTAGGATTTTTGAGATTTTTAAATTTTTATTTCAGTAAAATAAACACCATCCAGTTTCAAACAAATTTATATTAAATGTAGCTGTTTTAACATTTTATTTAAAAAAAGTGGTGTAGTTGTATACCTGTTGCTTAAGGGTATTCTGGTTCTGAAGTTCATAGCATAAATAAAATCTTCGTCAATATAAAATAACTTAGTATATCTTAGAATAAAACCTTGAGCATCAACGTCCCAAAATACAATAAATTTTTTAAAAAGTTTTGATTAACCTTTTTGCTCTTTCGTGTTAAAGGTGTTTTAAACCAGAAACTACTAGTTGCACTTTTAAAACTTCAACGTGTTTGGTGCATTTTGAAAGTAACTCAACCATGCAGCTTCTTAAATCTTCCTGCCTGGTTTTTAGTTCCTTTAGTGACACACTTGCTTAACTCTTTCAGCACAGGTTCTTTTTTCATTCCCATAACTTTCTGGCTGCAAAGTCAACTTCCTTCAGTCCCACACACCATGTTGTTCAATCTCAGTCTACCCACTTGACATCAGTTGTTTGTAATCCGTTCGTCAGGTATAGGGATTTACTTCCTGACCAACTGCTAAAGTATTTCAAAATTTCAGTGCAATTTTGTTCAATTAGTTTTCATCCAAATGCCATCATCGCTCAGGGAGATTAATCACTGGGACCCACTGATCCTTGTAGCGATTTTCCTGGCAAAAGCAAATCAGCTGACTCAGTGCTGGATCCTTCCATTGAGATGCATGGGGATTCTGGAAAAAAATAGTTGTTTCAAAACAAAACTGAATGGTCTTAAATCACTAGTGCAAAAAGACGGTGCTACTAACTAACATCCAAGTGCAAAGCTAAGCTGGATCCTTGAACTCAGATTGTAGCTTGATACAAATAGTCTCCTCAAGCCCTTTAGAGGTTTTGTGAAATCCTATGCTATATACATGATTTGCAACAGGGATTCAACATTTAAAAGCTGAGTAAGGGCTTCAGAATTTGGCTGTGGTGGAGGTGTGATCTAGTGGTCAGAGCATTTTAAATACATTCCTAGTTTATGTACTGGCATTTTCTTAATGTCTTGAAATTTTGCTTCATTCTAGTGTTAATCTTGCTGAAAACCACACACAAACATTAATAATCTGGCTTCTTATTTGAAAATGCAGGATTATATATGATGGGCCATAACTCCCACTCATTTCAGTGAGAGTTCCATGAGAGTGTCAGGATATTGTAGAGAAGTGGTAGAAAATAGCTTTAACATTATACTGCACCTATACTATTGCATCTAAACCTATAACCCAGAACAGCAAAGTAAACACCACTTAAGATTCCTTTCATGTTTCTTCTGCAGTATGGCATAATGGAAATACTGAACAAGTGTTTTGAGGATTATTTTTAGTATAGGGAAAAATATTAAAATAGGAGCTGCATGAATATAAACTTCCTCTACTTTTTAAACAGAAAATTATTGATCCATTTCCTGCTCTGTCTCTCTAAAGAGCAGATTGAGTTGAATTATTTCCCTATTTTTCCTCCAGAGAAATGTACACAGTAACTTTTGACCCTGGGCTAGAGTTAAAAAATTACTAAAGTGTTCAGGCTTGCCAAAAACCTTCAATGAAAATTTCTTCCCACTCCAAAAGCTTCTTCTAAAAGCAACTAACCTGTGCTATCTAATCTCTACTCTGAGCCTATTTGTAATAAGGAATAACAAATAGAAGAGGCTGCTGTAGCAAGGTGACTCATGGGGATCTCTCTGCTGCTGGCAGGATCTTGAACATGTTTGAACATGCCCATATGGGGAAAATCTGATTAAATCAGGAACAGCTCTGATCCAATGTCCTTAGTACAGGAAATAACAAAGTAGGGAAAAGGGCATGTCATTCCCCATAACAAGCTAAAGATAGGCCTGATCTAAGTCCCAGATCTGAGCACTCCCAGATCTGGGGGTGGAGGGCGTAAACCCAGATTTGAATACATAATGGGCAGAACCCTAGATCCCAAACTCCATAAAGCTGTGGGTGTGTTCAATATCTTACCCAAATGCATATCTTAGCTCATCTCTAAAGCAAATCCAACTGTAATCAGGTGAGAAACAGGCCTCTGAGACCCAGTTTAAGCAGCAGAAAGGGAGCTCTGTGCCAGTGAGTCTTTTGTGCTCCTGCTACTGGGGAGGGAGGAGGGGATGGTCACTTACTGTGACAAGCACACAGTGCAGGTCTGCAGGCTGCTCAGCTCCCCCACTTGCCCCCAGAAGCAGCAGCTCAGCCAGTCGGCCTGGGTTGCTCACTCGCAGAATGTTAATGTCATTCTCACAGCAGAAAGCCTGGATCAGGGTGAAGTGGATTTGCAAAGCAACATCCCGATCATCCTCCTCATCTGCCGCTAGCAAACAAAGCACCACATTATCCGGATCCCTGAAGGATGAAACAATACAGCCTGATTAGTCACAGCTAACACACAATTACATATTTATCACAGACACACACGGATGAAACAAACAATGTCACAGTTTATACATATGCAGAAGCTACTATGCAGGCTGATGGTGTGTCTCAGCCACGAGCAACCAAATGTACGTATGTTCACAAGGTGAGACCTGTGTACATACAGTGCATACATGTAATCGATACAGATGCATCCCTATTTATCTGCTTTACATGCACACAGGTGTACTTCCCCTGGCCCCGTTCTACCTGCACACTGTACTTCCCACAGCCCCACACTACACGCACACAGGTGTACTTCCCCCCAGCCCCGCTCTACACGCACACAGGTGTACTTCCCCCAACGTTGTACATGCACACAGGTGTACTCCCCCCCGGCCCCGCACTACACGCACACAGTGTACTCCCCCCCACGTTGTACATGCACACAGGTGTACTCCCCCCCACGTTGTACATGCACACAGGTGTACTCCCCCCCGGCCCCGCACTACACGCACACAGGTGTACTTCCCCCAACGTTGTACACGCACACAGGTGTACTTCCCCCAACGTTGTACATGCACACAGGTGTACTCCCCCCCGGCCCCGCACTACACGCACACAGTGTACTTCCCCCAACGTTGTACACGCACACAGGTGTACTTCCCCCCGGCCCCGCTCTACATGCACACAGGTGTACTTCCCCCAACGTTGTACACGCACACAGGTGTACTTCCCCCCGGCCCCGCTCTGCACGCACAGAGATGTGCTCTCCGCACACCAGGGGTGGGAGGCGGTTAGCCCAGCACAGCGCACAGGCTGTGCCCAGGAGCACCTCGCCCCGGGGAACAGGGGATTACCAGACAACAGCAGAAGGCAGCCGGGGGCCTCTGGCCTCCCCACTTACACGTTGAGCAGCTTGGCAGCCTCGTAGACCCCGACGGTGACGCGCCTCTGATTCAGGGCTTTGCTGAGAAGTTCCTCCAGCGCGCTCCCCGGCGTCTCCATCCTGAGAGCAGCAAGAACAAGCCGAGGCTCCCGTCAGCCACCCCCGGGCAGAGTCCTCGCTGCGCCCGCCCCGGCATCCCCTCGTCCCCCCGGCGGTGCGATCGGCTGACAGGCAGCCCCGCAGCGCAGCGCTACCGTCCCGCCGCGAGCAGCCCCCCGCCCCGCCGTACCTGCCCATCGCCTGCTGCTCTCCAGGCAGCTCCTCCAAAGTCATAGTGCAGCCGCGGGTAGCGCCGGAGCGTGCCCCGCCCCGCCCGACACACCGGCGGGGGCCCTGCCGCGACCCTCACACGAACTTGCGCCTCCCCAGCTGCAGCCCCTGCCCCCGCCGCGCCGCGCCGCGCCGCCTACACCCGCCAGCAGCGCCGCAGCCTCTGAGGGACAAAGGCGGCCTCGGCCGGGGTTATCCTGCCAACATCCAGCCAACCGTCTCCTTCCTCATTTGCATGCGGCCGCCCCATTGGGCCATGCAAATGTGGTTTCGCGGCCCGCTTGCCCCTTTTGCCCGGGCCCCGCCGGTGAAAGGAGGGGGCTGGGAAGCCGGGCGCGGGACGACAGCGGGCTCCTCTCCTGCCGATTGGCGGGGCAAATGGGTTGGGAGGCGGGGTCTGCGGTGGCAGGTTGCTGTCGATCATCCCGGCAGCCTCTGTGGGCTGCTTCAGCTGTTTTTCTGGTCGGTGCACATTCTCCCCCCTGTGTGTGGGGGAGGGGGCTGCTGGGCAAAGCTGTTGCCGGGGCTTAGTGCTCGCAAAGCACCAGGACAATAGTAGTTGTTAGTAAGCAGGTTAGAAAAGCCAAGTGTAGCTGCTCGCGTGCAGCGCGTTGTCCCTTCCAGCTGCTGTTCATTGAACTCCTGCATTGAATTCAATGGGGGAAGCATTTCAGTAGTGGGGTGTGTGACCTGCCACCCAGATGTCACAGGGCATGGGCAGGGGAGGGACCCGGTTTCTGTATCCACCTCGGCTGCTTCATGACTTTGGCATACATATGGCTCCATTTGGAGAGGTGTTAAGTACCCCCAGCCCCCCCTTGACTTCCCTGTAGCTGTTGACTTGCAATGGGAGCTGGGGGTGCCCAGTGCACCTTTAAAAAAAAAAAAAAATCTGGTTTCCGTGCCTCAGTTTCCCCATCTGAACTCCTCCCAGGGATGTTGTGTGACTTGGTTCATTAATGCTGGTGAAAGTTGTATGAGAACCTCAGATGGAAGGTGCTTAGGAAACACAAAACAGTATTATTGGGCGCGTGGTTATTATGTAGGGTGACCAGCCAGCAAGTGTGAAAAATTGGGACGGAGGTGGGGAGTAATAGGAACCTATATAAGAAAAAGACCCAAAAATCGGGACTGTTCCTATAAAATCGGGACATCTGGTCACCCTATTATTATGGCATACCCATTTTTAACATATGTTTGAAGAATGCCATTGTAAGTGTTACTAATAGTATTCATTAACATCAGAAGAGAGGTCACCAGTCACTTGTAATATAAGACAGTGATTGTCAAGCAGCTGTAACTAGAAAGTAGGGGCCAGATTCTCAGCTGATATAAATTGGCATAGCTCCATCTAAGTCAAAGTAACTATGTGGATTTATACAAGCTCAGGATCTGGCCCTTGACTCCTAAAAATCAGGACTCCATAGGCTTAGTAAGCCAAAAATTGTCTATGCCCACAAATACCCACTGAGGGCTCAATGCTGCAAGGTGCTGAATGCTCTGGCACTAATCCACAAAAGCACTTAATATTTAAGCATGTGCTTTTCTGGGTCAGGGCCAGAATGCTGATATGGTAGAGCCAACCCTTTGCTAGCCCCTGGTTACAGTCGGGGAGCTGGGTTACTGGGAATTTTCCAGTTTATGGGACCTGTCTTCCCCTCCTGGTTGGGTTAGTCTCAGTTTCTCTGAGTGAGTACTGGAAGACATGGCAGCCTCATTGGCCTTGTGTGCTGCTCTGGAGCTCCTGAGGGCCATTTCTCAGCCGTGCACTCTGACATCATTTCCTGCCTGTGACACAGCAGCTCCATTTCTGTCTCCTGTCTTCAGTTTAGGTCACTTTCCTGCACCCCTCATGTCCAGCCCCATCTATTGTTGAACTCCAGGCATATTTTTAAATTCCTTCTCTCTACCATAGGGCCTCCATTTCTGGCCTCCAACCTTTTCCAGCTACTTCTCTTCTGATTTCTGTCCCTCCCCCTCCCCCTCCCAACAGATCCTTTTTGACTTTCAGGTTCCCCATTCCCCTGGCAAGATGTCTCCCCTCTCTTTTCGCCACCCTGTGATAGAAGTGGGAAGAGAACGAGCAAGGAAAGAGACATTGGAGAGGGTAAGTGGGAGACTGAGAAGAAGCTTGAGAGAGAGCTGATGCAAGAGAAGAGGAAAGCTGTGTAAGTAATGCTGGTTGGAGGAAGAGGGAAAGCATAGGGAGCAGAGAACAGAGAGAGAAGATAAAGCACCAAGAACTTGGGGTGACAGAAACTCAGAGCAGCAATAAGGAAGTAAGGTTGGACTAAAATTTAAAAAGGGAGCAAAGCCTGCACGAGGTGGGGCTGAGACTGACTAAAGGGAGCACTGGGATGTAAGGACTGTTTTCTCCCACTTCATCCTTTACTGTAACAGTCCTGGTTTCTCTTCTGGAGGTGGGGCACATAGCTAGCTCTGGAGGGCAGTGTCATAAGTGCCTCTTAATGTCCAGTCAGAGCACTGGCCTCTCCACCCACAACCTACCATGGCAGTTGCCCTGGTTTTCCACTTCAAAAATCTGATCTCCCTAGTTAAGGGTTGGTAACTGGAGGAAAAACAATAGACTGGAAATAAGTAAGTGGTAAGTGCATATCAGACCAAGTCACTCTAAGTATTCCCATTCATGCACTGAAATGCATTTCTCAACTCTTCCTCACTTCTGTACCACCCAAATCTGTTATCTCACATTTATTACAGTAAGTTAATGACGTAAGATTATGCTGACTCATGCTGTAGAAATGACAGAAAACTGTCTCTAGGCCAGCAGTTCTCAACCTATGGGCCGCATGCAGCCCAATTATCACACAGCTGTGGCCCAGCTGTGTACTAAAGGCCGCCGGGCCGCACAGCGTGGTCTGGGGCTACCGGCAGGCCCCACACAGCAGGAGTCTGGGGTCCAGGGCTGCCGCCCGGCTCCACACAGCAGAAGTCTGGGGTCACCGCACAGCTCCAGAGGGTCCAGGTCTGAGGCTGCTGGCCAGCCCTGAGGGGTTGGGGTCTGGGCTGCTGCCTGGCAGCCCTACCACCCAGCCCCCTGCGGCGGGGTCCAGCAACTCGGGGCTGCTGCACGGCGGGGTCCGGGGTCCCTGCTGCCTGACCCTACCCAGGGCTCCGCTCCTGTCTCCATTCCGTGGAGGGGTCTCTTGGCAGGTGGTGCTGGGCATAGGGGTCAGTGGGGAGAGGTTCAGGGAGGGGGAAGGCGCTGTTATTGGCTAAAGCAAGAAGATGCCCAAAGGTAAAGTCAGTGACATCTGTGTTGGCAATCAGGGCTGAATCTGTTTTAAAAAATCCTGAAATATGAAGTCATATCACCATTAGAAGTGTGAAGTGACTGAACTTGTACTTTCCTTGAGAGGGGAGCAGTGATAGCTCGTTGACTGAAATCACACTTTAGACTTTGTGCCGCACAATGGGCAGCCCCTGAGAAAAGAAATGACTCTCATATCATTTTAAGGCCCACATTCAATCGTCTACTGGGGATAAATGTACATGCAAGCCAGGTCTAGCCCTTGGCCAATTGCCAATACAGCTCTCAGTGACATTACATTCAGGTGCCTCTGATTTAGCATAGGTACAAAGTTTTCTATCATATCCATTGCATGAATCAGCATTATGTCAATAATTCACTGTGATAAAAGTGAGATAGAAACTATGGGTGGCACGGAGGTGAGTTGGTGCTTAAAATGGGGGAGTTGGGCGCTGCATTTCGCTGCATAATTGGGAATGTTTTAGGCAGAGTTAATTTGGTATGTGCTTAGTACCAGGATCGAGGATGTCACTCTGGTTTCTACTCAGATAACTGAGAGAAACATTTGGCCCAATGATACCACTTTTCCTTCTGTACCAGAATTTCTTAAGTGCAATAGTGCCAAACCCCAGGCATTCAAAAATCACAAGTTAGGCCCCCCCAAAATCATAACACTGGCTTAAAAATAATGATTTTTTAAAAAAAAATGGGCTTCTCTTTAATTTGCCATCCTGTTTCTAGGCCTTTAGGGTACACTCAAGTCACATTTTTCAAGTTGTTCTTCACAGCCAGGGGGGCTAGAGACTTATTTTGCTTTTTTTAATGAAAGTTGAGATACTCAGCTCATAATCTGACTCCAACAGCTGGGGCTTTAAAAACAAAGCACAAAATATTGCGGGACTTCCAATACAATACAGAGATCTGGCAACTCTGAAGCGAAAAATGCAGCCACAACTTAATAGGTTTATGTCTGTTTTTCTCCAAGAAGCTGGTAAAGAAATATCCCCTCTGCTTTTTTTAATTTACCTTAAGTATTTTATCATTTTAATTGTGCAGCAATTCAAATTACTTATACTAATGAAGTGCCAAGAGTGAGTAGAAGAAGGTGGAAGGGCCGTGTGTGCAGCAGATACTGTATATCCTGATTACACAATGCAGCCTATCCCGCAGCCTTGATGGCTTTCTGAACATCTGGCCTTATTAGGCATTTAAGTGCCGGGGTTAATGTCCTCTCCATACATTGTCCTCAAAAGAATATAGGAGCTTTTGTCAATGACTTTGTGGAACATTTGGGTTTGTTTTTAGGAGCCTACAGGTTTCTCATGTCTATAACTTTTATTATAACATGTATCAGAGGGGTAGCCGGGTTAGTCTGTAGCCACAAAAACAACGAGTCTGGTGGCACCTTAAAGACTAACAGATTTATTTGAGCATAAGCTTTCGTGGGTAAATAGCCCATCTGAAGAAGTGGGGTTTTTTTACCCACGAAAGCTTATGCTCAAATAAATCTGTTAGTCTTTAAGGTGCCACCAGACGCCTAGTTGTTATTATAACATGGTTTTTAATTATAAACATGTTAATTGTGTCATCTTCTGCCATCGCTAAATTCTGCCCTGCACATTCTGTAAGTCATGCACATGCCTGATGTGATCTTTTCACCAAAGATTTTAACTGGAGAAAGCTTCCTGTATTAAACTGTGTGGTAAATCAGATGGTTAGACAGAGAGTCTTGGGGCTGGTGGTCACCCTTAGATGTTTCTCCTAGAAAACATACTTTCTGTCTTAGACCGTTATTGGATTCAGAATACTTTATTCTCTGATGCACATAAATTTGGATCTGTTGGGCTCTGAAGGGCACAGGGTCCCTAAATATGGCATAGAGTCTTAAAATAACAATACTATCTCTACAAGGGACACCATGGCTACACTTTATATCTGCCCCTTGCTGATAAGGTACCACTGATAACTGTGAAGTGCTGAGAGCCACCTCGAAGGCAAAGTGCACCCTCAGCTCCCATTGGCTTCAGTGTAGGGTGACCATATTTCCCTATGCTGAATATGGGACACCTTGTAAAATTGCTCATATTCAACAGCAATCAATCAGAATTATGCAGTAGCCCCCCAACATGCTATAAAAACTCCAGAGCTCAGCAAGGAAAAGGGGTCCTCAGGGGTCTGGGGGCTGCGGCCTTGGGCATAGGCATAGTAGACTTCTATTTTGGGGGGGCAGGGGCCAGCAGGGCTCAAGCCAGTGCCACATGGCGGGTCTGCGGAGGGAGTGCCACCTTCACCCCCTGACTCACCTCAAGAGGCCACCCAGCCTGTCTTGGTTGTGACGGGAGGGAGGCACAACCAAAAATTATAACTCAAAGGTGTGTGGGGGGGGGTCAGCTCAAAAAGTTTGAAAACAGCTCAAGGTGCAGCAAAGGGGGTAGCTGGAGGCTGTGTGTGCGGAGGGGGTAGCTAGGGGCTGTGTATGGGCAGGGGGTAGCTCAGGGTGAAGTGAGGGGGTAGCTAGGGGCTGTGTGCAGACACGGGGTAGCTCAGGGTGCTAGGAGCCATTACAGCGGCAAGCCTGGGAAGGAGGAGGAATGCCACATGCTTGGGGAAGAGGCGGGGCCAGGGCGGGGATTTGGGGAGGGAGCCAATGGTGGGAGGAGGAGGCGGAGCCGGGGCAGGGGGTGGGGCAAGAGCCCTTCCGGGAGGGCAAAATTGCTTGTTTGTCCAGTGTGCCGACCGCACATCGGTCGGGACGCAGGACAAACAAGCAAATATCGGGACAGTCCTGATAATATTGGGACATCTGGTCCCCTAGCCCCACCCCTACGGCACTTACCAGCTGCATGAGAAAAGGGGGCTGAGAGCTGAGGAGCAGCCAGCAGGAGAGGAGGGAACACCGCACTGCCCAGCTCTAGTTTCCCACCTCTGAACTGGCCAGAGGGCAGAGAGAGAAGGAGGTGTGGGGGGGTGTGGAGCTGCAGTTTGGGGTGGCAACATTCCCGGTGCCTCCCAACTCTGCTCAGGGGGCTTCTGCCCCATGGAGAGCACCGGGGATCCAAGATTCAGCCCCGCGGCTCCTGCCTTCAGCCTCACGGCAGGCGCTAGGAATCAGGGCTTCAGTCCCCCCACACACACACCTCCCCCGGCTCTGGCTTCAGCCCTGTCGCGGGCACTGGGAATCAGGGTTTTAAACTCCCCACCCCCCCGTGGCATCGGCTTCAGCCCCGCGGTGGGCGCTGGGAATCAGGGTTGCAGCCCCATGGGTGGCGCTGGGGCTCAGGCCCTGGGTTTCAGCATCGTCTGCGCTTGCAGACCTTAATTGAGAACCCCTGCTTAAGGTTTCACATGGCGAGGGATGACACACACCCCTACCCCCTCGCACACGGGGCTACCTGATGTGTCATCTTCCCGCCTTTCCACCTGGCCTGAGGCCACCACGTGCTCTCTCTGATGAGCCACCACCTGGCCGCACTCGCTCACCAGCCACAAACAAGACACGGCTGGGGCTGCGCTGACTGACCAGCAGGGGGAGCAGAAAATAAGTGACAATTTGCCCGTTTTTTAAAAAAAGGCGAGACACCTGCAGTAGGGCTTAAATACGGGACTGTCCCGTTAAAAGTGGGACGGATGGTCACCCTACTTCAGTGGGATTTGAGGCTGCTCAGCACATTGCAGAAGCTTTTAGGGTTAGGCCCTCCTCCTAGCATCATGGCACTTTTTAAATGTATGGTTTAAATAAGCCCAAATAAATAGTAATTCTCACAGGTGGATCCACACTGTCAGACCTGACCTGAATGAGCCCACACAAAAAGCTGCATGGAACCAAACTGATCTATGTTAGAACTGATGGGAGATGAGCATTTCATTCTAGGGAATCTAGTTACTTCAAACTTGAGGCTTGACCCTTCAGGCTATGCTTCTCCCCCAAAGCCAGGTAGTTATTTGCAATCACTGCAATATTAACAAAATAACTTTTCTAAAAGGTACTGTGAGAAGCCTTCCATTTTGTTCAGTGTCTTCTCTCTTTAAGCCCTGGATGGCATCTTTAGTTGCCACATACACATTTTCTGGCACTGCCCCCAAATCCTGCCATTTTGATCAGACTTTACAAAACCTTTGACAGACCAGAGAGATTAATAAAAAATCACAGCCCAGTCCTCAGCTGGTGTAAATCAGTGCAGCTCCACTGACCTTACACTGCTACATTCCCGGAGATACACCCCAACCTACAAAAAAGCAACAAAAGATATTAACTGAAGCAGCAAAGACTGTGACTCATAGGAAAATTACAACATAGCTAAACGAAATATGAAAAGAGGAAAGGGAATAGATCTCTTCTTAAATCAGACAATCTGTAACTTGTTTGAAGAGCTAACACACAGGAAACAAGTGGCAGTGCCTCAGGGCTAAAGTTCCATTGTACTATCTCTCAAAAAATATCAATCACTGAATAAATTCAACCTGAACACAATGCTGCACAAACCAGCCATGTATCTGCGTATAACAATCTCAGACCTACCCTACCTGTGTATAACCGTGCTGCACTGAATACCTCTGAATATACAATAGTTAAACTCAATAGCTATACACATATGTATGTATAACAATACCACACCAAAACCTACTGTCCCTTTCTGTTCTGCAATATTACGCCAAATATTTACATGTATACTTTACCTTTGGCCTTACCAAGAAGTACTCTTATAAAATGCAAATGAACAGCTAAACAAAAGGCTGCATACAATCTCAGACTTTCCCATTCAAAAGTGGCTTAAAACCAATGTTGTCTCTTCCCCCTCTTGTTCTGCACAGAATATTGCTCAGCTTGGACAGAGATCTGAGGCTCAAGTTTGCATTTCACTTTCTACCTTAGCTAACCTGTTGGGGTTTTGTTTTTTTCCCCTGGCTTTGAGGAAGGTGCAGGATTACCTTTGAATTATACTTGTATTTTTAACAAGTTGCCACCACCTTTGTCACTTATCTCCCTACAGGAGGGACTGGGATTCATTTTGCTGGTGATTACTGAGATGTAGAAGAAGCATGTAATTGCTTTCCATTGAAATTCTTGCTCTGATGGAAAGGAGATGGTGGTCTGGGCAATTAGGGGTGAGAAGATTGCCCATCACCCTCTATGCTAGAGCAACTCTTTTATCTATTTTAACTAGTCCTGGTTTGGAAGCTTTGTTTATACATAGCCTTTTATCTGATACTTGCTTATCATAGAGGTGTAGGACTGGAAAGGACCTCGATAGGTTTTTTTCACTGCACTGAGGCGGGACTAAGTATTATCTAGATCATACCGGACAGTTGTTTGTCTAACCTTTTCCTAAAAACTTCCAATGACGGAGATTCCACAACCACCCTAGGAAATTTGTTCCAGTGATTAACTATCCTTAAAGTTAGGAAGTTTTTCCTAATGTTTAACCTAAATCTCCCTTGCTGCAGTTTAAGCCCATTACTTCTTGTCCTGTCATCAGTTGTTGAGGAGAACAATTTATCCCCCCTGTCTTTATTAATAACCTTTCACATACTTGAAGACTGTTATCATGTCCCCCCTCTGTCTTCTCTTCTCCAGACTAAACAAACTCACTTTTTTCAATCTTTCTTTGTAGGTTATGTTTTTTAGATCTTTAATCTGTTTTGCTGCTTTCCTCTGGACTTTTTCCAATTTGTCCACATCTTTCCTGAAGTGTGTTGCCCGGAACTGGACACAATACTTCCACTGAGGCCTTATCAGTGCTGAGTCTGGCAGTAGAATTACTTCTCATGCCTTGCTTACAACAGATGTGCTAATACATCCTAGAATGATGTTTGGGGGTTTTTTGCAACAGTATTACATTGTTGACTCATATTTAATTTGTGATCCCCCAGATACTTTTCTGGAGTTCTCCTTTCTAGGCAGTCATTTCCCATTTTGTCATTTCCTATTTGTGGACTTGATTTTTTCTTCCTACATGGAGTACTTTGCATTTATCCATATTGAATTTCATCCTATTTATTTCAAACCATTTCTCCATTTTGTAAAGATCATTTTGTCCTCTGAAGTTCTTGCAACCCCTCCTAGCTTGGTATCATCTGAAAACTTTATATGTGTACACTCTATTCCATTATCCAACTGATTTATGAAGATATTGAATAGAACCAGACCCAGGACAGATCCCTGCAGGACCCCACTTGTTATGCCCTTCCAGCTTGACTGTGAACCATTTATAACTATCCTTCAGTTTTCTAACCAGTTGTGCACCCACCTTATAGTAGGTTTGTCTAGGCTTTATTTTCCTAATTTGCTCATGAGAAGGTCATGTGAGACAGTATCAAAACCCTTACTAAAGTTGAGATATATCACATCTACTGCTTTTTCCCCTATCCACAAGTCTTGTTACGCTGTCAAAGAAGGATATTAGGTTGGTTTGACATGATTTGTTCTTGACAAATCATGTTGACTGTTACTTATTACCTTCTAGTTGCTTACCTTCTATGAACACTTTGTAACTTAGGGTACATCTATACTACCCGCCGGATCGGCAGGTAGTGTTCGATGTATCAGGGATCGATTTATCGCATCTCGTCTAGACGCGATAAATCGATCCCCGAATCGACGCCTGTACTCCACCTTGGCAGGAGGAGTAAGCGGAGTCAACGGGGGAGCCGCGGCGGTCGACTCGCCGCCGTGAGGACGCCCAGGTAAGTTGAACTAAGATACTTCAACTTCAGCTACACGAATAGCATAGCTGAAGTTGCATATCTTAGTTCGAACCCCCCCACTAGTGTAGCCCAGGCCTTAGACTCCTGGAGAAGATAATCCACCACCTTTAGCTAACACAAACTACTTCTATCAGGCTATTCTCTGGCTAGCTACTAGGCCAGGGGTCTGCAACATTTGGCACGCGGCTCCCCAGGGTAAGCACCCTGGCGGGCCGGGCCAGTTTATTTACCTGCTGACACGGCAGGTTCAGCCGATCGTGGCCCCCACTGGCCGTGGATCGCTGTCCCGGGCCAATGGGGGTGGCAGGAAGCCGCGGCCAGCACATCCCTCGCCCACGCCGCTTCCCGCCGCCCCCGGGACAGCGATCCTCGGCCAGTGGGGGCCACGATCGGCTGAACCTGCCACGTCAGCAGGTAAATAAACTGGCCCGGCCTGCCAGGGTGCTTACCCTGGCGAGCCGCGTGCCAAACGTTGCCAACCCCTGTACTAGGCTTTACTCCTGCATTTGGTAAACTACTGGCTTTCTGTAACGTGGTAGATTGTACTTTCAGATTCTGCAGTTGACCTGTAAGGCCTTGTAAGGACAGTAGTCAGCCCAGTGCTTCTCTTTGAACTTTTGCTGCCATATGTTCCCATTCACCCTGTAAGACCTACAGGGGAGGGTTTATTATAATCAGAACTATGTCAGAGATCATGCTTTCTCAGCTGCTGCCCCAAGAAGCAAGCCTCCCTTTTCCAGAATTCATTGTACATTATCTACAGAAACACAGAGCTGGAGGGTCAGATCCTCTGCTGGTGTAAAACAGCATAGCTCCCTTGACTTCAACAGACCTCAGCTAAGGATCTGGCCCTGAAAAATCTATTAAAGACTTCTTGGCAATGTGGTTTAATATGGTTTGTTGTTTGTTTTCAGATTTGCTTTTTGCTTGTTATAAATGGCAACTTGGATTTCAGAACATTAAGTCAATCTAGTGTAATGCATGTCTGAAACCCTCTAAAATCATAGCTTGAAGCATGCAGCGAAATGAGGTAAAGGTTTATGCTGTATGCTATACATAGAACCATTTATCTGAGCATCTGTTAGTTTCATACTCAGCTCTTACTATCTGCCATAGCACAATATAAAAGGGTAATTAAATACAAAATTTGTGGATCTTTAATTGCTTCTGACATGGGCAAGAAAACAGTTGTGGGCACATTTCACTAGCTTAGCTCAGCCTGCATATTGTATTGTCCTTTTCTCACTTCTAAGGTGGCACTTAGTGTATCAGATGTGACATGACATGACTTAACAATATGTATCACATATGGGGAAAGGGAAAAGCTTCTTTTGCAGCAGGTAGGGGGATGGCAGATGGTAAGACAAGAGCAAAACAGGTGGAACTATTGTTTGATGGTGATCTGAATTAAGTTCGGTTAATTTACTATATCTTTACATATCCCTAGCAACTAAAATCTCAGACTTCATTGCATGAGATTGAGATCAGGTTTAAACTTCGTAGACAAACTGTCAGTGCAAGTCCATCTGTGACTGCTTGTAGAGCCAAATCTGTCTTAAAGTCAACTGCAAAACAAAATGCCGATTTCTCTCTTCTGGGTGTCAGTAACCCCCTGAAGCCAGGACATTAGAAACCCTGTGCAGTGCTGTAAAAATGGGTCTTTTCTCAGGATTTTCATACACAGGGCAATTCCCCACCATTCTCCTTTTACTGATAAGCTCAAAAAAGCTCTGACAATGACACAGATTCATCCTTCTCCACAATAGTCCTACCCTGGCATTTTCAGAATCAGGGCCCCCTCTCATGCTGAGGTTGCTGGCTAGAACTTGGGGGAACTTTTGAGTTGATTTCCAAAACAGATTTACGTAAAGTGGTAAACCAGATGCACCCTTGCCCTCTGTCAAATGGACCATGATCAGCCTAGCTGCTTACTCAATTATTTTTAATCCTGGGTCAAATATTGGCCAGGATAATTCATTTCCCCTTGAAGAGTGTGGCATGTCTTTGTGTACTTAGATGCACTATTTGTTTTGCTGAAAAGACCTCTCTCCCTTCTCCTCTCTTGTATGGACTAAGATCCTTCCAGACCGGCTGATTTGTGAGCAAGGTTTTAGGGAAAGGCGTAGCAATGCATCCCATCTACCGTTGCTCGTATGAAAATTCCCACTTGGTTTTAGAAGTAGACACAGCATAAAGACAGACTGATATGGGGCTGTTAATTCTGCCACAGTAAATAGGTGGTTTCATCTTGTCTTTCTTTATATTCTTTGTATTATTAGGGATGACTAGAGCTGGTCGAAGATTTTCCAGTGGAACATTTCAGAAAATGCTGATTCCACAAAATCAAAACATTTTACAGGAACATATTGAGTTAACGGAAACTTTTGATGAAAAATTATCAGAATGTTTTGCTTTGATAAGGGCAAACCATTTTATTTTGATAAGATCAAAGAGTTTTGTTTTGACTTTATTCTTTTGATTTTTGTATTCTAGGCTATTCTAATTCAAAGTGAAGTGCTTTGATCTTATCGAAAGGAAATGTTTAGATAAGGTCATTTTGATATTTTGGAAACAAAATTTGTCTGAAATGTCATTGTGCAGGAAATTTGAAATTTTACTTGTTTTGTTCTGATTTGGACCAATCTTGAAATGTCAGGATTTCCCACAGAACAGAAATTCAGAGTTTCAACCAGCTTGATGCACTAGATCATTGGGTTCTTTCACCCCTGTGAACGCATGGAGGGCCTATGAGTTACTGTCATTACCTGATTTAATCAATTTCCCTTTAAATGTCTTTCAGCTGGCTCAGTTATTCTGGGATTCCTCTGCTTTGTGACCAGCCTATAGATTTATCTTGTAAAAGTGGCTAAGGGAATGGGGGAAGGGTAGGCTTAGTGCTGTCTTAACATCAGCTGGTCAGGATGGAGTGTTTCAAAATTGGTTCTGGCTAAAGTCAGATAAAGGTGATGTGATCCTGACTGTCCTGAAGTGCTGTCTGAGTCAGGCTCCCCCATTATTCCCACCATGATACATTAGAAGATTCAGAGCTTGCCAACAAGCTAGATATCCATATGGATTCAGTTGGCCCTTGAGTCTCATCTGGCAGCTGTCACTAAATCTGCCTTTCATCACCTGCCAAAAAGTGCTGAAGGCGTTTCACTCTCACACAAACTCTGAGCTTTAATCCCTACTTTCATAATTTGCCAGGTTGATGCTTGTAATTCCCTCTTTATGGGTCTCCCTGATAACTCTGTCAAGAAACTGCAATTAGCCTGAGATGCAGCTGCTCGAGTATTTCTCCACACATGCCTCTTGTAGAGGAGCTCCTCTGTGCACCCTTGCACACAGGCCAAGTCTTCAGGTGATGATTTGCTGAAGTCTGCCAGGATGAGGGCGGGTTTGCAGTGCTTCATGGCTCTGCATTCGACTCACTGCTGATGGTAACGCTCCTTTAGTAGCCAAGTGAGGGCTCTTCTGTTTCCAGTTAATTTAATTCCCAGGAAAGGACTACACTGGAATCACGAGTCTTATGTCTTCCCAGAGGTGCACGTACTGCACAGCCAGCAGGAGTGCAAACTTCCTCACACTGCCCCACCAATGTGACTCAGCACTGACCTGGAAGGACCACTCCGTTGAAAAGCTAATAGCAATAATTAGCCCTTTGCCAAGCAAGAATAAATTAATCCTCATAACGCCCATGTCAGGTGGGTAAGTCAGTATTAACATCCCTGTTGTACGGATGAGAAACTGAGAGACAGATTGAGAGGCGGCTCTGAGCTGGGGTAACTTTTTGCCTTTTTCTAGCCCCTTCATGCTTGTAAATGAGACCTACTAATTCTCCCTTAGATTCACACCCATTTGCTATCACATAACTAACACATCACCTGTGAAAGTTAGATGCCTGCAAGTCACCCGGGCCTGATGAAATGCATCCTAGAATACTCAAGGAGCTAATAGAGGAGGTATCTGAGCCTCTAGCTATTATCTTTGGAAAGTCATGGGAGACGGGAGAGATTCCAGAAGACTGGAAAAGGGCAAATATAGTGCCCATCTATAAAAAGGGAACTAAAAACAACCCAGGTAACTACAGACCAGTTAGTTTAACTTCTGTGCCAGGGAAGATAATGGAGCAAGTAATTAAGGAAATCATCTGCCAACACTTGGAAGGTGGTAAGGTGATAGGGAATAGCCAGCATGGATTTGTGAAGAACAAATCATGTCAAACCAATCTGATAGCTTTCTTTGATAGGATAACGAGCCTTGTGGATAAGGGTGAAGCGGTGGATGTGGTATACCTAGACTTTAGTAAGGCATTTGATACGGTCTCGCATGATATTCTTATCGATAAACTAGGCAAATACAAATTAGATGGGGCTACTATAAGGTGGGTGCATAACTGGCTGGATAATCGTACTCAGAGAGTTGTTATTAATGGTTCCCAATCCTGCTGGAAAGGCGTAACGAGTGGGGTACCGCAGGGGTCTGTTTTGGGACCGGCTCTGTTCAATATCTTCATCAACGACTTAGATATTGGCATAGAAAGTACGCTTATTAAGTTTGCGGATGATACCAAACTGGGAGGGATTGCAACTACTTTGGAGGACAGGGTCATAATTCAAAATGATCTGGACAAATTGGAGAAATGGTCTGAGTTAAACAGGATGAAGTTTAACAAAGACAAATGCAAAGTGCTCCACTTAGGAAGGAAAAATCAATTTCACACATACAGAATGGGAAAAGACTGTCTAGGAAGGAGTACGGCAGAAAGGGATCTAGGGGTTATAGTGGACCACAAGCTAAATATGAGTCAACAGTGTGATGCTGTTGCAAACAAAGCAAACATGATTCTGGGATGCATTAACAGGTGTGTTGTGAGCAAGACACGAGAAGTCATTCTTCCGCTCTACTCTGCTCTGGTTAGGCCTCAGCTGGAGTATTGTGTCCAGTTCTGGGCGCCGCATTTTAAAAAAGATGTGGAGAAACTGGAAAGGGTCCAAAGAAGAGCAACAAGAATGATTAAAGGTCTTGAGAACATGACCTATGAAGGAAGGCTGAAAGAATTGGGTTTGTTTAGTTTGGAAAAGAGAAGACTGAGAGGGGACATGATAGCAGTTTTCAGGTATATAAAAGGGTGTCATAAGGAGGAGGGAGAGAACTTGTTCACCTTAGCCTCTAAGGATAGAACCAGAAACAATGGGTTTAAACTGCAGCAAGGGAGGTCTAGATTGGACATTAGGAAAAAGTTCCTAACTGTCAGGGTGGTTAAACACTGGAACAAATTGCCTAGGGAGGTTGTGGAATCTCCGTCTCTGGAGATATTTAAGGGTAGGTTAGATAAATGTCTACTAGGGATGGTCTAGGCAGTATTTGGTCCTGCCATGCGGGCAGGGGACTGGACTCGATGACCTCTCGAGGTCCCTTCCAGTCCTAGAATCTATGAATCTATGAATCTATGAATTTGGCCCTCTCAGCCTAACAGAATCTAGGACCTTGGCTACACTGTAGGGTTTTGTCGACAAAAGTTATGGCACTTTAATTAAAGCATTTTAATTAAACCGCTGTTGCATGTCCACACTATGCTCAGAGCGCATCCACACTAGCAGCTCTTGCATCGACACAGAAAGCAGTGCACTGTGGTCAGGGCCGGCTCTAGTTTTTTTGCCGCCTCAGGCAAAAAAAAAACGGCAGCCGCAGGGAGCACGTGGAGGCTTGCAGGGGGGTGAAGGGAGGCACCCGCCCGCTCCCTCTGCCCGTGGGTAGCCCTCCGGCTTTGGGGTGCCTCTCCCAGTCAGGCAGGCGGAGCCCCCGGGGGCTGCAGGAAGTGCTGGCTCAGCCGCTCCTTTAAAGGCGGCTCAGAGCGGCGCAGGAGGCAGAGGCTGGTGCAGGCGGTGGGGAGTGGCGCGTCCCGGGGAGCCCGGCGGCACGGTGAGCGGCGGGGATCGCTAGTTCGTGCCCCTGCAGGGCTGGGCTGGCCGCCCCAAAATTGGCCAGAATGCCGCCCCTTACAATGTGCCGCCCCAGGCACGTGCTTTCTCATCTGGTGCCTGGAGCCGGCCCTGACTGTGGTAGCTATCCCACTGTGCAACTGGTCGCAGGGTGCTTTGGGAAGGGTTTGCAATGCCTCCTGGAGCAGTTACAGAGTCACATGATGCAGGTTTCTCAATCCCATCTATCCATAGGCATTCTACTAGATTGCCAGCCGCTTTTCAACTGATGTATATGTGGGGGAGGAGAAGAGGGAGAGTGTGTAACAGGGAATGTATGTGTTGGGGGAGAGACAGAAACAGGATGTGTGTTGGGAAGAGTGAGTGTTGTCTCTTTTTCAGCTAGCAACCTGAACAACCAATCCTTGGGGGTGGGGGGTGGCATGGGCAAATTAGCAGGTGCTTAGCACCCACCTGCAGCCAAGTTCCCCGCTGGTGGCCCCTGCCCATCAACCCCTCCCCCTCCCTCCCAGCGCCTCCTTCACACCGCAGAACAGCTGTTCCCCGGCGTGCAGGAGGCGCTGGGAGGGAGGGGGAGGAGCGGGGATGGGGTGTGCTCGGGGGAGGGGGCAGGAAGAGGTGAGGCGGGGGTGAAGTGGGGGCGGGAAGAGGCAGGGTGGGGGTAGGGTCTTGGGGAGGGGGTGGAGTGGCAGCTAGGAAAATTAGAAGCCGGTGCCTATGGGGAGGAGGACACCCCCTACATCAGCCCCTGGCTCTGCACAGCAGAGCACAGCCAGCAGCGGCTCCAGGCACCAGCGCTTCAGCGGCAGTTCGGCGGCGAGTACGGGTACGCCGAAGCCGTGGGTACGGGTGCGACCTCCCGCAGGCATGCCGCCGAAGGCAGCCTGACTGCCATGCTTGGGGCGGCAAAAAAGCTAGAGCCGCCCCTGAGCACAGCAGTCTTTTCTTCCCTCCACTCTGCATCAGCAGCAGCCTGCCCTACCTGCCTGCGGTTCTGTGATTGCCTCCAGTTCTCCCACCACCTTCTCAGCTACCGGGAGCGGCATCTTGAGCAGCTCTGTGAGCTCTCTGTGCTGAGGAATGTCAAAGCCTCCTGGAGCTTTGAAAGAGGAGGGCACATGCCTGCAGGGCAGCTGAGTTCAAAAAAGTGAGCACAGCGGTCACGGCGGGATACGGGGGAGGCCAGTTATGTTGACATAATGAACGGCAGCGTCTACACTGGCACTTCGTTCACAAAACTTTTGTGCAAAAAGTCCTATGTCTCTCGTCGAGGTGGTTTTATTCTGTGGCCAAAACTGAAGAGTTTTGTCACCACAAGTGGCATTGCAGTGTGTACTGCACTCCACTGGTTTTTGCCAACAAAACTCTGCAGTGTAGACAAGGCCTCAGCTGGTATAACTCACATGGTACAGCGGGTCCAGAAGAAGATGTAAGTTACATCAGCTTAGGTCTTATCTCTAGGCGAAAGTTGCTAACTAGGGCAATGTTTACACTACAAGATAGAGGTGTGATTCCCCTGCTCCTGTACACAGACCCCTGCTAACTCAGCAGTGTAGGGCGGTTGCACAGGCATTGGCAGCGGAGACACAGCTCAGCCGTGCTGAGCACAAACCCGCCGATTTCAGGCAGGTTTATACTGGGCACAGCTCTGCCATGCCTCTGCTGCCGTTACCAACACTACCCCAGCTAACCTGCTGTTGATACTTGCACTAGCTCAGTCAGAGCTAGGAACACCCCTTGCTCATAGTGTTAACGTAGCCTAAATCCAGATTCGTTATGTCGTTGCAAAAGGCTGCTTGGACACTCTTGTTTCAGTTTAACTGAAATAAACCTGGTTTAAACCAAAATTAGAGTATTTGCACAGCTTTTAGATTCAATCGGTTTAAAACCACACCTTTGGTTAAACTGCTATAACTTTGTATGAAGTCTCACCTTTTGACTCACCTCTGAATTTGGCCCAGAGAATTTGAAGGGACATCGTCAGCTTGAAATCTAGTGAGTTTAAAGAGGCGATTCAAAGCAGTTTCAGGAATTACTGTACTCCAGTCCCTGAGTCCCCCTGCCAATGTTTCTGGTTTCACAATCTCACTTTCTTATCTTTGTTTATGTTTTTTCTCCTTTGTTGCTGTGTGAAAGACCCATACAAAGAACAGGGGAAAACAAGGCACTGGAATGGGGAAACTCCTAAATTGACTATACACAATGTACTGTCAAATGCATAATGTAAACAAACTGAAAATACAGAGACATTTCCCCCTTTAATCTCTCTGTTATTGGTAACTATAGAGCAGGGGTGGCCAAACTGCGGCTCGCGAGCCACATGCAGCTCTTTTACTGTTAAAGTGCAGCTCCCAGAGCCCCTTCCCCATTCTCCACCTACCAGACTGGTGCAGGGGGGAGCTTGGGACCTCTGCCTCTGCCTTGCTGCGGGGTGATGGGGTAGGGGCTTCTGCCCAGTGGGGAGGGGAGGCTGGGGCCTCAGCACCGCAGGGTGCACCTGCCAGGGATAGGGGCTTCAGCAGGAGCGAGACTGGTGCACCCTGGCTCTCAAACTGAAGATTGTCGTATGCGGCTTGGAGGGTCAGTAAGTTTGGCTACCCCTGCTATAGATGTTACCAGTAATACTAGTACATGAAAAGTTTTCAGACAACCAAGTGGTTTTAAGCTGACTACGTCCATATAGTGACAAGGGGTAGTCAAGCCTACCCAAAGCATGGAGGTTTTCTCTTTTTGATTACCTATGTCATGGAGATCCTCAGCCCATCCCCATGCCACCCTCCACTTTTACACCATATCTTAATTTAAGATAACTGAGTTTTAGAGTCACAGTCTGACTTCCTGCATAACACAGACCATACAACCCACCCAGTAGTTTAGGTATCAAACCCATCATTTCAGTTTGAGCTATCGCACATCTTTTGGAAAGATATCCAGTCTTGATTTAAAGACTTCTAGTGACAGAGAATCCACCATGTCCCTAGATAATTTATTCCACTGGTTAATTACCCCCACCAGGGCTGGCCCTAGATCTAATGGCGCCCCAGGTGAGGCGCATCTTTGGCGCCCCTCCCATTTGTTAAACTTCTGAATACCTTATTGGTTATTGCATTTGTAGCCCATTTCACAACTTTGATGCATGATTTGCACACATGATTTTTCCCTGTCATATAAGACTGACTGGCGACGCCCTGCCCTTTATATACCTGTGAGGGCATGACAGACAACATTCTAAGAAGTTTGAGAAAAATGCAGTTCTCAGAAAGTCTGGAAGGTTCCATGAGATTCTACAAAGGTCCAGAACATTCTAGGAGGTTAGGAAAAATGAATCCACATACAGAATACCTGAAACACTTTACTTCAAATATTTTGTTTTCCCTTTTGTCACTAACAATAAAAAACATCATCCCAAGCCGGCACCCCCCACCCCCACCCCCCAGCCCAGCACATCAGTTGGTTGCCTTCCCCTAAATCAGGGCCTGACCCCCACCATTATAAATGTATACCTTATTTGTAGACTGAATTTGTCTAGCTTCAGCTTCTAGTTTTTGTTTTATTTAACCAGGGTTCAGTCTTCAGTTCAGCAAGTTTTGACTATATTGATGCATAGAAAAGTTTCAGTAAATGAGTAAATTCTGTGAATGTTGACCTTGTAGGTGACACAGGGCAAATGTGAGAGCTAGTATTAGAACTGCCGAATTCCTGGCCCTACCACAACGTTCAGATGCTTGGGCCTAGGCCAGTGGTTCTCAACCAGGGTCTGGGGCCCTTGGGGGAGGAGAGGGGGCGCTAAGCAGGGCCGGTGTTAGACTCACTGGGGCCCAGAGTGGAAAGCCAAAGCCCCACTGCATGAGTCTGAAACCTGAGGCCCTGAGTCCCACCACTTGGGGTTGAAGACAAAGCCTGACCAATGTAGCTTCATGGGGGCCCCCTGTTGCGTGAGGCCCCAGGCAATTGCCCTGTTTGCTACCCCCTAATGCCGGCCCTGACTTTTATATACAGAAAAAACAGTTGTGGCATACGTGGACCATGGAGTTTTTATAATATGTCGGGGGGGGGGGGGCGGGGTTCTGAAAGAAAAAGGTTGAGAACCCCTGGCCTAGGCTATGCTGTCTCTATGGTGATTCACTCTACTTGCCCTTTCAATCTCTGGCTTCAAAACCAGCATGCTACTACAGCCACTAGGAACCAGATTGAAATCACCAAACCATTTCACATAGGTCACCATAGCTGTCAGCTAAGGCTTTCAATCTCTGCTGACCATAACCAGATTCAGCTTTGTGACTCAGAGAGGAGAGGTTTCCAATCCTCATCAACTAAGCCTTGTCAAGTCCATTTAAGACGGAGAAGGGTCCAGTGTATCTGTGACTGATTACACACTGTCCAACTGGGCAGGCACGGGAGATAGTAACAAAGGGAGGATGTTTATGTCCTGGTCTCTCTCAAGGGAGGGAAGTGAGGGTGCTGTAAAGGAAGCTGTGGCACAGCTGCAGGGCAGAAAGGAGACCCTGAGTGTAGGGTTACCATATTTTGTGCCTCCAAAAGGAGGACACTCCACGGGGCCCTGGCCCCGCCCCCAGCCCCTCCCCAACTCCGCCCCCTCCCCAAAGTCTCCGCCCCCTCCCCTGCTTCCCGCGAACATTTAATTCGCGGGAAGCCTGGGCAGGTAAGGGGGGTTGTGGGGGGAGGAGGTGCGGCCCAGGCTGGCCCCCCCGGCGGCTCCAGCCTGGGTCGGCTCGGGCCCTGGGGTGCCGGCCCTGGCCCCCCGGCGGCCCAGCGCACCCCCCCGGCTCCCGGCCCCGGCGGCCCAGCGCACCCCCCGGATCCCGGCCCCGGCGGCCCAGCGCACCCCCCCGGCGGCCCAGCGCACCCCCCCGGCGGCCCGGCTCCCGGCCCGACCCCCCGGCTCCCGGCCCCGCGGCCCAGCGCACCCCCCCGGCCCCGCGGCCCAGCGCACCCCCCCGGCCCCGCGCACCCCCCCGGCGGCCCGGCTCCCGGCCCGACCCCGTGGCCCAGCGAACCCCCCCGGCCCCCCGGCCCCGCGCACCCCCCCGGCGGCCCGGCTCCCAGCCCAACCCCCCGGCTCCCGGCTCCGCGGCCCAGCGCACCCCCCCGGCGGCCCGGCTCCCGGCCCGACCCCGCGGCCCCGCGGCCCAGCGCACCCCCTCGGCGGCCCGACCCCGCGGCCCCGGCCCGGCACTGCGCCCCTGGACCCCGGCCCGGCACCGCGCGCCCGGCCCCGCGACCCCGGCCCAGCCCTCCCTCCCGATTTTCCCGGACATGCCCGGCTTTTGGGGATTTCCCCCCGGACGGGGATTTGAGCCCCCAAAAGCCGGACATGTCCGGGAAAATACGGACGTATGGTAACCCTACCTGAGTGGTAACCACAAGAGCAGTAGAGAGGGTTTGTCTGCTGACCTCTCTCAGACGGTGAGAAAGAGATGAAGAAGGCTGAGGCCCAGTGAGGAAAGGCAGGAAGTGGTTGCTTAGTGAGGAGCAGACTTGGAAAGAAGATCTCTAGGACTGGCTGAAAATGCTAGAGCTAAGTATGAACTCTTGTGTTGTGCTCATGGACTTTATTTTAGGACTTTGGGGTTGTTTTTAACTTATGCTATTAAACCAGCCCCAGGCCTGGAGGGGTGGGGGGGGGTGGTAGCTATGAGAGGGCCTGTATGAAATTTATTAAGGAGCCCTGAGAGAAGGGGAAACTGAAGTTGGTCTCCTCAGAGCCAGCAGGGGGTGCTAGAGGGTAGGTATGCCCTTTTACAAGCCTAAACAAAAATCCCCCATTCAAACACTTCCTAACTTTAGGATTTTTTAAAAAGATGGATCAGGGTTTAATTGTAATTAAGTATTTGCTTAAGAGCCACCTCAGTTGCAGAGTGTAGTGTTTAAATACAATAGTCACAGGCACTATTGTGACATCTGAGATAGTGACCCTATACATGCATAACTCCTATAGTCAGCCAGTAATATGAGATTGGGTCAGTCTGTCAGCAAAGTTACTGATCTTTAATTAGAATTTATTCCAGTAAAATACCAAATAAAGCATTTTGCAAAATGTGTATTGTATACTTTTCCCTCTTGTTTATACTTGCAAAATGAAGCTCTTCACACAGAGATACAGCTGTATATCTCGGTCATATTTTTCAGAAACCCTTTGATTGTGGACAAAAGCATGCAGACTATGGTGGGGGATGCATTAGCAGTACTAACAGAGAAATGGACATATTATAATTAAGAAATGTAACAGACTTAAAAAAAAAAACAAAAGAGAAATCCCTCCTGATTTAGGAGCAGATAATTCTCCACCGGTCAAGCTAAAATATTACACCACACCCTGCACGTAAGAACACAGTTCACTTCTTTGGGGAATAAGGCCAAAAATCAAATCCTGCAAGTGGGAATTTGAGCTGTGCTCGTGTCAAATAAACAAGAATAAATCAAACAGAGTCAACTTGCTTCCTCATAGTTAACAAATTTAGGGTTTGGTGGAACAACTAAGCAAGCCTGCCCAGCTGTTTTTGAAATTGTTTGAATCTATTATGCAGGAGGAGTCTAACTTTATTTTCAGTGATTCAGACACTTCCACCACATATAAATTATGTGGCCCATGCGCTAAATGTGTTAACTAGTGAAATTAACTGGCTAGAGCCCACATTACAGGTACAGTGTCTGACTCTGCTCCCAGATCTACTTGTTCCTGAATTTTCTAATTGGAAATGAGCTGAAGCAAAGAATAAGAACAATGTTAAGAATTTATGCATTGCTACATGCTAACTGTGTCTTGAACCCTGTATCTTTCTATGTTTCTGGAAGTACCCAACAGACGCTCTTATTCAGCAAAGCACTTAAACATGTGCTTAGGTGCTTTCCTGAATTGAGGTCGCAGTGACTTGTTGTTTAGTTTTAGAACCAGAAAAATACAATGCTAAATGAAGTAGGTGCATCACAGCATAAATATCAGTGAGGGAGAAGGGCTGAATCCTGCTGGGTTAAATGTATCCTGTACCAGGCATATATTAGAGCAGGGAAAATATTGCAAAAGTTTGAGGGATTATTTGTTTGCCTTTTTAAACACAGTTGCTTTTCCTTCTGAAATCACTTTCTCTGATTACATTGCTCTACAGCCAAAATGCTTCTGAAATAAATGTAGTCAAACTTTACTAATTATGGGTCATTGAGAACGAAAATGATGCTTAAAATTGTTGATTGGCTCTAGTTTTCAAGATATACTATTGGGTCAGTATATACGACCCTTGACTTGGGAATGGCGGAGGATAAGTGAGTTATAAAGGGAAGGGATCTCAATTTAAACCAGAAATGACTAAAATACATCTTTGACTGGATCTATGAATAAATCAATGACTGGGTTTGGACAGTACTTGCTTTTTAGGCAAAACAATGAATGATGCAATCTGAAGCTGGTATTGCGTCATACATGATATGAATTGCATCATGTTATTCCTAGAAGTCATGGATGATGCAATCATAACGAAGCTTACATCACTCTGCGGAAATCATACAGTGTCGTGCTCTCTTATTTGTCAGTGTTTAATTTTGCCATCAATTCCAGTTGGTCATGCAGTCCATATGAAGGAAACCTATGACAACATGAAACAACTTTTGAGGTGCATAAACTATGACCAACATCAGTGGCAGCTTTGTGGCGATTTGAAGGTTGTTGCTCTCTTACTTGGTCTGCAGACTGGATACACAAAGTACTGCTGTTTTCTCTGCGAATGGGATAGTCGTGCAAGAGATTCCCACTACATCAAGAAAGATTGGCCACTCCGACAGTCATTGGAGCCTGGGAGTCTTCAGCATCCACCACTTGTTGACTCAAGGAAGATTTTGTTACCACCCTTACACATCAAGCTGGGTCTGATGAAGAACTTTGTCAAGGCCATTGACAAAACACAAGCAGCTTTCAAGTACCTCCATGGAAAATTTCCAAGGTTAAGCTAAGATAAAGGAAGGTGTCTTTGTTGGTCCTCAGATTCGTGAACTTCTTCGAGATGATCCATTTGACCATGCACTGCGTGGCAAGGAAAAGACGGCATGGAAAGCCTTCCAGTTAGTGGCAATAAATTTTCTCGGAAACAACAAGGCAGACAACTACAGGTTGTTGGTGGAAAACCTCCTCAAGGCATACAAAAGCCTTGGTTGCAACATGTCACTAAAGATACATTTTTTGCACTCTCATCTAGATTTTTTTCCACCGAACTGCGGAGCAGTGAGCGACGAGCACGGCGAGCGATTTCACCAGGACATTGCAACAATGGAAAAACGCTATCAGGGCAAATGGAGCCCATCAATGCTTGCAGACTATTGCTGGACAGTGACAAGAGATGCTCCATTTAATGAATACAAGAGACAAGCCAAGAAGCGCCAAGTAGACACTGAATAGGACCAAACTATGTACATAATAGTTTTTTGCCTTTTGTTTCATAATAAATTTTATTTATATAACCCTTTTGCTGATTTTTAAAGTGTTACATAAACAGGACAGGTGAAATATTATCATGTAAAGCAACCATAAACACATGAAAAGACCTAGGTTTACAATTTATGATTAAAACTCTACTATCTACACAATATACATAGACATAAAATGTAAAAATTTAAATATCTTAGAAACAGTAGCCAATCAGTTGTTCTAATTGTCATATTTGAATTCAGCACATCAAAATACATAATAAATAGCACATTTTATCTCTGAAGCAGACGACTTCTCAAAAATTGTAGACCAGTGTTACTCTAGCAGTGGTAGTTTCTGGTAAGAGGCATCAGATCTTAAGTGATTTCCAGAATAGTCACAGGAAGCATATTTTGAATTTGTAATTGGGAGCATTCACACTGATTCTAAGGGCTGGACTACATACCTGTGCAGGAGAGTAAGAACCCTCCTTATACCTGTGCGCTGGCTATATGGGGGTTGACTGCAGGCATGCAGTGGTAAACAGGGAGTATGTGCTCACTGACTCCTCTTAGACCAGGTGGGCTTGGCCAGTGTAGCTGAGCCAACACAAGAGCTGTTGTAACTTGCTGCTGTTATAGGCTGCAGCAAATGTCTACCCCACCCTACCCCAATACACACACCTGCACAAGAGAAATGCAGAGCAGGATGGAATTGAGCCTTCAGAGTGTGTCTCTGAGCAACAATTCCCCTCTATGCTGCTCCCATGAGTAGCTCCATACACCACATCCCTTGCTCAGAACTGTGCCTAACATCGCAATCTAGCCCTTAAAGTTAAGCTCTTCCAGTCAGGGGGTAGGATGGATACACTGGGACCTATGTGCTCAATCAGATGGTTAAACATTGAGCACTCACAGCAAGCTCTCTATGAAGAAAAATTGTTTGAGAGCATTCAGTAAATCTCAAATAGCAAATAAATTTGAGGAAACAATTTGCTCACAGAAAAAAGAGGAAACTTTTCATTATCCATCCATCTGGAGAGTAGAGAGAGACGCATCCAGTTATTGAGAGAAGTTTTTAACACTAGAAAAGTCCTTTTTTTGTATATGAATGTCTGATCTGAAACGGGGGGGCTGAAGGGAAAGGTAACTTTTAGTTCTTTACTCAGTGAAAAGTAACTATACATTTATTCCAGTGTGGAATGTCCTTTATTTTTTTTATTTTTTTTTTAAAGCAGCATTTCTTTTCTTCCTACAAAAGAGGACACGGAGGCTGCCTGCATGCCGGCTGCTCCACATTTACTCAATCCCTTGCTGACGTGCTCATTTGGCCCAGTTTCCATCCTACAGTCCAATCTCTGCTCTGTCCTACTGTCATTTGCATTGCCTCCTTCCTGCTGTGGAAATCTGTCACCAGCTGCCTGCTGTTGTTGACTTTATTAGAATCTTTAGTCTGCTTCACTGAGCTTTCCCCTCTGTCATGTTGTTGCTATGTAAAGGCCCTGGATTTGGTTCTTTGGTCAACAATGTACAGAAGTATGTTGTCTGCACCAGTTAGCAGGCTCTCTGGCAGGCAAACATAGCAAAACTTTCAGGTTTGTCTCAGACTCTGGATTGTAATTTTAATTTCCCATTAAATCTGCGAGAGAACCACTATGGTGATTGCCATTGAAAAGTGAACACTAGCCAGCAGATTCCACAGACCCCTTAAAATCCTCTCAGTTACTTCATTTTCCAAGTAGCGCAAGTTCCTGTGAGCTTCCTGAATTAACACACTAAGAATCAGTAGTGAAGTAATTAGCAGTGTTGCTGATATAACAACACCGCATGGGCATCTACACAGAATTCATGAAAACCACCCAAAATCCTGCTACAGATGCTGCTTGAGCTGAAGGAGCAACTCCATTAGCTAGTAATGGTAAGCTGTTGTCCGCTAGCGGACCAGCCAGTAAAGCGGGGGTGACACACACTTTGCCAATGTGCTACTCTTGCACTGACTCTGCCTTTGTTGTATGAGTTTGGAGAAGACTTCCCTCTCCAGGGATATCCATCCAGCACCGTTCACAAGTGCTACATTCACTAGAAGGCCTTGTCTACACTGGCGTTTTACAGCGCTGCAAGTTTCTCGCTCAGGGAATGTGAAAAAACACCCCCCTGAGCGCTGCAAGTTTCAGCGCTGTAAAGTGGCAGTGTGAGAGAGGCCCGGTGACTGGAGCACCCGTGCTGTGCCGTGTATGAGCTGGGGCTCCGGATCTGCCCTTCTCAAGAGAATATTTACAGCGTTAGTCACTGAACTGCCCTCTGACACTATATCCCCAAGTTCAGAAATAATTCTACAGCCTTCCCTTCTGTTCTCTGGTGCAATCTGCGTATAATAGCATTGTGAAGTGGCTATCGCTACCATGAAAGCAGCTAGAGTCCAGCAGGCTTTCAACGTGGGTGTCTCATTTTGATGAGAGAACACATTCCACAGAAAAACAGGTGTGGCGGCAGCTTTTGTGATGCTCCCCAGGGGTACCCAGGGTTGGGAAGCACCTTGCTATTCCTTGCCCTTAGCATGAAGGAATCTTGTCTGTGCCTACTGTGGCTCAGCTCCCTAAAACAACCAGCCTATGGCAGCACAAGCCCTGCCTCACAGACCTCGCTCCCTCTTTCTAGGTCAGTGAACGTCACACACCAGCCCCATGTCTCTCTGAGCATTCCCTGTAGTGTCCAGCCCCTTATTCCCTGAGCATTCCCAGAAATAGGGGGCTGCTGTTCCCAAAGGAACTGTGCGCACACCAGCTTGTAAGATTCAGCTCAGCAACAGCACTTAGGTATGTTTATAGTGAAAACAAGAATACATTTATTATTAAAGACTAGAGATTCAGGAGATAGAGAGTAAGCATAGTGGAAACAAATGGCTACATATCAAACAAAATCACAATACGCTTTCTACCTAAAGAAGTTTATCTCACCCACAGTCTTCTTCAGTCTTCTCAACCGAGGTTGGCTGAGATGCTGTTTTCATGAATGTAAATGCTCTGTCCATTTACTTCCTACTAAGGTGTATTCTGTGCCTTCTAGAAATAACCTAGACAGGATAACTCCCTTGGGAATTGTGGTGTTGTTTTTTGTGTGTGCGCTCCTTCTCTGTTGACTTCACATCTCTTTGTTATGATGGAACCAGGCATCCTTCTAGCTTACAGTGCTTAATTTACAACCAACAGAGGTACACATTTCTTCCCCCCTGTCTGGAGGAAAACCTGGTTTTCACCATTGCTGGTGACTAATACCTTGATACAGACTTTAAGAACATCTTTTCAGTGTATATATACGTAATTCCTTACACCGTATCTCTACATACATTTCACAATGCTATTAATGACCAGTGGGACACTGGCTCTCATTTGAGACTCACATGACATTCTGTGGTGAACTAGAATGTACACACCAGACTTGTGAGATTTCTGCCACGCCTTGCCAGTTGGCAGTATGAGATTCTTGGCTCCCAGCTGTCCTCCACTCTCATTTGCAAAGGGCGCTGGGGACAGAACTCTGCATAGAGAAGCAAGTCTGAACCTCTTCCTTTCATTTCAGAACTCAGTCACCAGCAATGCTGCAAAATAACCAGGTCAAATATAGGTTTTTGTACAGTAACTCAAAGAGTAAAAGAGCCTTTAATGTTAAAGGCCAGATTTTCCGCCAGTGGAAATCAGGAAGCAAGGTACCTAGTGGTGGAAAATCTGCACCCAAGAGGGGCTGCATAAAGTGCCCCCTCAACCAGGGGCCCAAAGTGGGCAACCCTTGCCATAGAGAGAGTGGCAATCAGGCTCAGCGGAGATGCTGGCTTCAGTTATTATTTATCTGGATTGTGGTAGAGCCCATGGTATGTTATGTGTTCCAAACCCAGAGACAGACGCAGCCCCTGCTCTGAAGAGCTTTCAGACAAAGAAGGATCTTGGCGTTGTAACACCCAATCACAGTGATAAGGGCCGTGACTGGCACATGTCTTGCTAAATTATAGGTTTGGTGGACGTTATTCATCTGTGGGAGTTTTGAAGATAACACACAAACAACCCTCCCTTCAGGATCCCGCCTACTTCTCTTTCTCCCATGCTGATTCTTTTGTTGTTTCAGTTCTAGTGGCCTTACCATTCTCTCCATGTCTCTGAGCAGGTCACTCCTGAGAGAGACACCGGAAATGGATAAGCTGATGAACTTGCCAGTTGTCTCTTGCTAGAAGTGGGCCCTCAGGTGGGATCTAGATGAAGTGAGGATAATGGCTTTGTGGGTGGCAAAACACAACCCTGTCGTAGCCTCTGCCAATTATCCCCACTTAGGGGGAACTAGGCACAGAGAGTTAAGTGACTTGCCCAAGGTTACAGGGAGTCAATGACACAACCATGGATCAGAGCTCAGCAGTTCCTGGCTCCCAGGCCCATGATCGGGTCGTTAGATCAGTTTGTCTCTCTGAAGTTAAAGACTGAGCCTATTCTCATTTATGCTGAAGCCCCTTCACATCCCATGGCGCAAGAATTTCACCCTTTATCTCTGAATTGCAGATTCTAGTTGTGCTATACCACATGGGTGACAAATACACATAGGTAGAAGGCTCACACATGGTCCTCCATGCCATGATACCCTTATGGTACCCTACATACAGAGGAAACAACTACACATTGGCTCCCACGATACTGGCATAGAGGGAAGCATTGGGGACAGATAAGGGAGAGACCACTGGATTTATTCACATATGAATCCAGTATCCAGGGACCCTACCAATGAGTTACAGCTCATCGGTGCGGAACGGTCATGGAGGGGCTGCCCATGGCCTGGTTGAGGATTACATCCTCCCCCGCATTCTACAGAGTTCTTAGTACAAAGCCAATTTATTTGGGCTTTTGTATCCAGAGGGTGTATTTCAGCCAACTGCACACCATTCCTGTCACTAAGCATGGGAGTTAGGTGTGTTCATCTGGGAGAGAATATGCCCCTAACCCTTGGAAATTTGTTTCCCGCATTTTTACTTAGAGGCGTTTCTTGATTCTTAATGAAAATAAAAAACAAAGTTCAGCTGAAGCAACTCCCTCTCCTCTGCTGGCTTGCCTGGGTCATTTTTATTGTTTTGGCCAGACATTCAGTGAGTTCATAATGCAGCTGGGAAAATGCAACTCTCTCAATTTGTTTGGCTTCTGAGCCATGTGGGTGCACATGAGCCTAGGCATCTGGCCAACAGCCTTCCTAAATGTCAGGGTCAAGGCAGTCCACAAGAAGATGTTTGCATAGTGCTTTTTACATCAAACGAATTACAATTACCTACATGTCTTGCTAATTATTAGCTTTACTTCCTGTTGATGCAGGAGAGATGTGCAGTAAAGGAAACTCACTAATATTGTTCTATACTTAACCTATGTGCTGAGCAATGATAATAGTTCTTCACTGATACTTAGTAGTCTAGTACAGATGCATAAGAGCCTCCATTTGAACACAGCTTGAAAAGGCTACTGAATCCAAGCTTCTGTGTATTAATATCAGTCCTATGCTGAATCTGCAATGATTAGTCCAATGAACAGGCTGACCAAACAGTTTACCAGAAGGGTATTTTAAAATGCTGCAGGTCTGAGAAAAATATGATTTCTCAAACTGCCCAGCAGTTAAAAACATGTTTTAGAAGTTAATGAAGCAAGAACAGGACTTGCTTGGCAGAAGTCAAGCCTTTTTTCCTGGAAGGTGCTGGCTAAGCTGGCTGCATAAAATCTAAACAAAATCCACAATTTCTGAAACACTGTCCATAGCTGCTGGGGTTTTGTTTGTGTAGCTGTAGGTGGCAAGAAGTTAAACTGTAACTGCCAGTTAGTTATTGGCACTTTTTTAACCCTGTGCCACTGGGAGCAAGATTTCACAGTGCTAACCATCAGTAAGAAGAGAATTACTGGGCTAGATTGAAAGCAAGTGTTGGCTCAGAAGGAAATAAATGTTGATGACTGATAAGCTGTGCAAATCAGTCCTTAAATTGCTATGTTTAATGTTGCTCTGGAACTTGTTTCTGTACCCAAAAGCCACTTAAAGCTGAAGTTTTGGCTATTTATTTTAGAATAAGGAAAATGAAAGAGAACAAATGTAAAACTTCCATGTGTTTATCACCTCTGTACCAGGCTTCAGAAACTCTGAGTATGTCTAGACTGCAATTAAAAACCCACTGCTGGTCCATGCCAGCAGACTCTGGCAATGGGACTGTTTAAATTGTGGCATGGATGTTCGGGCTCAGTCTGGAGCCCAAACTCTAGTACCCTGTGACGTGGGAGAGTCTCAGAGCTTGGGCTGCAGTCTAAGCCGGAATGTCTACACCGCAATTAAACAGCCCAGCAAACTGGAGCCAGCTGGCACGGGCCAGCCATGAGCGTCTGTTTTCAGATATGTCTACACTGCAATTAAAGTGACTCCTGGAGTTAGAAAGGTAGAGGTGCTGTAAACAAAGAGCAAGGACGTTACAGTTTTATTGCTGTCTACAGCATAGACCCAAACTGCAAACTTTGGATCTGGAGCTGAACTTCCCCAAAGTTTGGGTGTGTTTGGGTGCAGAGAGTTTAGCCTATTTAATTTTAACCCATGTATCATACTGTCAAAGAAAAGTCCCCATGTGCAGATGAGGTGATAAATTGCCACCTATTGCTGTTCTGCTATCTTCATAGAATCAAAGTCTCATAGAAATTAGAGATGGGACTCAGTAGGTTATCTAGCTGATCTCCTGCCAGGGCAGAGTGTATTCAGTTTTGGGGCTGAGCACTGAGCTCCTATGTAGTGTGGGTTAAAGAAAAGCAGCTTTACATGAAACTGGGAAAGAATCCACATCCTATAAGTGGTCAGAAACGAATAGTTCTGCTGATTCTCAGTCAGCCTCCTACAACATGCATCTGAAAAACCTCTTTAGTGACAATGTCTTATTTTCAGACTAAAACACACGTCCTGCTGGATTATCAAATCTCAAGGAGAAAACACAAAATGTTGCTAAAGTCCATGGTGGGAACTGAAAACAAAGCTAGAGCAATGTTTTGTCTGGACGTCTTTGAGTTGTGCAAAAAGGAGCACACAGCTGGGCCAAGAATGGTTGTAAGTCTGGCTTGGTGCCTCACTTTGAAAGATAAGCAAATAACCTGCACATGAGTTAAAACCGGAGTTAAATGGAGAATACTGTATTTGCCACTGCTTCTATCCAGTGGCAGCAGGATCAGAGTTAAAGATCCTAGTGTTCCATTCACTGCTATTCGTTTTACTATGGCTCGCTTTTATCCACCTATGTATGTGGGGTTTTTTTATTGCACTGCCCAGAGTGTTTATGTAACAATGACAGCATTGAAAACAGGAAATATAAACTGGAATAATTTTATTGTTTCATAATGGCCCTAACTTATTAGATTGTTGTGGTCAGTTTTCTTCTCATCTAAATGGAAAAAAATACCAGTCCATATCTACATAGCCTCAGTAAGGGGAAGGTGATTTGTTCCTTTTCCTGGTAATTGGTTTTTGTTCCAATCAGGGAGTAAGAATTGAAGGATCATGTGAGGATAGTAGCACCTGTTAGCTTGAGGCTGCAGAAATCGATGCCACTTAGTGAAGGCTGCAATTTGCTAGAACAGTGGTTTTCAAACTTTTTTTCTGGTGACCCAGTAGAAGAAAATTGTTGATGCCTGCGACCCAACAGAGCTGGGGATGAGGGTTTTGGGGTGTGGGAGGGGCTTGGGGCTGGGGCAGAGGGTTGGGGTACAGGGGTGAGGGCTGCGGGGTGGGGCTGGGAATGAGGGGTTCAGGGCATGGGAGGGGTCTCTGGTCTGGGGCAAGGGTTTGGGGTGCAGGAGGAAAGCAGGGCTCTGGGCTTGGGGTGCAGGATCTGGGGTGGGGCCAGGGATGAGAGGTTTGGGGTGCAGGAGCTGCAGCGCGGGGTCGGAACAGGTAGGGACTAGCCTGCCTTAGCCAGGCACCACCGGCGATGGGACTTTTAATGGCCCAGTTGGCGGTGCTGACCAGAGCCGCAGCGACCCAGTGCCTTACATCCCACAACCCAGTACTGGGTTGCAATCCGCAGTTTGAAAACCACTGTGCTAGAAGCCTGTTCTTTATGCTTGTGGCAGCAGGTGCCAGGAATGGAGACTGTGTAAGGCTGCAAGAATGGTCACAGCAATGGGAAGACAAAAGGAGGCTAAACAACAGAAGGAAACTTATGCCCAGGAGGAGACTATATGAACTATGTCACTGGTAGTTTGATAACCCGGCCCTAAGAAGACCATCTCCTCTCAAGGAGAATGCTGGCACATGGAGCAGTAAATGACACTTCTGTCTGCCCTCCTGGCCTCAGACATCCCAGGACGGATTCATCCTAATGGAGAGCAGGAGGTTACACCCAGTGTCCCTGCCTCAGAGTTTTCCACTTGCAGAAAGGAGAGCTTTAAGTCTGGCCTCTGCCTAAGACTCCCACCGGCAGGGGCTGGTAAATAGATATACTGAACCAGTGCATCTGCAGCGGCCCTACCTATGTCAACTCCCTGGCTAGCTCTGCCCCATTATCTTGGTCTGCACTGGGCTCCTGTGGCCACCCCAAGTGAGGAGAGAGGCTTTTTATCACCACAGCCTTCTCCCCTAGTGGATTTACTGCTGCTGTGGCATTATGCTGATGCAAACCAGGCTGAATTTAACTATGAGTGTAAGAGACCTCTGAGCTAACTCAGCCCATGCACAGATTAATCCTCTAGCCCTCATGTTCCAACCTTATTTGAGTGGTAAAGGCTGAGGAAAGAAAGGAAATTTGTCTCTCCTGCTGTCCTGTTAAATAATTTTATCCAATATGCAAGTGTCTGTGCCTTTGAGGCTTGGTTCAGGCAGCCTTACTGGTTAGTGTTCGGATGGCATGGGGATAATTCTATAACATAGAAATGCCACCAGCAATATGTGCAGTATTATTATTTATTATATAGTGCTAAGTGCTTTGCAGGAGACAAAGAGAGGAGACAGGGCCCTGTCCTGAAGAGTGTACAGTCTAGACTGGGACCCTCTTATTCACATTAGTGAACAGTTAGTCACATGAGTCCCACTGAAGTTAACGGGAGTCACAGTGTGGCCCTAAACCTGTGTGCACATCTCTTTTGCCATTCTTGTTCTTTGGGGCAGAAACAAGGCTGGCTTTAATATCTGGGGAGCTGTTACTGAAGTTACTTATGGTGTGGGGGAACCCATTCCTTTGATTTCTTCTTCTCCCTGCAAATTCTCCTTCATAGATCACCCCCCGCCCCGTTACGCCTCACACTGTCTCCTCTCCCCTCCCCCAAACTAAATGTGGGATTTATTTTACAAATCAGAACATATTGGTTTTCCTATAGCGTTCCTTTGGACTTATGGGGGTGGGGGGTAGGGTTGCTACCCGGCCAGTTTTCACCCAGATAGTCTGGGTTTCGGCTTGTGTGTCCGGGTGCCATTTGACAAACCCTGATGTCTGGTTTTCTTTATCTGGGGGAAAGAGGCAGAGCAGGAGGCAGGAGCATGGGGAAGAGCAGGGGGTGGGGCCTTGGGGGCCCGGTCACCAGCCATTAGAAAGATGACACTCCTAGGGGTGGGTGGGCGATGTGCAGTAGTGAAGGTGGGATATAATGGGGGGATTTACCTGTGGAGATGGAAAGCAAAGAAGAGATCTTGGAAAAAGCATCATCAAAATTTGCAAATGGCCTGGATGTATGAAGCAAGGAAGAGGAAGAAATCAAAACTCACCCCCGCATTATGGGTGGTGAGTAACAGGCAGCAAAGTGGTGTTGTCAACAGTGTCAGAGAAGGTGGAAAGTAAGGAGTGTAGTTTCAGCCATGTTCAGGTTAAGCGGATGACAAGACATCGAGGAGCTGTCAGAAGGTCACTGTTGGACGTGGGATTGGATGGGAGGTGCCAGGTCAGGGTTGGAGAGGTGGATTTGTGAATCATCAGCATATTGGTGACAGCTGAAGCCATATGAATAGAGGAAATTGCCCAGAGAGAGGGTGTAAGGAGAGAAGAGCAGGGAGCCAAGCACAGAGCCCAGGGGTACCTCCCACAAACAGTAGCAAAGGAGGCCCTGTAAAGAGAGAGGCTGAAACAACAGTCAGAGGTAAGAGAGGATGGTAGCATGAAAACCCATTGGGAATAAGATGTCTAAGAGAAGAGGACAGTCGACAGTATCAAAAGCACTAGAGGGGTCAAGGAGCAGAAAAATGGAGTAGAGACCCCCCCTGAGAGCTGGGCAAAAAGAAGTAATTAGACTTTTGCTTTGTTAAATGCATACAAGATAATAAGCTGTGGCCAAGAAAAAGTGGGCAGGAAGCAGCAGGTGATGTTAGTTCTGATTCTGACAAGGACATTGAGAAAGAAGGGTGCAAGAATCATTTTTATTTTGAGAACAAAAATGTTCGTCACGTTTCATTCCGGTCTAGTCAGATGGCTGGTTTGATCAGCTTCATTAAAGTGCTGTACACCTGGTTAGGATTCACCCAAGTGTGCAAAGGCCAAGATGTGAGAGCAGTTGGATTATTTTTCGCACAATGAAGCAAACAAGTTCTGCTGCGCTTGTTTTTGACGTCTAGGGAAAGGGCAGGTCTATTTTTGTCCCCACTGGATTTTAGTTTAGGGAGGGCACTGAGGTCTTGTTTGTTATCCTTTTTTACACAATGCAGAGGGAGCTGCTGTGCATTGACAGTGGCACTTCTGTGTTGGAGATTAATATGGAAAAGGGGATTAGTCATTAGTTAACAGGTAGGCAGGAGGTGAGTGTGGCTACAAACTGGGCATGCAACTAATCTGTGCTAAAACAGCCTATTATTCTTGTAACCAGCTCTCCCACTCTTGCCACCCATTTGTTTGTTTAACCCATCCTTTATGCCTCATCTGTTTAGGCCTGATGCAACAAAGTCATGCATGTGCTTAACTTGGGTGCTGGAAGCAGTTCCATTGACTTCCATAGAACCGTTGATAAGTTGTATAGTCAATTGTTTGACCACACTGGATTATGAAATCTATTCAGGAGACTAAATAACCAATATCAGTCAGGTATCAGAGGGGTAGCCGTGTTAGTCTGGATCTGTACAAAGCAACAAAGAGTCCTGTGGCACCTTATAGACTAACAGATGTATTGGCGCATTAGCTTTCGTGGGTGAATACCCACTTCATCAGACGCATGACGAAGTCAGGTTTATTGTTTTAAGCCAATAATAGCATAGTACAGGAAAAAGGTTCAATATGATACCAGTCTCTGGGAAGCTGTCTCACGTGGTGTTACATTCACAGCAGGTGTGCTCCTGAAGTTACATATTTCAGCTGGCAGTATTTATAGAATGATTTTACGAGTTACACATCTCTTTACATGTCACTAAAATACAACCCATCAGTTGTCCCAGTTCCTTAACTTGTTGCTCTGTTCCTTTCCTTGTCTTTGTTTTGGATACTAGCATTCCAGGTACTGATCTGTGCAGGTACTGCCTAGGTTTGTACCAGGGTAGAACAATCATATATCTTGTCCTTTTCCTAGGATGTTCCAGTACTGGCCTGTGAGAATAACTCCCTACCTGTTGCTATGGTAAAATACTTGTGTGTCCTCATCCTGACAGTTTTCCTATCTACTTAATTGAAGTAAGCTTTTGCTGAATGCAAGGGGTTATGGGATACTTAGCATAAATGAGCAGGGTTTTATAAAAAGCATGGGCCAATTTAGGCTGGATAACTACTACATGCTTAATATATACCGATTTTTATATGTGTGTGTGATTTATACCAATGTATAGATCTATAATATGCTAGCCCAGTATATAGTGGTCAACACAGTGTGTGTAAAGTTCAGTGCATGCAGAAGCCTTGGCAGAATTGGAGCCTGATGTTGTAAGCTCTTTGGGGCAGAGACTGTAATTTACTATATGTTTGTACAGTGCCCGGCACCATGAGACCTCAGCTTGGTTAAGGCCTCTAGGTGCTTCCACAATAAAAATAATTGATCCTTATTAGAAGCTGGATTCTGCTTCCTTTGAAGTCAAAGGAAAAACACTCATTAAGTCAAATTCTGTGTCATTCAGCAGCCTCTCTGAGTGGCTCCAGCAATGCCAACCAACCAGTTAAGATGGGTTTGCCGCTGCTTGGCATTGCCAGAGTGGTGCAAAGCAGCAAAAGCAGACCAGTGAATCTAGTCATTCTCTCACAGAGGGGAAAGTGGTGCTTTGAAACTGAGAGCATGTCCACCATGCAAAAAAACAACCCACGGAAGCAAGTCTCGGAGCCCAGGTCTACTGACTCAGGCTTGTGGGCCTCACACTGCAGGACCTTCCCAATGGGGCTGGAGCCTGGGCTCTGAAACCTGCCTCCCTCGCTGGGTTTCAGAGCCTGAGCTCCAGCCCCACTAGGAATGTCTGCATTGCTATTTTTAGCCTTGCAGCATGAGCCCCACAAGCCCGAGTCAGTTGACCTGGGCTCTGAGACTCGCTACCATGGGTATTTTTGCAGGGTAGATGTACCCTAAGCATTGCAATATCAGCAACTTTCCAGTTGAAGCTCAGTGCCATTTCTCTCCGAGCATATATAAAAATAGGTGTGGTGACAGAATTCGGAACAGAAAATGTTTGAATCAGGGTATAAAATACTCTGCCAATGCTTTTAGGGCCAATTCTTGGCCTACATTTTTAAAATGTATTCTAATTTGACGGGGGGGGAGGGGAATTACTCAGACACGCCCCCTCCCCCAGCACGATGCTTCATAACTTTACAGTCAGGATCTTTGATTAAAGCCTCTGGACTTATTATATAATGGGATGTTTACTACCTTTAACTACATAATTAACCACTCTCTGTAAGGTGCTTCCTTTGGCAGAACTGCTGTAAGTCAACTTTAAAATATTTGCCATTCTTTATGTCCATTTAGGGCTCAATTCTGCAGAGTGCCTCATGCTCCACTCAAGGATGCTTGTTACCTTGTAGCAGTGCTTAGCACCTTGCAGGACTGAACACTTAGAATTTTAGTATTCTCTTCTCCAAAAATGCTTCTCAAGTGACTGATACTAAATTTGCATGCTAAGTGGGCCATTTTCATGTTTCCATCTCAGCCAACTTTCTAATCGCACACAACTGAATGCCCCTGCCCCACCCCTTTTCCAAGGTCCCGCCCCTCACTCACTCAACCCTCCCTATCACTCGCACACCCCCACCTTCACTCAGTTTCACCAGGCTGGGGCAAGAGGTTGGGGTGTGGGAGGGGGTGAGGGTTCCGGCTGGGGGTGCAGGCTCTGGGGTGAGGCCAGGGACAGGGAGTTTGGGATATGGGAGAGGGCTCTGGGCTGGGGCAGGAGTTTGGGATGTGTGTGTTGGGGGGGGGTATGGGCTCTGGACTGGGGGTGCAGGTTCCAGGTGGGACCAGAAATGAAGGTTCAGAGTGTGGGAGAGGGCTCCAGGCTGGGACAGAGGGTCGGAGTGCAGCGGGGTGAGGGCTCCAGCTGGGAGTGTGGGTTCTGGGGTGGGGATGGGGATGAGGGGTTTGGGTTGCAGGAGGGGACTCAGGGCTTGGGCAGGGAGTTGGGGTGTGAGGGGGGTTGCGGGGTGCGGGCTCTGGGAGTGAGTTTGGGTGCGGGAGGGGTCTCTGGGCTGGGGCAGAGGGTTGGGGGTGCAGGAGGGAGTGCGGAGTCCCAGCGGCGCTTACCGCAGCTCCCAGGAGGTGGCTGCCAGGTCCCTTCAGCCCCTATGCGCATGGGTGGCCAGGGAGGTCCCGCACGCTGCTCTCGCGCCCACAGGTGCCGCCCCCGCAGCTCCCATTGGTTGCAGTCCCCCTCAGTGGGAGGGGGATATCCATTTTCAGAGCCAAAATCTAGTGTCACATAAATACTTCTTTCCAGGCACTCTGGGTATGTCTACAATGTAATAGAAGCTGTGACTGCAGCTTAGGTAAATCATCAAGCTCCCAGAGAGGAGAACGTTATCTTTAGCTCACTTCACAGGCCCAGGGTGAATTTTCCCCATGTAAACAATTTCCTCATAACAACTTCAGTAACTGATAATTGGTCCTGGGCCTCTCTGACTTAACTGATTGCAAAGCCAGAGCGCTCTGTACATATTTAAAATATATCCAACTAATTTAGCCACTTCTTCTGGCTGACCCATCCTGAACTAACCTCCACTCTGTACAAGGGAGGGACACTGAATGGCATGGGTGGGACTAAGAGGAGGTAGTGGAAGAGAGGATCTTGAGGTATCCTGCTGGGGGAAAAAATGGGGGCATTTCTTTTCCTTCCGTAAATAGAATGGACCCATTTGAAATGAAACAATATAGGTCTCTAAACCAATAAGCTTCTGCAACACAGAGTGGAAACCTGTTCAATATATAACTAAGGTGCTCAGAAAGTCTGTTTTTGTACATGCAGGAAGTATTCATTTAAAAGGGCCCCATTGTGTCAGAATATATGTTTGGCTAGGAGCACAGAAACTGTATTTTTCCATTGTCTTATTAGGTTCATTCCTTCAAAGGTTAACTTGGGAATGTTATTTACCTTCTGTTGTGCAGGAAGGTAAAAAAAATTTTTGCACTTTTCTAAAAAATAGCTCTTTGCTTAGCAAAATTGCTCTGTAATTCCTTCCCTGTGTTTTTCTGGCTGATTGCTAGTCATAATTAGCCAACATATTTATTTAACAATGGAGGCTAAAGGAACAAGGGGAGAAGTGGCCTGCCATGGACAGCCTTTTCTTTTCAAAGTGCAGTTCTAAAGAGTGAATCTGTCAAAATGGCACGGTGAGTGCCATGTTAATTGACGTGGGCACGGCGGCAAAATGAGGACAGAAACTTGCATGGAATTAAATAGCAGGCCACAACTATTTGCACAAGGAAGGGGCACTATCCGCTGATCACCCACACTCTCCTATACCAAGCATTTAATGCCTTCCAGTGTGGGGGTTACAGGGCTCCTTACCATATAACCCATAGCATGTGGTAGGCCCTCCGCAGCCTGGCCCCCAGGACCCAGTTCTCTTTGAATCCTAGCACCCTCCCTGCTGTGAGGGACAGAGAGTGCAGCACGGTGAGGACCTTGGCCCACGAGGGCCACAAGGTCTGACCTCGGCCTGCAAAGGCCACAAGGTCTCTCCCTATCACATGAGTCCAAGGCCCATCACCAAATTCCCAGGATTTTTGCTTCTGGGAACCATTCATTTTATTCTCTTAACCGCACTGGAAAGGAGCGGGTTCCACATGGCCCCTGCACTGGGCTAAATCCTGGGACCTGGGGAATGCTGGCCAATCAACACCCCTCTCCCCCACTGGCCAGTGGGTGCCAGAGATTCATGAGAGGAGTTATCTATTGTCCTTTGCCAAGTGCCTCCCTCCTTTGCTACTGGGACTATCCTCCTTTCACCACTGACCCCATCAATTTCCCCCACCTGTTGATGCGGGTGGGTTGCATTGGTGCTTCTGTGATTTCTGATCAAATCACCACAGCCTGGCAAACTCAGCCTGGGATCTGGAAGTCACGCTGTATTCTTTCTGGCTAGTGCATCATCACCAATAGAAATTCTGATACTAGAAGATCATTCATTCTGTTGATGATGCACAAACCAAATACAATCCAATTCTCTCTCCCAGAGCTGAATCAGTGCTGCAGTGTGAACTCAAGTAGTAAAACCAGTAGTAACTTACATGAGGGCCAGATTTTCCTCTGCAATATTTGTGTGCAATTTGAAATGAATTATGATTCACACTAAGCCAGAAAGGTAGTGAAGTGATTACAGCAGAATCAAAGTGAATGATTGTTGCTTACAACTAGGGTGGAATGTGGACCTTAGTCAAAGAAGGGAGCAGAGTTGAATCTGACTCTATTAAGCAAGAATGCACCATTGCTACTTGGTTGTTTTCCAGAGCAGAACCAGCCATTTAAGTGGGAAGGTCAGATCATAATGTGCAGTACACTTTGCACTACACTGCTGTCACATGCTGGACCGAAAGTAGGTGTAGTGGTCACAGGAGGACCATTGCAGTGAAGGGAGACTCTCCAATGCCATCAAGACAGGGGGCACAGTCTATGCCCTGCTGATCCTTGGCTGCTATAACATTGGGGTTGTTGGCATCCCCTATAGCTTAGAGCAGCCCTTAGATCACATTTACCTCCTCCCTAGCTGTATCTGTACTCCTCAGCCATACTGATGGTCTGGGCTAGAATATTTTTTATAGTAAAAGAAAAAGAAGGCTAGAGCATGAGAAAATAGAAATTTCACCATCAGCTGGGATCTTGATAGCTGTCAAGATAACTGGTCAGTGCTTGGCTTGGAGACCCTACTGATCCTACAAAGATAAATTAAAGGTGCTGCAGGGAGTGGAATAATTGATTCAGTGGGTGGCATTCTTCCGCGGAGTGAGTACTGAACCAAAGCCCATGCATAGTTGTAAGGTAACCACTTCTGGAGGTGCATCCTTCAAGTGAAGGAGGAGTGTTGCTGTCAGCTGTTAAACAATCACCACATTTTGCCCAAGAGGTGACTGCATTTTAGCAGTGTCAATATATGCACAGCATTGTAATATGTTTTAAGATCCTTTTGGACAAAAGACAGCATATAAGCATTACCGTAGTGTGTAAGAGCCCTAGTCATGTGTGTGTAAGAGCCCATTGTGATAGGCACTGTACAAACCCAACAAAACGATAGTACCTGGCCAAAAGAACTTATCATCTAAGTAACATTGTTCTCAAAGGGGCCTCATCATGGCATATACATTTGCCCAATTCTGCATCTAAAGCCATGCTTCACTGCCGCTTATGTCAGCAAAACTATGTCACTCGGGAGTGTGAAAAAACCACACCGCTGAGCAACATAAGTTTCACCAGCATAAGTGGCAGTGTACATAGCACTACATCAGCGGGAGAGTTTTTCCCGCCCACATAGCTGCCGCCACTCATTGTGGGTGGTTTAATTATGTCACCAGGAGAGCTTTTTCCCATTGGCACAGAGCAGCTACACACGAAATCTTACAGCGGCGTAGCTGCATTGGTACAACTGTGCCGCTGTAAGGTCTCTAGCATAGACATAGCCTTTGACTATGATTGCAATTGCCATTTGCACACAAACTCACCGTGTTTGTGTGATCTAAAATGTGAAGGCAGAGAACCTGATTCTCTGTTGCCCTGCCCCTTCTATAGATACTTATGCCAGGCAGAGTGCGTGCAAAGTGGGTGTAACCATGGGTGGCAGGGGAAGCTTCTCCATGGGGAGACTAGCCCCCTGCCCTGCCTCTTCCAGCTGAGGCCCTGTCCCAGCTCGCTGCTCCCAGCACACACCCCTGTGGCTCCAGCTGGGGAGGGGGCTGAGAGCTCGGCTGGGACTGCAGCGGAACTCTCTGTCCTGGCTGGAGCTCCGAGCCCAGAGTCCCTCCCCCATTCCGCCTGCAGCCCCATCCCTGGTTTCACCTCTTTCCCTCCGCCCCTGTTCCACCCACAGCCCCATCCCTGTTCCGCCCCCACTCTGCCTCTTCCTCCCCCACTGCAACCCCAAGACCGGAAAAGCTCTGTCCCCCGCCACGGCCATAGCGGGGGAGAATTTTCAGGTGGCCCCCAAATCTGCCACTGACTCCCACCTCGGTGGCGTGTGGTTTGGGGAGCCTTAGCCTCATTAGGGCCGTGCTTTTCTGATTTGATAGTGCATTACACTCAGGTTGCATTCGTGTAAATGGCTATACAAGCTGCATGGAAATGGAGAATAATGATCAGAGTTTTTTGTCTGGAATTTTAACAGCTACTTTTGAATATCTGTCTCCAGGGCCGGCTCCAGGCACCAGCAAAACGAGCAGGTGCTTGGGGCTGCACATTTCTAGGGGCGGCATTCTGGCGCCGGCCATCATAGGCGCCGACTCCGGGGCATGGGGAAAAAGTGCTCCCACTGCCCCGCTCGCCGCCCCAGCTCGCCTCCGCTCTGCCTCCGCCTGCTCCCCCGAGCGGCGGGCGATCGGGGGAGGCGGTGGTGGTGGAGCGGAGGTGATCTGGAGTGGGGAGCAGTTCTTCCCCCGTTAATTCCTGCACCTCTCCTACCCTAGCTCACCTCCGCTCCGCCTGCTCCCCTGAACGCGCCCCTGCTCTGCTGCTCCGCCCTCCTTCACTTGAGAGGGAGGGGGAGAAGTGGAGTGGCGGCGCGCCCGGGGGAGCAGGTGGAGCAGAGGTGAGCTTGGGTGGGAGGTCATGGGGAGCCCACAGGAAGCAATGTGGGGCAGAAATGCGGCATGCCCAGGGGAGGAGGCGGGGCTGGGGATTTGGGGAAGGGGTTTGGAAGGGGTGGAGTTGGAGCGGGGGCAAGAGGGAATGAAAAAAAGGGGGAGGCAAAATTTTTTTTGCTTGGGGCGGCAAAAATCCTACAGCCGGCCCTGTCTGTCTCATAAAGCATGACTGTGAGGGGAGATCAGGGGCTCAATAGATTAATGGGTCAAGAAACTAAGGGCCTGATTTAATCACTTACACCACTGTCGCTGTGCATGAAGAGCTGTAACTGGTAGTGTTTTACATCCACTTGCATAGATGTAAAAGACTCTACAAGGTCCAAGGCAATGGAAAAATGAGGACTTGAATCTAACAAAACCATTTTGAAGTGAGCAGTTTTCATATGGAACAGTGCCATCTTGTGGCTGCTCCTTTTATTCAATCATATTATACTCCACGTGACTCTAGTTTGCCTTTTTGACTGAAGAATTTATGTTCAATGTTGCACCTGTATTTTAAAGACCATGAGAACTCTACCTTTCGTACCTTTATGATGTTATCCAGTGTGTGTTTGTTTTTAATTGCTTTTGATAGATACTTTCCCACATCTTTTTTCTCTTTTTTTAACCTATTTGATTATATGCACATTTGCCTGTTTCTGGCATGGTCTTTCCTTAAGTGAGGAAGTGTATTTTGTTTTTGCCAGGCTGGTAGTGCATCCAGAAGAAAGTGCCCATTAGAGCTGGGTAGGAAACGGGTTTCCCATTTTGTAAACGTTTCTAGATTAAAAAAAAAAAATCCCATCCTGAACTGGGTTAAAAATCTCCAAAGTTTATAAACAAACAAAAAAAATTGTTTGGGTCAATTGAGACATTTCATTTTTGATAACTTTGAAACATTTCATTAGATTTTGACCATTTAACAAAAATTACTAAATTTCTAAATGAAAAGTCATTTTGAAAATGTCAACATGAAATGTTTGGACAACTTCCAAAGTTTTTGTAAAAAAATGTGTTGAGAAGTTTGTTGAAACCAGTAATTTCCTGGGACATTTCAGCTTCGATGAATCAGTTTCTGATTGAAAAAAAGTTTTATAAAAAATCTCAGCCCACTCTAGTGACCATCTTATAATGTTGCTCTTCTCTGAAAAGTGACTCTACGTGTGGCGTTGTGAGGTTCCATGTACTACATCACCTCTCCAGGAGTTCAGGACAAATGTGCTCAGGTTTCAAGTAAAAAGATGATGGGTGGGGAGCTGAGGGAGTGGTTTATCTGCTCACCCTGGGGACAGCCTGGAATCTGCATCAAGCTGAGTTCTTTCCACGTCACCCCCAGTAGAAAAGACAATGGCTTTACAGGACAAACAGGAGTAAAAAGTAGCGAGCTAAAGTACTCACTGAATACACCACAGAGCAGATCTGTTGAGTAAGAACGGTCTGGGGAAATTTCCCCCAGAATTCGAACTGATTTAGAAACTGGTTGGAGCCATAGACTAGGCAGTCTGGATTGTTTTGATTGAACCAGTTTCAAATGTAAATTGGTACACTTTAAGGTGTAAATTTTGACTTATAAAGCTTAGATCTTATATGCCTGGGATCATAGCAAGGTAGGGCTGGAAGGGAGCGCGAGAGCTCATTTAGTCCTCCCCGCCCCCTGCCCTCCCCGCCGTGCTGAGGCAGGATTACGTATACCTAGACTATCCCGGAGAGGTGCTTGTTTAACCTGTTCTCAAAAACTTCCAAGGTCGGGGACTCCACAACCTTCCTAGGTGACTCGTTCCAGTGCTTAACTATCCTTATAGGTAGAAAGCATTTCCTCTCTAAGAGCTGGAAGGTGTAAATATCAGCTTGAGGAGACATACCTGCACTAGCCTTGATCGAGCTAGCCTGCTAAAAACAGCAGTGTAGCTCCAGCGGGGCTAGCCACCCCAAGTATCTACTTATGGTCTCAGACAGGACTGTACTTGGGATGGCGAGCCTTTCCCATCCCTCGTGCTGCTGCAGCTACACGGCTGTGTTTAGCATGTTAGCTCAATCAGAGCTAGTGCAGGTATGTCTCCTCGAGCTGAAATTGATATCTCCCAGCTCTAATGTAGACATACAGACTGTCTCGCCCTCTTCCATCCTGTCAGAATTGTAGTGAGTGGGTCTGCTCAAGCTGGAACTTCCTCAGTATGGGGGAAACGGGGGTGGGCGGTGGGCGGAGGGATGCTAGCAAGGCATTCGTTGCAAGAGCCCTGTCAAATAGCCTGAACCATGGTATGCTGAAAAGCCCATCTAGTCTCTCTGGCTTTTCAAGAAGGGAGAGTCATATGAAGGTTGTGAGCGGTGAGAAGCAAGGGAGGGGGACATAGTTCAGTGTCTATTTTTTGCTGGCTGTTGTTGGATAGGGGGTTAGGTGAAACCGAGGGAATTGTGAACTGTAAGAATAGTGGCCAAGAGTGGCTAGTGATTTTTGGGTGCCTCTATCTTTCAGTGGCCAATACCAGAGACACCAGGTAGATGCCTGACTTTCAGAGGGTGGTTGCTTAGCATTTTCTAAAAATCAGCTAGTACCAAGGGGAGCTAGTGCCTCGGGTAGGCGTTCTGTCTTTTATCTGTTTTTTACACATTGAAATAAAACAGTATTGTTCAGCTCAATAACAATACTGTTCTGACTTGCAGGTGAAAGTGTATGTGGGGAAAGCAAGCAACCCCCATCTTAAGAGACCAACCCCGAGGTCTGGTATTGACTCAGAGGACAGCCTCCTTCTGATTCACTTATGGAACTTCAAATTACCTCTAATAGGAGGAGTTGCATCAAGGAGGGGATATGTTTGTATCCACTGAGTAAACCATTTATGGACTTACATGCTGAACAAAGGGCGTGAAGAACTTTATAAATTAACAATGCTGATGTAGAAAGAACTCTAAATTACTCTCCAATGAAAACTCTGAGTTAAGAATAAACCTCAAGCTCTTAACAAGAGAGGAGGCAATTAGGAAGATACTGTCAAAGCCAACAGAGGCTCACCATTATGTCTGAGAGGATCAGGTCCGACCAGTAATGATTCCGCACTGTCAGGATTTAAGTTTGAGGAACTGGCACATATCTGTCTACTTTCGTCAGCCAAACAATCTGGCCAGACTAGAAACATGGCTAGAGTCAGAGCACATTAAAACTGTGCATTATGTGCTTATCAGCAGGAACTTGACCTATAATAACACGAGAAAAAAAAAAAAGCAAGGAATAGCCAGACAGGAAGAGGGGCTCTGGAAGCATATGGAATGGAAGTTTGGCCGTTTGGTTGTTCAGCGCCAAGTTCTTGTTGAATTGTCCCTTGTTGGCTTATGAAGGTCAAAATCTTGCATTTCTTGGACCTGTGCCTTAGAACAATGATTAATAATAAAGTTTGTTTAAAAGCAGGAGAAATTAATCAAGATGCAACATGTGTAGGGACAGAAAACCATAGCCATGAAAATATGTCCTCCTTGCCATCCCTACTGCCCATTCCCACCCTACCACTAGGATGCTTACTGATCCATATTCCTTTCTGAGTAATGCAGTTCATTGAGGTCATGATTCATCAGAGCATTCAAGTTCTGTTGAAATCAGTGTGATACACGAACATGTCTAAATGAACGTGCTTAAACGCTTTGCTGAATTGGGGCTGGATTTTCTTTTCTCTTTGGAGAGGTTATTCCCTTAAAGTGTATTTTCTTTCTGAGACGTTGCTGTGGCCTCAAGGGCTCTCTTCTTTTATAATCTTTCAGTATTTATGAGTGTCGTAGGGTACAGAGGAAAAAAAACAAAAGGCCTAAAAGGTTTTGCAAATGGTTTTGCAGGCTGTGCTCCTTAGCCAAGCCAATGTCTGAGATTCTCAGTGTTCAAGTGGACAAGCTTTTCATTATGACTGATCAGTAGTGGGTCATTGACTCTGTTTGTGCAACATACTTGCCAATTCCGTTCTTGCTTGTTATGTGTGGCTAATGTGATATATATGAAAGAAGATCAGTACAGGTTATAATTTAGCTAATAAATCCCATTTACAAAATATCCACAGACAGTGATGTAGCAAAAATGTCACAGCTATTATTTATTATGGTAGCATCTACACTGCAGCTGGGAACATGCCTCGCAGCCCGGGTAGATAGACTTGCACTAGCTCTTCTCGAGCTAATGCGCTAAAAATAGCTACATGGATGTTGCAGCACAGGCAGCATCTCGGGCTTGCCACCCAAGCCCACCCAACACCCTGGGTCCGAGATCAGGTGGCTAGCCTGAGCCAGTGCCCATGCCACAACATCCACGCTGCTATGGTTAGTGTGCTAGCTTGATCAGAGCTAGTGTGAGTCTGTCTACCCTGGCTGGGAGGCATGCTCCCAGCTGCAGTGTAGAGATACCTGCAAGGCCCAGTCATGAAGCAGGACTCCACTGTGGTAGGTACCGACACAGAGCAAAGACTGTCCCTGCCCCAAAGAGCTTAGACTCCAGCTGTTAACTCCACCATACGTAGCTTGAGTCCTGGGTTTAACCTCTGCTGGGGAGATGCCCAGCCAACACACAGTAACGATACAGCTTAGCCATAAATCAGCAAGAACATTTGTTCCAAAAAAAAATTTCAAATTCTAAGAGGATTTTTCCAAACAATCTAGCAATTTTTTAATGTTAGATTAAGCCTGAAGCCTGGACTTTGATCTGAAAAAGGCTTCAAGTGGTCAGATTCCATCCTCAGCGATATAACTTCAAAAGGCCTGCGAACCAAATGGCAGCCCCACTGTTTCAGGCTTAAAGTCAATAGAACTTCAATATACTTGCAGTGTTTCAGATTTTAAAATGAAATCGAAATGAATTACGTGGGTGTGAGAGGAGGAATCTTTAAGAGGGATTTGCTTGGTTTTTTATTTAGTTTTTTATTACTGAGTTCTCTTGGCCATGGACCATTTTGTTCACAGGAATTTTATCATCGTATAGATAAAGACCCAGCTTCTGCTGTGCTCCCTTTACTCATGAAGGGCTCAGCACAGAATCTGGCCCATAGATTTATTTAGGGCCTGATTCTGATTTCACACTTCTGTAACTTTACTGACTTCAGTGAAGTTATTCCTGATTTTCACCAATCTAAGAGAGAGCAAAATCAGGCCCACAACGAGTGTGTGTGTGTGTGTACATGCGCAAACACACACACAACTAGGCCAGTTACAAATATCTTCCCTTGCAGGTCCCTGTTAGGTTCTATCGCACCATCTCCCCTCCGTCATACACACCCCAGCATTTGAGGCCATCTTGTCAGATGTTCCATTCACTTTTTGTTGAGCTTTTGGCATGTGTCCAAAGATTAAGCAAACATTTTCCCAAATGCTATAAAACACTCCAGTGCTTAAATTAAGGGGCAAAATTTCACACCGAGCCATGGAGATACCCTAAGAGGTTGATGTCCCCACATGTGAACTGTTACAGCATGGCTCATGTCTTGTCGTATTTTACTGTGTAATTGAAGACCATTTTGTTTTACCAACATATATACCAGGATGAACATTCTGTTTCAACAGTGATCTCTTTATTACAGGTGGTAATTATCCTAGCAGTCCTTACGTCTGTGTCAGCATTTCCAGTGCATAATAGTAAGACCAGACTGTGCCACTAAGCCACAAGAGCAGCACTGCCCCAGGGGAAGTTCCAGGCACTGTAGTGCCTTCCTAAAGTGGCGTATAGAGGTAGCATGCTTGCTACATCAGCCCTTTCTCCTTCCCCTGTAGCCGGTCAGCATTGATGGCCAGTGTGGAAGGTGACAGGCCCATGATGGCCCTGCTTCCTCCAGACCCTTCCCTGCACCTACGGAGCAGTAGCACTGATCAATCCCTACATCCAGGAGAAAACAGGGAAGGCAAGAGAAGGAAAATATCTTTTGCATTGACTATTATACAAATATTGGCTTTCTTTGTCCAATACAAGATATTACCTCACCCACCTTATCTCTCAAGTATTGGCTTGAAAGACTGATAGGAGTCTTACCTTACTGAGTATACGTAGAGTTTTGGAAGGGGCAAAACAGAGTGTGATGCTTTGACAAAGCTCACATGAAAAAATCAGCTAGAAGACACTGGAAGCAAGTTTTCTAAGGGCTTCTTACCAGACATCCAAGCGTATACTTGTGCACCTGCAAAATTGTCCCTGCACATATTCGTGCCCAAACTATGCAGGGATTTGTACCTCCAACATACTTTAAATAGTCTAGCAGCTGCACAGGTGTGTTAGAATTTGCACTTGCAGAATCCATTAGTGGCAGTAGATTGCATAGGTGCAACATTTTAAAACACAGAGGGGTTAGTTTATTGAAAGTGAGTGCACAGGTGTTGGCATCTGTGAAGTGCAAATGCAAAGTCAGAGGCTGGACTCTGAAATTGTCACCCTTTGTATCACCCGGGCAAAGTTTGTTAGATTCTACTAGCGGACGATTCACATTTAGCAGCTAAGACCGTGAGAAAAGTTTTGTTGCCAGCCCCAAGTGTTCAAAAATCACGAGTGAAGGCTCCAAAAATCTTTGTTTTGTTGTTGTTTGTTTCATAAAAATCAAAAGGTTTTTTTAAAAAAACCATGTTAAGGATCTTCTATCTGCCTTCTGGCGGTTGAGCCCATAGAGTTCACATTTTCATGCTTCTTTTCACAATAATGAGGATTAGAAATGTACAGCTGAGATTCTCGCATAATCACTTAAGTCCAGGAGCTGGGACTTTAAGACAAACACAAAATATCACAAAACTCGTAATCAAATCCTAATAGTTGGCAACATTGAAAATGGCTTTACTGGTGCCTTCTTTGTAGTATGTATATGGTTCAGCTTTGCAGTCCTACAGTACAATTCAAGGGTACATCTTCACTACCTGCCGTATCAGCGGGTAGCAATCGATTTATCCGGGATTGATATACCGCGTCTCGTTAAGACGCGATATATCGATCCCCGAACGCGCTCACCATTGACTCCGGAACTCCACCAGAGTGAGCGGCAGTAGCGCAGTCTACGGGGGAGCCACAGTCGTCGATCCCACGCCGTGTGGACCCCAGATAATTCGATCTTAGATACTTTGACTTCAGCTACGCTATTTGCGTAGCTGAAGTTGCGTATCTTAGATCGATCTCCCCCCTTCCCCAGTGTAGACCAGCCCCAACAGTTCAAAAGATAGAGACATCCTATAATAGGCTGATGATATGCCAGGGCAGTATATAGATGTTTATTGTATAGCTGTTGTTAGAAGTAATGCTTGAAATTCTGTACTGTATGGCCTCCTCAGTTACCTTCATCTTCTTTTAAGTGGGAGCATTCTTCATTTAAAGCTTGTTTAATCTTCTCATGTTAATATGCTGTTTTGGCCAGCAGGTGGCCACTAGGGTGTGTTGGTTTGTGTGTTCAGCTATTAACTGTTGCTGGAACGGTATGCAGCCAGGTCATGCCACCTTGCGTTGTGATCCTGTCAGCTCCCACAGGCTGAATAGTAGGGCCATCTCAGACCTTGCACGCATCCTGCTCTTACATGGCCTTAAGTCCCTATCACAGTATGATATTTTAAAAAAATGTGAAATATGTAAACACATTGCACCAAATTCTGCCTCAATAACAATGGGGTTCCATGGATGTTTCTGAGGCAATATATGGCCCAGGAAGTGAAAACTGTTGTTTGTAACTTGAGAAATCTCCATGAATGGCCACAAATCCAGCAGCCTTTCCTTCCATTTAGTGGGGAGGTCTAGGCAAAGTGGTTCTGACTGTTTGCTGACCCAAATCAGACTCATTTGTGGATGAATGAAAAGGTGGCTTGGGCTCAAACCTGATTCAGAATCTGGTTTTAGAATATGTCTATACTGCAATGTTATCCCAGGGTTTGAACTCAGGCTCAACCCTAACCTCCCTTCTGTCTACACACAAATCACACTAACCCATGGCTCAGACCCAGAGTCCCAGAACCACATGGAGGTGAAGGGACTAACCAGAGTCAAGCTGAGACCCCAGGGTTCTAGCCCTGTTGCTTTGTAGTGTAGACACAGCTCCACTGGCCTCGTGCTCTGCGAGTCTGCCAAAAGTATCCCATGGGCCAACTTTCTTTGTCCTCTGGACAGTTAAGTTTTTCAGATATTCAAGTTTTCCCACCTTGCACCATGAACAAAGGCCTAGAGTGGCCACGTTTAGGAGGGCTCTAGAAAGTCTGGGATATAGGTGGCTGAGGAGTGGTGCTGATCACATTATGCTTCCATCTCTGCCTCTGCTCACCAGCACTGCTGAGTGTGCTCTCCACTCTGCCTTTGCTGTGTTTTGAGGTTCCGGCACCTAACCCCACTCTTAGTGATTTCACTGGGTCATGGGGAACCTCACTACTGCTGCTGCTTCCTTTGCCTTGTCTTTCACCGCCACATTTGTCCTCACACCAGGTCAAATGCTCGGCACCCTATACCTGCCTGTCAGTGATTTCAGCTCTAGTGATCACAGAGAAGAAACAAAGACTCTCAATTGAGTCTGATCAGCTCTGTCTTTAAACACTGAAGAGGAAGGAACAAGTGTCATCTAGGATCCTGTATTAGAGTCTACACCACCAGATTGGAACATCTGTCCCCACCACTCTGCCTCCCTTCACCTCCCCTCACCTCTGTCTTTCAGCCGGTGTTGGCATACTACCCCATGCTTAGTGACTGGGAGCACAGTTAGGGTGAACCCCTCATCAGGGCATGTTAAGCACAGTTCTGCTGCCCTTTAGTCATACAATTAGGATAACAACATTTCATTATGCCTGCATCCAAGAGTTAAGATAATTTTAAACCACAATAGCCAAAAGTGACCACTTTGGCAAAGCAGGTCTGTCTGCTGGTCATCTAATTCAGGGGTCTGAAACTTACGGCCCACGGGCCACAGGTCTCCCCAATATGGCCCGTGGGGCTCCAGCAGTTTTGGGGCTGGGTCTCTCCCTTGGCCCCACCTGCCACTCACGGGCACTGTCCCCCCCCCCCTGCCAGCAGACATGGCAGCACGTCTGCCTGCTCGGTTTGATGGCTGCCGGCCCCTCCCTGCGACCCGGGGCTGGGCTGTGCCTCCGCACGCTGCCCCTGCCCCGAGCGCCCCCGCGGCCAATGGGATGCTGTGGGAACAGTGCCTGGGGGCAGCAGCACATGGAGGCCCCTTGTCCCACCCCACCTTGGGGCCCCAGGTAAGCGCTGCAACCCCAACCCCTTCCCAGAGCTTGCACTCCTCTCCCTTCCCACACACCCCAGCCCCGAAACTCCATCCCAGAGCCCAACCTCTCACCCCTTCTGCACCCAAACTCCCTCCCAGAGCCTGCACCCCAATCCCTTACCCCAGACCTCCGCCCCCACCCAAACTCCCTCCCAGAGCCTTATGCAGGTAGGGGGTGGAGTTTTGGGGGGGGTGTTCTGGGAGGCGTGAGTGACATTGGCCTGCTGGGAGGATTTGAGGACTGGCACTGGCCCTAAGGTAAATTGAGTTTGATACCCCTGATCTAAGTGAAGTAGGTATGTCTAACCAAATACTGTCTGCTTCTTTTGAGGTCTTCTCCCACAGTTTATCAATAGATGGCAGGAGAGAGATCATTCAGACCACTAGCTTACATTTTTTAAACCATTCAATGGAAATGTATAGCAGAGATATAATTTTCTATTAAGTTTTATAGAATAGTTAGAAAATAGAACATGTTATAGTTTTTTTTAATTAAATTCTATATAAGACTTTTCTATGAGTATATTTTCTGACAGATAAAATAGCTAATAAACAATCAATTTGCAAACACTTAGAATATAACAAGGTGATAAGTAAGAGCATGGATTTGTCAAGAACAAACCAATCTAACGTTCTTTGACAGGATAACAAATCTTATGGGTAGGGGAGAAGCAAAAAATGTGATATATCTTGACTTTAGTAAGACTGTCTCGCGTGATCTTCTCCTAAACAAACTAGAGAACTACAACCTATATGGAACTACTATAAGGTAGGTGCATATCTGGTTGGAAAACCGTTCCCAGAGAGTAATCATAGTTGTTATTAGTGGTTCACAGTCAAGATGGAAGGGCATATTGAGTGTGGTACCGCAGAGATCAGTTCTGGTTTTGGTTCTATTCAGTATCTTCATAAATGGTTTTGATAATGGTAGAAAGTGCATTTATAAAGTTTGCGGTCAATACCAAGCTGGGAGGGGTTGCAAGTGCTGTGGAGGATAGGATTAAAATTCAAAATAATCTGGAGAAATGGTCTGAAGAAAATAGGATGAAAATCAATAAGGGCAAATGCAAAGTACTCCACTTAGGAAGGAACAATCAGTTGCACACATACAAAATAGGAAATGACGGCCTAGAAGGATTTCTGCAGAAAGGGATCTGGAGGTTATAGTGGATCACAAACTAAATATGAATAAAAACTATAGTGTAACACTGTTGCAAAAAAAGCAAACATCACTCTGGGATGTAGTTGCAGGAGTATTGTAAGCAAGACACAAGAAGTAATTCTTCCACTCTACTCTGCTCTGATTAGGCCTCAACTGGAGTATTGTGTCCAGTTCTGGGCGCCTCATTTCAGGACAGGTGTGGACAAATTGGAGAAAGTCCAGAGAAGAGTAACAAAAATGATTAAAGGTCTAGAAAACATGACCTATGAGGAGAGATTGAAAAAATGGGTTTGTTTAGTCTGGAGAAAAGAAGACATAGAGGGGACATAACAGTTTTCAAGTACATAAAAGGATGTTACAAGGAGGAGGGAGAAAAATTGTTCTTCTTAGCCTCTGAGAATAGGACAAGAAGCAACGGGCTTAAATTGCAGCAAGGGGTTGGACATCAGGAAAAGCTTCCTAACTGTCAGGGTGGTGAAGCACTGGAATAAATTGCTCAGGGAGGTTGTGCCCATTGGAGATTTTTTAAGAACAGGATAGACCAGGGGTCAGCAACCTCTGGCACGTGGCTCGGCAGGGTAAGCATCCTGGCGGGTCGGACCAGTTTGTTTACCTGCCCCCGTCCACAGGTTCGGCCAATCGTGGCTCCCATTGGCTGCAGTTCGCCGCTGCGGGCCAATGGGGGCGGCGGGAAGCGGCGCGGGCCGAAGGATGTGCTGGCCGCGGCTTCCCGCCGCCCCCATTAGCTTGGAGCAGCGAAGCATGGCCAGTGGGAGCTGCAATCAGCCGAACCTGCAGAGGCGGCAGGTAAACAAACTGGCCCGGCCCGCCAGTGTGCTTACCCTGTCGAGCCGCGTGCCAGAGGTTGCCGACCCCTGGGATAGACAAACACCTTGCAGGGATGGTCTAGATAATACTTTGCAGGGGATTGGAACAGATGACCTCTCAAGGTCCCTCCCAGTCCTATGATTCTATGAAAATATACCTGATCTAACAATATAGAAATATGCCTATCTTTCTACTGTAACCATGATCACATCCCTTTCAGACCAAACCCGTTTTTCCCTCATTAAGAAAAATATAGTGCTTTTAAAGGTGAGAGACTAATGGAGTAGCAGGGGTACATGCTAGTTTTATTTTCACTTAAAACCAGAGTTTCCAGCAATTTATAACAGCTAATTAATTCGAAGTTCACCTCTTCTGTTCATGAGCTGTCTGCCAACAGGTTGCAGTTTTGTCCTTTTTTATTTTAAATTACTCCTGTAACAATTATCCATATTATGAGAGTAAGTTCCAATTAATCAGAAAAAAACAATATAGTTTGTTTGCATGTCAATAGCAGGCAGAGGCTCCATCTGGACACATTGTGCTCGACATTCTACAAATATATAGTTTCAGTCACTAATTTTTGGTCTGTAACTTGTTCATGAGCATTTAGTTGTGAGTGTTTGTCTGTCTGATATTCAAACTCTTTTGAATGGACACATAGGTCACAAGGAATGTTTCTCTTACCTGACTGGATGAACACAACTCTTACAATCAGGTTTCCAGATCAAATACTAGCATTTGCAAATTCAGCATTCTCTGCCTGCAAATGTTCTCCAATATTAAAAAACTCGTTTTTTTTCACAGTCATTCTTGCCACTAAACATGTTTGCTAGAATACTTGCCGAAAGCAAACTTAAAATGGGGCAAATACAGTTGCAGCATATGTTGTTTAAAAACTTAAGCAAATATTCAAATAACATTTTTTCATTATTGGCCCAGCTCATCTTATTACAGTAATTACACACATGTGTCTGCACACACACACACACACACACACACACACAAACACACACAAAATTGACAGAGGAAAGAAGGTTGAAGGTTAGAAACTATGACCCCAATTCAGCACAAGACTTAAGCATATACTTAACTTTAAATAAATGTATAAGGGCTAACTGACTTCAATGGGACTAAGTGTTTTGATGAATCAGGGTCTACAACAGAAATTATTGCCCTGAGGGTGAAAAAATAGCGGATAATGAGAACAACTGCTTGAAGCCACAGGCTGAGGGCTTTATCGGCAGCCGCAGATTCCTTTCTAAACTCAAGAAATAAAAAGTTTGGGTGATAACCTAGAACCTAGAACAATGATTCTAATATCTTTTCCTACCACTATGCAGTTAATATGAGCCGGATATTTAAAGGTATTAGGCACCTATGTATCTACACCAAGACCCATCACCAGAGATTTCCTTCCAGTATTTTTTGCCTCCTTTATGTCAGCCCTTGTACAGAAATGTCACTTCTCATCATTTAGTAGTTTGATTTAAGGATAATAATATAACAGTAATAATACTTAGTTCCTTTCATCTGTGGAACTCAAAGCATTTACAAGCAGTAATTAGTTCTTACAACACTTCTCTGATGAATGCAAGTATTATTCTTCCTAATTTACAGATATGTAAACTCAGGCAGGGTGAAGTTGTGATTTGCCCAAGTCCACTGCAGGTTAGAAGCAGAACTAGGCATAAAACCCAGAACTCCTAGCTCCTATTGTGGTCTAAGCTGTGGATCATAGGTCTGACGAGGAGGTGTTTTAGCTGGTACCTCCCAACCCAAGTGGCAGCAGGAGGGTGCTTAGGATTTTGAGAATTATTTTTAAATGAGATTTGTTGGATCTCTGCCTATTTCTCATATATTTCTGGTACTGTAATATGCACTGGAATCCTGGCTCAGTTGAAGTCAATGGCAAAGCTTCCATTGATTTAAATGGGGCCAGGATTTCACCCATTTTCTTTATGGAATTTCAACCAGAAAAAAGGGTCTAAGCCTGATTCTTCCCACAGTCCTCAGAAGTCTCTTGTTTAATGACTCCGTGTACTAACATGGTTAATTGGAACATGTCTCATCTGATTTGTTTAAAACTATACTACCCTATGTGAAGCAATGGACAATCCCACTGTTACATTTGTCCCCTTATCAAAGCAAGCAAGTATGGACGCCTTACCTTATTATTTGTTCTCATCGTAAATAAGACGCTTTAGGGATCTGCTGCACTAATATTTCTTGTATCGTCTTATCTAAGCCAGCAGCCTCTGCAATTTTCCACTTATTTGTCTCTTTATCTAAACTAACAGCAACCATGACCTTAAAACACACACAAACTGCTGTATTACAGTAATATTAAGGTTATGATGGAAAATAAAAGAGAGTTTGTTTGCAAAGCTAAAAATTCATAGCTAAGTGCAAAATGTATTGGATGTCTCCCTGGTATTTATGTACAGCAGGGCAGGGATGGAAATTTAGGCCTAATTTCCTAATGTAAGCTAGAACTTTCTGTTATTTGTTTTATTTGGTCAACACTTTTTAAACCTAACTCAGGCCAGATTTGGGATAAACTTGCACAGCAAATGGGGTGCCTATGCAGATTGTAAAGTGGGCCAGATTGTTCTTCCATGGTAAAACCTTCAGGAAAGGGTGAAAAACTCCTTGGTCTCACTTTGGGGATAAGTCCATACACTCAGTAGTGTGGGGTTCTTCAGTCTCCCATGCTGTGGGAGACAGTTTGATCTTTTGGATAACTCCTCCCACTGAAAGGCCTCTCCAGAATTTTCTCTGCCTCCAAAGTGAAGCAGACTAAGAGTCAGGTCCTCCGTAGACTGTCCATAACCAAATGATTTTTTCTTCTTTTTCCCTCCTCCCCCCTACATGACCTGTTCCCTCAGTTCACCATTCTTTCAGTTCAGGACTACTGACATTTTTAATAGGCTGGCCATTTGTCTGGTTTTAAACAGGACAGTCCTCTTTTTTTTTTTTGGGTGGTTTGTCTCCCATCTGGTATGGGGGATGCCATTCTGAAGATGGGGGATGCCATTCTGAAGAGCTCGCTGCTCCATCCCACTGGCATGACC